>NC_139712.1:6766877-6982585 GCF_964188405.1 Protomyctophum parallelum | reverse complement strand
TAAGCAATATTACACGAGAGGGTGTTGTTTAACGTGATTATTGCCACGACAGGGATGCGGTCAGGAACGAGACGAAGTCGAGTTCCGCAAGCATCACTGAAGTGGCAATAATCACGTTAAACAACACCCTCAAGTGTAATATTGCAATTCTACAACAGTTACCCTTAAAACAAAGAAAATCGCTGAAAAAATATATTTTTTTAATGACAGATGTAGTCACTACGACCACAAATGTCCAAAGAAACTAGCTAGCCTAGCCACCGAGTTTGCTAGCGCTCTGGGAAAACAGAGCGGCTGAATTCTTTGTTTTGATTAGGTGGTGAACAGTAGTGGTTTGATCAACGGCTAGAAACCGTTTCAACCAATCAGATTGCTTCCTCTTAACGACCTGGTGTAGAATATGTTTTAGCAACCCCTTCTCAACCCCAACTCGTCTTTTTATGCAGGGCTGTCAGGGTACCCTTATCGTCTTACATCTGACGGTAAGGATCTGCTTAGTTAGACGAGTTGGGGCCTCGGGGTAAATGTGTCAAGTCACGTGACCACTGGCATTCTTGCGCTGCCTACGAATATATAATATAATATAGCTACTTTCTAATAGTTCCTGCGTTATAAATCCCGTTTTGATTATTTCCCTAGTGAGAATAAATTTGATCCCTTCCATCTACTTTCTGGAAATGCATAATGAACGGCGCTGACTTACGTTAATATATTAATATATAGCCTATGATTAAAATATATGGTTGTAATTCCCCCGCAAGTAAGGTATACCTAATTCGAGATATTTAATACCTAATTTGAGTTATTTAATGCAATATATCGGTTCTCTTTATTGTTTTTTTTTTTTTTTTGCCCGCCGCGGTGCAGTTTGTATATCCTAGTAGTACACATCTCAAAGTAAATTGTGTGCTTTTGTAGTGTAGTGGATGGTGCGCATGCCCCTGGATTTATTGCACCTTGTAGCAGCAAGTTCAAACCCAGCTCAAGACAAACTCATATATGAACTTACAATTTACTTTCTTATGTTGTGTAAGGAGTTTATTGATAGTTTTGTTTTACTCAATACAAAGACTTAATAATAATAATAATTATAAACTTTATTTATAGAGCGCTTTTCAGAACAAAATTCACAAAGTGCTTTATATTGCATATAAAATACAGTACAATAGAGGTAGTTTATGGGATAAATCAACAACAAAACATCGTTAAATCATTGAACGGACAATAAAAAAATAACATAACACCACATAATAAACAATAAACATGCTATCTATGGGAAATCGTTAATCGTGCACATGGTAGCTCCAGGTGTACAGTGGGATATCCAGACAGTCGATTCAGACAGTCGATCGATCCAGACAGTCGATTGATCGATCCAGACAGTCGATTGATCGATTCAGACAGTCGATTGATCGATCCAACCATTAGCACATGAAATTAATTCATTTATGACTTTTGCTGCAACAGATATTCAGGGTTTTTTCATAACTATACTATTTGTCCCTGTAATACTTCACTCCATCACTGACTGTTATGAATTGAACATGGACCCTATTGTGAACAAGTGTAATTCTTTATGGTGTCGTCCATGGTTAACAGTTTTGTATCCAGCTGTGCTTGAAATGTACTGCAATTCTCCAATCAGTTAATAAATACTTCAATCAAAACTGCAGACATGTCGGTGACAAATTGTTGACAACCAGTGTTGGGCAGTAGCCTAATATATTGTACTTTATGTTCCCCAGTAACTAGTAGTGTAACTTTACTTATTACAATTGCCTAAACAGCAATATCACTTATCCAAGTAATGCTGCATTACTGCATCTTCTCTACATGGTTTGTATATGGCCACCCTTCCATCCAGCTGCGTAGGAGCCCAGTGTCTTATCACATGCTCAAAACAGATATACAAGCTAACATGATGCATGTCCACAAGTAGTATTTACTATATAATCATAATATAATCATTTGAGTGCCCTCAAGGTCGTTGATACAAGCTGCTTCCACTGGTATGTTGCTCAAAAGATCAGTCAGTCTTGTGTGCCTACTCAGAACATCTGGAAATGTGAGTGGTCTTGTTCCTCTTTGAAGGGCATGGTAGTCTAGTCTCCACAGAAGAATACAAAATGACTTGGTCTTTTGCTGTGACAATGTCTAGAGATGTCTTCTTTGTGTCACAACTGAGATCTATAATGTAATTGATCTTGATACCATATTACTTGTATATACTCAACACTGGTGACAACACTGAATTATATAAGAGGACTTCTGCTCTTAGCATTGAAACATTATTCCATTATTGATACAGCACCTTCACCTTACCAATAAGGCAACCAAAAGGCTGTGACGGTCTTATGCTTGGTGACCACCATGTATATAAAGCTGCTTGTAGTATATAAAATAGCACAACTTTCATATAAGAAATTCTAAATAGACTGCATATGTAGGAAACTATTCTGAAGTAAATGTCAGGTCAATTATAAATAGGCAAAGAAGGAAATTGTAATAAACAATTTATTAAAACAATAAATGAAAAAGAAATAAACAATCATTTGTTTTGGAATCCCTCGGCTGGCTCCCAGGTGTCCTCCCATTCCTTTCCACTGTAAAACATCCATGAATGCACACAACTGTTAAAATCATTTCTTATAGTTGTACCACAAGATTATTTATAGAAACACATTTGAAAACTTCCAAAGCTGAACAAAACCCTGAGATCTTACCATGATGTGCAAGGGTGCCAGACTACGAGAGCCATCTCTCCAGTCTACAGACGGCCACACAAACAGACAGAAATAAGTGTTAGCCAGTTCAGCAGCCACTGGTAAATCCAGTACTATTCGACACAGTCAAATGAAACAGCTTACCTCTGTTTTCTTTGTGTCCTTGACATGGTCCCATTTAAAAATCTTCATTCTCTTACAGATTTTGCAGCCTAAAAAGATGCAAAAATGGAAAACAGAAGGAGAAAAAAAATAATAAGATTTAGACAAAGACAAGGGTTTGATATCTTCCAGGTGAGTTTTATCTCATGAAACAAGATAAAGCAAATTATAGTCAGTTAGCAATCCATTGTTTTTCATGATCCCTTGAAATAAAAGGGATTCTGGAAAGCTCAATCTGAGCTATGCAATCTTTTTCATAGTTCATAGTTCTTTGAATGTGTCCATGCACACCAAAAGATAACTCACCAACTCACTCGAGTTGAAGAGCAAGGTGGTGTCTTTCAGTTTCCAGATCCAAATTTTTGGGAACCGTGTGCAAATAAAACTTATATTTCCATTTGTGTTCATATTCATTTTCAGGGTGTACCGGTAGTCCAAACTATTGTTAATGAAAAAAATAATGTTGCCCAACCCTGTCATGTATTGAAGTGCCTGTAAAGTATCTGAATCTTATTCAGAGCCTTTACATGTCTGTTTACTGTATAATTTAACAGCAGGCACAAAACAGACGAAAAAATGCAGCTGAAAATAATGAGAATAAGGCTAGGTACACACTGCAAGTCCGCATGTAATCATTCGGTATGCAGTTCATACACTTGATTGAAATCGACTGTCAAATCGTTGTGTCCGATCAGCCGATAAGGGATCACACCGCAAGATATTTCACTAGGACTATGATTAATCTCCAACATGTTTATCGCAGTCTGAATGGCTTAACAGGATAAATTATGTCAGCTGCCAGGTTTATTCTTAACTTTTAAAGCTCTTCATGGTGTGCCAGTGCTTAACCTGATGTCTTCAGGTTTCTAAAAGTGGTTGCTTGCTCTGGGTGGATCTTTGTTGGTTGTAAAGTGTCTTGAGACAACTCGTTGTGATTTGACACTATAATAAAATTGAATTGAATTGTACAGAGTTTGACAACCTGATGCCTTCAGGCAGACTTCAAATATCTGAAAAACCAACATACTCTGCTTCTTTTTCCTCTGCTGCTGTCCAGAGGAAGTGGGTCTAATATTAAACCACAATTATAACAGATAACCCTAATTTAAGGTGCTTGTCAGTCAAATGTAAGCGTTATTCATAGTCTGATTTATCTGTGACGCAGTGAAGAGCAAACCACCGCTCTCTCCAGCCCTTCTGTTTTTACTCACCACCGCTTCACATTATTACAGCTCCGGTGGTCACCTCACCACCGAAAATCCAGACTATGAATAGGCCTTTAGAATTAATTTCAAAGCTTACTTTTTCCACTTTTAAAGCTGGTCTGGCACCCAACTAACCTCATAATTCAAGTATGTGCCAGTCTTAACCTGATGTCTTAGGTGACCAGAACTTTATCCTATCAATACAAAGACTGACAGTCTGCCTGAAGACAGGTTGTCAAACTGTTCAACTACAACAACAACATACCCTGCTTCTTTCGCTTGCATGCAGAAGTTGGTCTGGGAGGGTCCGGTGGGAGCTCTGAAGAGACACCTGTTAGAAACAGAATGTGTGCAAACTTAAATTCCAGTGACCTATAATTATGTTAATTTATTTATTATTTTCCAATGAGGGGAGGGGACTTTGTCTTGCACATGTAGTGTCAATACTTGAAATATATCCAACGGATACTAAATTCTTTAATCCCAGAAATAAGTGTTAGCAAATATTGTGACAAACATTGGTCACCTGCATGTCTGTATTCTGTCTGTATTCATAGGGAAAGACAAGGTTCCCTTTGAAAGTGGTGTTTATTCATGTTGAACATGACCCACGTGTCCATTCAGAATAATGCACACTGCACAAAATAAGCTTATATTCTGGAAAAACAAAGTGTTGCTATGAGACGGCGGTAGCTCCCGGCATGAAAGATACAGTATAACAAAGTATAGGTTATACCAGGTGTAAATTGGTTAAAAGAACATAATACAATACATATCAACTTGCCAACCGTGAAAATGTTATGAATGCTAATGAGGCTAGATGGAGTTTGATCACTGTCAAGCTGTCATTGTGGCAACAGTCTGCTGGTCATGTTAAAGAGTTGGTTTGCTTCTTAGACCATACATGAGGACACTCAAGGTGGCAGACTTACAAACTCAGTAATCACTTTTAAATGTCTTTCATAGGTACTTAGACATACCCTTCTGTGCTCTGGTTGCAGAGGGTCTTGGTTAAGACAAGGTTAAGAAAAAATATGTTAAGGCTCTCTTTATGCCAGACCAGCTTTAAAAGTTAATAGATACACAACTGACCTCATCATTCAATTATGTGCCAGTCTTAACCTGATGTCTTAAGTGACCAGACCTTTCTCCCATCAATACTAAGGGCCGATTCATACTCCTATTTTAGAGCCGAAAAAAAAGTCGGTTCGGCTCTGTAGAGCCTACAATGTGACGTCTGAGGTTCGGGGGGGCGGGTACCGTCCTAAAGTCGTCTCTTCGGTGCTACTGAAAATTTCTGACGAGCCGAAATCATTTCGACACTACAGCGCCGAAACAGTAGTAAAATAGGAGTATGAATCGGCACAAAGACTCTGTGACAGTCTGCCTGAAGACAGGTTGTCAAACTCAGTAACTCAATTTCTTGAAAAACAACATACCCCGCTTCTTTCTCTGGTTGCGTCCAGAGGTGCTTGGTCTGGGAGGGTCCGGTGGGAGCTCTGAAGGGACGCCTGTTAGTATCAGATTTTGAGCAAACTTAAATTACCTATAATTATGTTATTTTTTTATTATTTTCCAATGAGGGGACTTTGTCTTGCACACGTAGTGTCAATACTTAACAGTGAAATATATCATAAGATAAACACAATTCTTCCCACTAATCGTTAACAAATATTGTGACAACCATTGGTCACCTGCATGTCTGTACTGGAAACTGGAAAGGTGGGCACCTCAATGGTAAATTGGTTATTTATTAAAACATGTAAAAATAAGCTTTGGAATAATGGCCTGAATCATATTTCAAACCACTTATTATATGTTTTACGTCATAATAAGTGTTTATGACGTAAAATTTGTCAGTCAAATTTGGAATCAATTTTAAGGTTCGCTTTGTTAAACATTAAAGTTCTTCATGGGTCTCGCACCCAGGAGACCAGAAGACCTCAGGTTGTGAAGCTTGGTAACAGCTTTTAAATCTCTTAAAACCCATACCCTTTGCTGCTGTTCAGCTACAGCACTAGTGGGCCTGGTAGAAGGTGGGCCTTTTTAAGACTGCACAAGCTAATTATAGCTGCACAAGCCTTACAATGTGGGAAATGAGTATTACTTACTGGAAGGTACAGTGTTTGCTCCCTCAGCTGTCATCCGCCATCCTTCTAAATATTCTTTCAAATTAAATGGTGCAGATGGACCAGGGACATCTGAAATGTAGTATTGTATGCATTCAGTTTTATTACAATGATATTGCATTATATTTATAGTATAATCTTTTATAGGATAATCATTTATTAGATAATAAATACAATAATCATACTGTATTTATGAGCATTGTATGTCTGTCCTGTTTGTTGTTGTGGCAGAGCTGTGTCACGTATTTTGCCTCTTGTCTTGGCCAGTTCAGTTTACTACAGGGGGCTGCCAAATCAAGTTTGAAAGGAATATTTTTACATTAACCACTTGAACCATTCCATATTCAACACTATTCACCTTCACCCGCCGAGGCTGGATGCGCTGAGGCTGGAGGCGCCGAGGCTGGGGGCGCTGAGGCTGGGGGCGCCGAGGCTGGGGGCGCCGAGGCTGGAGGTTTTGTTTATTGTTTATAAGGATCCCCATTAGCTTTTGCCTTGACAAAAGCTAGTCTTCCTGGGGTCCGACACAGACAAACATTTAACATAGGCAATACTTACAATTGTTTACAAACACTAACTCAACATAAAACAGTAAAATAAAATATAAAATAAGAAAAACAAAGAAAAGAAAAAAAAGAACATAGGAGAAATAAAAAACAAAGAAACATAGCAATAAAAAAAAAAAATCACTTTCAACACTTTATACATTTGAATTGTTCTTTTCACAGGGTTACTGCAGTATGATTTACATAAGGTGTTCTTTTAACTTGTTTTTAAAGATGAATTTTGTATTTGTATTGGTTATACACTTTGGTAGTGCATTCCAACCTATTACTGCTCTATAGATAATAGAAGATTTAAGAATATTTGTTCTTGGTTTAAGTGCCACCAAAACACCCAAACTGGCTTGTCTAGTCATATGATTATGTTCATCTCTTACATGTGCTACCTGTTCAAATAAATACTGTGTTTTTTTGTCCATTAATACATTTCTGAAAAACGTAAGAATACGTGAATGTAATCTATTCTCAACAGTAAACCATGATAGATTTCTGTGCATTTCTGCAATGTGTGTCCTGTTGGAACACTGGAGAGCTAATCTGGCAGCTTTGTTTTGAGCTATTTGTAATTTATGTATGTCTGTTTTTGTAGCCGATGACCAAATGACTGGGCAATACTCAATATGTGATAAAACTAGAGCTTGAATTACTGCTTTCCGAGTGTTTAGTGTTATGTAGCTAGAACATTTCCTGGTTATGGCAATACTTCTTCCCATTCTAGTTACTATATTGTCAATTTGTTTAGTCCAATTAAGTTTAGGATCTAGTACGACTCCAAGTAGTTTAGCCTCTGTTACCTGTTCTACTGGCTTCTCGTGACAGGCTCAGTTGAGGATCACCCTCTTGCTTATGTCTAGATCCAAACACCATACACTTGGTTTTAGCAATGTTCAATACTAATTTATTCTCATCAACCCAATCCGCTACTGTTTTTATTTCATACTTTAGTGAGAAAAGTAACTAGTTACTTATTACTTTACTTATTACCTTTTCCTCTCGCCCCCAGTAATTGCATATTTTGTCCCCAAAAGTCTTACTTTGCATTTTCAACATCAGCAGTCCCCCCTCCCCATAACTCTAAAAAGTGTACTGTATAGTGTACACATGATGATGGGTCCATTTGTACACACATTAGAAGTAGATATTTTCGACGTGGAATATAGCTTCTTCACTATGCACAACATGCAGCGGACAATAATGTTCATCTCGTCTTGATCGCGAACATATACTCAAATAATGCGAATACTTCCAAGTATTGAACGTTATAACGCTTTGTTGTGCCGGTGTCTCTGTCTCCTCCACCTCCTCCATGGTTAGTTGGTTTATGTCTCTTCTCTCTAACAGTGCAGTCTAACGAGTTACACACACTAGTTTAGGTTGTTGTTCCGCGTTCCGGGCGGTTTAAGGCTGCATCCGATACTTCACACATACTGTACGACGTACCGACGAGTGTGCATCGTTTCCCTATCCGCTCTAGAGTCTAGATCTAGAGCGGATCAGCAGTCTGCAAAGCAACTCCACCACAACCCAGTCTACCATTATGAATAAACACTCAAACCCACAGTTCCACCAAGGCTCATGAAAATAGTAATAATTAGTGATGCACCAAATATTCGTCCGCAGAAAGAAATCGGCAGAAAATGGCTAAAAATGCATTTTCGGCCTATTCGGTTTCGGCCCAAATAAGCAGAAAATATATCACCGAATAGTGTATGCAATTAATGCATTCAAAAGAGCAGAATAAATGTTTTATGGATCCATAACAGTGATTATTATTTAAGTTACGTTTTGCCATAACCATAACATAACATTTGTAGAATCAAACTCAGGTCTTAATGGGGATACTAAAACAGCGATATTCAGTTACACTTCATACCAATTATACTGTGCGGGTGTAGGTATGTTAAGTGATAACCACTTTCAACATGGCATTATAGGCAAAAGCTTTCTAAAGCTTTCACATTTTCCAAACATCTACAAGCTTGTAGGTCAACTATTTTCGCTATTTATTGTACAACAAAGTATATAGTGCTCAAGTGGCATTCTGGACTAGACCAGTCTGGCTGGAAACATTGTGGTTGCAAGGACTGACCTTCTGACATTTCAGCTACAGGACTGTGTCACAGTCATTACCAGGTGATTGAGAGATTATTTATTCTTTACTTACTCTGTATAAACATACTATTTTAACTAGTAATGCACCGAATATTCGGCCGCAGAAAATGTTCGGCAGAAAATGGCTTTTTGACCTATTCGGTTTCGGCCCTAAAATATATCATCGTATAGTGTATGCAATTAATGCATTCAAAAGGGCTGAATACATGTTTTATGGACCCATAATAGTGATTATTATTTAAGTTAAGTTTTGCCATAACCATTTATTTTGCCATAAATCAAGTAGCTTTAAGGTACGGCCATGACAGCAATGGTAGGAAAAAAATATGTATAATATTAATCATATTCGGATATTCGGTTTTCGGCCAACTGTTTCCTATATTCGGTATTCAGTTTCGGCCAAGATTTTCCTTTCGGTGCATCCCTAGTAATAATATTACTTTTGGAAAAAAGTAAATGTAATATTCTTACTCAAAATGTGAAAGTAACTAGTTAAGTTACATATTACTGGAAAAAAGTAATAATATTACTGAAAGTAATATATTACTTAAGTTACTTGACAACACTGTTACTACATTAGATTTATTCAATACCAAAGGAAGTATCGAAAATAGGAGAGACCCTAATGAACCCCGCACTGCAGCTCCTTACTGTCAGAAAAGCTTCCGTTGAAATATACCCTCTGCTTTCTCTTTGACAGGTAGCTCCCCATCCAAGACAAAGCAACAGGGCCAAAACCATAGCATTCAAGCTTTCCTAATAACAGATTATGATCGATAACATCAAAAGCAGCACTGAAATCTAACAGTACCGTCCCCACAAGCCTCTTATCATCCATATTCTTTAGCCAATCATCAGTCATTTGTGCAAGAGCAGTGCTTGGAGTGACCTTCTCTGTATGCATGTTGGCAGCTTGTTATCAGCTCATTACTTGCTAGATAGTCTTTAATCTGATAATATACAATCTTTTCTAGAATCTTACTCAGTACTGGAAGAAGACTTATAGGACGACTGTTTGGACCAGCAAATGCTGCTCTTTTATCCTTGGGCAGTGGAATAACCTTTGCTTCCTTCCAAATCTTTGTGGCACACACCATACTCTAGGCATTTATTGAAGTGACATAAGGGCTTTGAAATATATTTAGCTGCTATTCTAAGTAATTTGCAGTCAAGATTGTCTGTACCTGAAGGTTTGTCATCCGATAGATGTAACAGCATTTTTTCTATATTTCCCTCCACAACCTGGTGAAATCCAAACATACACTCCTTTCCTCTCATTATACAATTTGTGATGTTATTTGACCCATTGTTAAGTAATTATTAAAATAATTGGCTATTTCATATGGCTTTGTGATAAATGACCCGTCTGTTTCTATAAAAGATTTATACAAGTTTGGATTCCTCCCCATTATATTATTCAGCGTTTTCCACAGCATCTTTTTTATTATTTTTAACATCATTAATTTTAAGCACAAAATATTCCTTCTTCTTCTTATTATTCAATGTTGTCACTGCATTTCTAAGTTTGCAGTAATGTTGCCTAACCAATAGTAACCCTGATTTATCTGCAGCTCTTTTTGCATCATTACGGTTGGCCATTAATCTCAATTCATCATCCAACCAGGGAGCATTCTTTGGCATGCTACACTACAGCCCTCACTGTATCTGTCCTGTGTCCTAGTGGCATGCTACACTACAGCCCTCACTGTATCTGTCCTGTGTCCTAGTGGCATGCTACACTACAGCCCTCACTGTCTCTGTCCGGTGTCCTAGTGGCATGCAGCATCCTACAGCCCTCACGGTCTCTGTCCTGTGTCCTAGTGGCATGCTACACTATACATCCCCCACTGTCTCCGTCCTGTGTCCTAGTGGCATCAGCTTCAGTACAACTCCAGCTACAGCCAGCCTCTCGGGCTGATTTTAAACCCTCCTTGCAGGTTTTACTGCAGTCTGTAGCGTTTTGGGTTCCTCCTCACAGAAGAAGTGTTTTGGGCTGCCAACCCAAAACCTAAAATAAAACAATATATGAACTGGCAGCAACTGCAGTTCATATCAGTTCGCCCTGGCCCGCCGGGGTGCCTGATGGAGGGGAAAGGAACTGGTCGGAATAACGTGTTCCTTCCCCGTGCTACGTCCAGTCAGGTAAGCTCTCCCCTGTCAGGTGACTAGAAGCAGCTTGGACTCCTCATGCATAGAAATCGCCGTACAATTTGGTAAAACCTGTACATCAACATAACGTAAAATAGACACTAACTATTTGCTCAGACACTATGATGTGAAATTCTCCATTCATTGTCAATGGGAATTTAATTTTGGTGTAAGATGAAAATCTACACTAATAGCTGAAGGATCAAAAACAGCAGTACAGTCAAACACTTAAGTCATTGCAGTCTTGTTTCCATTCAGACCCTATGCAATCAATTCATAGACATGAAGAATACAGTAACGACAATCACACGTGTGTGAAGTGAGGGGTGCTCCTATCTAATACATCACATTCCATGCTCAGCCAATCAAATCATTACAAATCACTTTTGGCGTCTTCACTTTTTCTGCCCCCTCTTTTTATCCCCAATATGTACATCAGAAAATCGAATCATCTCTATGACATGATGATCAGCCAATCAAATCATCGTGTTTGTGTTCACACAAAGACAAAGCCCAATAGGACGAGCTAGCACCCCTCAACAAAAATTCAATATCATCAGTAACAACACAATATATCATTACAGGAAAATATAAAACAGAGTGGGAGACAGTTAGGAGGGGGCATGGTCACCTGTTTAAAAGAGAAGTGATCAATTCCTCTTCATTGGGCCTGCTGAAAGGTGGACTTTCAGGCCTGTTTTAAAAGAAGAAAGTGATCTGCATTTTTTGAGGGAAGGGGTCAGAGCATTCCACGCCTGGGTGGCCGTGCTGTAGAAGGAGCATTTACCTATAATTTGTTTTGAAATATAGGAGCAGTATAATAAATATTGTCCTTGTCTATCGAACTCCCTACGAACATACAGCTGTTTAATCTTCCCTGCGATTTATAGTGGAAACTTTATTTTATTTTTACACCGTGGTGTGAAAGCAATTTTGTCTTAGCAAGTGACCTGAGTTATTTAAACTTTGGTCACACCGTTTTAAAGTGGACACCTTTTTATGCCCTGTGAGAACTGTGGACACCAAGGTGTTTTTTGATTGATTGATTGAAATATGTATTAACAGTTTGTAGAATTACAGTACATTTCAAGCACAAACTCAATACAAAGACTGTTAACTGTGAGTGGACGACCCAATTAAGCATTACACTTGTTTACAACAGGGTCCACATTGTTCAATTCATCAAAACATTTAGAGACATACAGATAGACACTTCTATGTAGTTAAAGAACAGAACAGGAATTCATCATATAGGAAGCAAAAAGGGAAAAGATACATATACAGTGAGGGGAAAGGGGGGGGGGGGGGGGTGGGGGGGATTCAGATTTTACAGAGGCCAGTTTCGAATTGCAGCCAGTGTAGTGCAGTAAAGTGTCTCTTCAGATTACTTGAATTGTTGAAACTCTTGTCACAATGTTTACATTGGAAAGGATTTTCTCTAGTGTGGACACGAACGTGTGACTTCAGGGTAGGTGATGCAGTAAAACTCATGTTACAAAGTTTACATTGGAAAGGTTTTTCTCCAGTGTGGATACGAAGGTGTGTTTTCAAGTAGGATGAATCAGCAAAACTCTTGTCACAAAGTTGACATTGGAAAGGTTTTTCTCCTGTGTGGATACGAAGGTGTCTTTTCAAGCAGGATGAATCAGCAAAACTCTTGTCACAATGTTTACATTGGAAAGGTTTTTCTCCAGTGTGGACACGCTGGTGTATTTTTAAGTAGGATGATACAGTAAAACTCTTGCTACAAAGTTGACATTGGAAAGGATTTTCTCCAGTGTGGACACAAACGTGTCTCTTCAGGTCAGCTGACTGACTGAAACTCTTGTCACAATGTTTACATTGTAATGTTTTTTCTCCAGTGTGGACACAAACGTGTGACTTCAGGGTAGATGATGCAGTAAAACTCATGTTACAAAGTTTACATTGGAAAGGTTTTTCTCCAGTGTGGACACGCTGGTGTATTTTCAAGTAGGATGATACAGTAAAACTCTTGCTACATAGTTGACATTGGAAAGGATTTTCTCCAGTGTGGACACAAACGTGTCTCTTCAGGTCAGCTGACCTACTGAAACTCTTGTGACAATGTTTACATTGGAATGATTTTTCTCCAGTGTGGACAAGCTGGTGCTTCTTCAGGGAACCTGAGTCACTGAAACTATTGTCATGCTGTTCGTCATCGCCGTCTTCATTGGTCTCCTCCCAATCATCACTGTCTACAGTGACTTCAGTGTCAGATTCAAGTTCAACTTCAATCTCAGAGTAGTAGGAAGACATGTCTTCTTCATCATCCTCATCAGATTCAAGTTCAACTTCAATCTCAGAGCAGTGGGAAGATATGTCTTCTTCATCATTTTCTTCTTCACCTTTCACTGCTAGTAATGTCAGCGTTGACTCAACAGGTTCCTCTGGTCTTTGAAGTAGCTCCTCCTGTTCTTCTTTAAGCTCCTCCTGTTCATCTTTAATGTGTGGAAGCTCTGGTTCCTCCTGGAGCAGACTGTGGCTCCTCTCCTCTTCAGGAGAAACCTCCTCTTTACACACAACCATGTACAGGATGTCTAGGAGCAGAAACATAACATGATGGTCAACACTGGATTCCTAAAATGTGAATCCATTCTTCTTCCATGTTCCATGTACACAATACAACATTACCTACCAAGATAAGATTGACTAAACCGTTATTAACTACAGGTTATTACTGTTCTGAAAGATTTTAGCAAAACAAACTGAACAAGTAATGTTTAGTAATATATTTAGTTAGTTTAACACCAAAATGAATAATGATGTTACAGCAAAAAATTCATTTGAATCATGAAATGATGAAACAATTAAAAAACGATACTTCACACCTGACCTCTGATTTGGAAGTAAATTAGTCATGCCACTCAGTGCATGACGTCATGAAACAGAAGCACTTCTGACAATGAAGCTTGAAACGTGAACCGATGGTAGCTTAATATATGTAAAAGATTTCAACTGCGTAGCTCTGTACATCTGGAAATGTGTCTATGAATCTGTCTGCCTGTGTGTCTGGGCCAAATTTCACAAGTGATCAGTGCCAAATGTCTTGTTCACGCTGCCAGTTGGCCATAGCGGGGCAGATAAAGTGCAAATTACAGGAGAATCGTTCACTTACAATTGCAAGCACAATTGGCACACATACTCCTTAGGCATTGCTCTTTTCATAAAACCATCTGGCCAAAAACGTCCCATAGACTTGTCCTATTTGAATGATCTGGACCCATGGACTTACTCACTGGCTTCCTTGTACCATATATCAGTCCCGGAATCCTAATATTCTGCTAAATAAGAGGTTTGTGTTATGTCTGACTTGGGTAAGATGGGTGGTAGTGTATATCTTAGTATTGTTAGAGGTTTATAGTTGTGTGTGTGTGTGTGTGTGTGTGTGTGTGTGTGTGTGTGTGTGTGTGTGTGTGTGTGTGTTGTCTAATAAGCCCACATCAGTTAGCTAGTGTAGATTACATGTAGTTTACCACGTATGATATTTAGTTAGACAGCCGCGCCTGAATTGACAGGGTGAGCCAGTGCGGGATAGTCGAGCCAAGGGTAAGGGGGCTTATTCATGACTTATGAATAAGTCATGACTTCGAGAGCGGAAACTTTGTTGTACATAAATCGAGCCGACAGTTCTCAGCAATGGCTATTGACCAAGCTCACGAGCAGGTCAACGCTGTCATCAAAGCAGACGGGGGTGCGATTGGCGTGACTGAAGACCCATCAGCACTGAGAAGATGGATGATAGCTGGTCCTGAATTCAGCCACTTGGTTTCACAGTATGAGGCAGCATGTGGGGCCAAAGAGGGTACTAAACACACCAGCCATCATGAGGAGACAGAACGAGTACAAAGAGGGTTCCTTGAGAAAGTAGAAAAGCTCTCACAAGCCATGAAAGATATGGGCAATGCTTTCCAGGAGGAGAGTCAGGACCTGCTTTTATTTGATAAAAAAGGATATTGCTCACCCCACTGCCGCCAAGCTAATTGGCACACACCTTGAGAAAGGCAAGGTCCCTTTCCAGAAGTTTATGAAGGGACTGGAGGGGAAAGAAGAATCCACCTTCTATGAAACAATCAAGAGGAATAGGGTTGACTTATTCCGACAGGTACCAGCCACTGTTGAATCTTCAAAGCTAAAAGTGCTGAAGGAAGACTGTCAACTGTTCTCCAAGCTGTTCATATCATGCCAGAGCAGAGTGTGACTTGAAGGAGTTATTCCGTCATGAGAAACAGTCACATCCTGCTGCCCTCAGTGATGGTGGAAAACATCATTGACGTTGGTGAACAGTCTGACCCCAAGGAGTTCAAAGACGTTTGAAGAGTACGCAATGCTTGATGTCCTTCCTACAATAAAAGCATACTCGACCAAGTACAAGAGAACAGACATTGTGTTTGATGTTTACCGGCCATCTAGTCTGAAAGCTGAAACTAGATCGAAGTGTGGACATGGGGTGAGACAATGACAACAAAGCTGAGCTATTCAACTTTCTGGCTGATAAGATAGCATGTGTGGCCTCACAAAATGTAGTCATTGTGACCAAGGAAGAAGAGGCTATCAGCAACAGCACTATAAATCTGGCTGGGGTGGCACCATGCAGTCACGAAGAAGCGGACACACGGATCTTTGTGCATGCCAGGCATGCCACAGAAGCAGGCAGCAAGGTCATCATGGTTAGGGGTGGGTCCCGAATCTCGGTACCAAGTATGTACCGAACCGAACGTGCCTGGGTACCGGGTACCCATTACAATAATTAAATTTCGGTTCTCTCTATCGGTTCCCACAGACACGCGGTCACACGCTATTTATTTATTTTCTTCCCTTAATAGATGCGCAGGGAACAGAGCTGATCTACAAGCCTACACCGCGTTGCATCAGCGACGAGTTGTGGGCTTGTGGCTTGCAGAGGCGGAGCCATCTCTCTGCATGAAGTTAGTTGTCGAGGAGTCTAGAGACAGAGAGACGCGCTGTGCCTGGCACTGAGGCGACATCATTATTAAAGTTTCTTAAACGTAATTTTCAAGTAAAGTTTATGGGAGGAAACTTTTAAGAGGGGACAGGAATCTTGCGCCTTGTCTGAGTCTTCACTGCATACGTGCGCAGCACGCTGGCTGCGCAGCATTGAATCAACATGAGACAAGGAGAGAAAGCGTCGGTGCACTCACTTCGAGTGCGCACCCGTGTGTGTGTGTGTGTGTGTGTGTGTGTGTGTGTGTGTGTGTGTGTGTGTGTGTGTGATCACGGCGTAGGGTCAGATACCCAGTCTAACTTCGAGAGGTGGCGAAAAAACAACAAAAGATAGCCTACTTTGGGCAGCCCGTGTGCATGCACATTTCTGTTAGTAGCAAACCAAGCCGCCTTTGTTTTCAATGATCCCCCATTGACACGCTGCCCCTTCCCCTTCATTAGCGATGCTAATTTACACAGTCAATCGTGTGTGTTGCTCTCAGATCTCAGACATGCTTTTATTTGTTATTGGTAATAAGAGAAGTAGCCTGTGTCCAAAACCGTTCCAAAACCGTTAGTAACACTATTGCCCTGGGTAAATACAGAATCTATATTATATAGATACATTTAAAATAATCACTATATTATCCACAAATGGCTCAATAAAGGAGAAGATGTTATACTATTCATTATACATGTCTTTAGTATACAGTATACACTCTGCTCTGACATGCCATGCAGACTGTGCACCACATGATATTTTTTTCTAGATTTCTGACTTTGTGTTGCAGTGATGTGTTGCAGTGATGTTTATGTTGTGTAGTCTCTCAGGCATATTTGTTGTCATTGTCAGTAGTAGTAAGAGGTAACTGTAGTATCCACAAATGGCTCAACTGTTAAAGGAAAGGATGTTGGTCTATACTCTATTCATCTGTCTTAAAGCAAAGTCTTTGTAATAAAAGCTTTGTGAAAAACAATTGACCTTAAGTTTATACCATTTTTTTTTTTTACTATATTATCCACAAATGGCTCAACTGAATGAGGAGGAAGAGGATGTCACACTATTTATTCATTACATGTCATACATTGACATTGAGCTTTTTTGTTAAACATTTGACCTCTTTTATATCATTTTGGAACCGAAATAGGGAACCGTTAAGAACCGGAATCGATAAGCAGAACCGGAATCGGTACCGGACTCGAAAAAATCCTAACGATACCCATCCCTAATCATGGTCAAAACCAACGACACAGATGTTGTTGTCATCACAGTCAGTGTTCTGCAGGCACTTCAGGAGCTCGATCTGCAGCAGTTGTGGGTTGCCTTTGGCCAAAGACAGAACTTAAAGTGGATTCCTGTTCATGACCTGTGTTGCACTCTTGCAGAAAAGAGCAAAGGGATGCTCTTTTTCCATGCCTTCACTGGCTGCGATGTTGTTTCAGCATTCCGCGGAAAAGGGAAGAAGTCTGCTTGGCAAACCTGGAATGTTCCGGGCGTCTTCAGCAAACTCATCCTGTAGTGGATGATGAAGACCTGAAAACCTTGGAGAAGTTCGTGGTCATAATGTACGACCGATCCAGCACAGCTGAAGGTGTCAATGATGCGAGGTTGAACTTGTTTGCTCGGAAGCAAAGGCCGTATGAAGCCATTCCTCCAACCCGATCAGCACTGAAGAAACATATGAGGCGTGCTTCCTACCAAGCGGCCTGCATCTGGAGTCAGTCAACAGTATGTCAACCAGAAATGCAGACTCCCGCCAACTGGGGCTGGACCAATCTGTGGCAGATTGTTGGACTGAGCTCCTACCCATTGCAGAGAGTTGCCAGCAGCTGACCAAGTGTGGATGCAAGTCGGAATGCTGCTGTCAGCTGCATGGCACTGTGCAACTGCAGGTGAGAGGTTTAGAAGCGTTGTAGTATAGGCCCACTATACTATTGTACTATAAATAACAAGTATAGGTCTACTGCCTACATGTGGAAAAAAAGAAAAATGTAAATTATTTGACACCAAGATCATTCAAATAGGACATGTCTATGGGGTTTTATTGCGAAATGCAAGATTACTGTATGTCCAATGGCGGCCATCTTGAAAAATGACCGCCATCTAGCAATTTTATTTGGCCAGATGGTTTTATGAAAAGAGCAATCCCTATGTGTGCCTATTTTGTTGCTTGTATCCGCAAGTGAACGATTATTACTGCTATCTGCCCCGCTACCAAGCAAGTATTTTTCCACACCTGATAGAAGTTGCGTCGCACATAATCAGAATCAGAATCAGAATCAATCTTTATTGTCACATCACATTACAAGTAAGGTGGGTGAAAAACTTGGTTGTGCAGGCTCAAATTGCAGTTTAAAGGTAGAGAGAAAGAACATGCATAACATAACAAAGTGAGTGCAAAAGAAATAGAGTTCATCATGGGTGCATCTATGTATACGACTAAGCAAAAAGTCTAAAACTTAGGTCTTGTTCAGCAATCTGATTGCTGACAAATAAAAGCTGTTCAAGAGCCTCGTAGTACTGCTCCCGATGCTCCTGAAACGCTTGCCTGGCCGTGGGTGCTGCAGCGGCTTGAACAGGCTGTGGCTGGGGTGGTAAATGTCCCTGATTATGCTTTCCGCTTTAGCCACGCAGCGTCTCTCATGTATTTCCTGGAGGGGGGGAAGCTCCCCGCCCACGATGCGCTGCGCTGTTCGCACCACTCTCTGCAGTGATCTGCGTTCCGCAGCGGTGCAGTTTCCAAAACATGCGGTGCTGCCACTTGTCAGGACACTCTCTATGGTGATAATGTCATAATGATAATGTTTCAGTTTTGTAAAGAGTAAGAAAGTTCAGACGCTAAGCTGGCAAATACTTGTTTGAAAATTGTTAACCACTTAAACACTCAATACTTGAGTGAACTAACTATCTGTACGTAAACACTCTATACTTAGTGAACTAACCCTCTGTACTTCAGGAACTAATACTTAGTTGATCAGGGTCAACCATCAGCTATGCAAGCAGGTGTGTAACTGATGACAATTAGAATAATGGAAACAGGTGCTCCCAATCTGAAGAGCCGGAAACAAATCTACTCCCAGACACAACACAGACCAAGTCAAACTGAATTTGCACTATTTATACTACTAGTTACAATACGTTCTAGTTTGCCATTGTTATTGTACAGTGAAATTAAGACATTGTGGCAGCCCTACAGAACAAAAAAAGAAAGGAAGAGCACATGCAACTTACCGAGGTGTGGGTGGTCTTCAGCTTCCTGTTTAATAGAAACGTCTTCAGCTTCCTGTTTAATAGAAACGTCTTCAGCTTCCTGTTTAATATTAGAAACATATTCAGCTTCCTGTTTAATGGAAACGTCTTCAGCTTCCTGTTTAATAGAAACGTCCCTGGCTGAGTCTGGAGAGTTCATCTTCACCCGGGAGTGATGCAACATGGGTATTGTAGTTCTTATGAGTCTGGAGAGTTCATCTTCATCTGCAGTCTGGACTCTGGTCTGAAATAAAGTGAATAAGGAAGGACTTTAATAACTGGAGACCTATAGTCCGGCAGCTGGGGATGTGGAGTGGGAAATTTGTTATATATTTTTTATCCCACAATTTTGTAACCCATTTTTCAACCCTGTGTCAATTATCTAATGTGATCCTGGGCTCTACACACCCTCCGCCTAACTGGGGAGAGCAATGGCCTTGAACTCATGCTTCCTTCATGACCGAGTGTCCAAGTTGCTCCTTTACACCTGACAGGGGAGAGACTCCCCAGCCGGACGTAGCGCGTGGAAGGAACACGTTATTCCAACCAGTTCCTTTCCCCTCCGTCAGGCCAGGGGGAGGCAGTTTAGGGACGAGGATTACTGCATGTTTTTTGTGAGGGTACCTACCCTAGGGGACACGGGGAGAACATGCAAACTCCACACAGAAAGGCCCTTTTGCTGTGGAGGGCAGTAATCCTGGTCTCTAAACTACCTCCCCCTGGAGGACACTGGAGGACATTAAATTCCCATTGACAATGAACAAAGAATTTAGCGTCATAGCAAATAGGCAGAGTAGCCTATACATTAGTGTATATACGAGTATACGACGATAAGAGCGCCCTTACTTCACACAGTAAGGGGCGCCCTGGTTTCAAGGAGTCTGGAACAACAAACTAATTCCGTGTTAAGATGTGTTACAATAGGTGTTTGTTAGGGTTTGGGTTACATTTCAATGGTGTGTGCAGGTGCAAAACACAAAAGGTCAAAACCACTCTAAAGAGCACCTACGGGGGTCTTCAATTTGAAACTGGCCTCCGTAAAAATAAAAAACCTTTTCCCTTTTTTTTGCTTTTACTTTTTCTGTACGTCTTTAGATGTTCTGATGAATTGAAAATGGTGGACCCTGATATAAACAAGTCTTAGTGCTTGTCGTGGTTTCGTCCTCAAATAAGCAGTTTTTGTATTATTGACCTGTGCATTCGTTTTAAATGTACCCATTCTACATACTGAGAATGCAATGTTCAACAGTTGAATCAATCTAATATCTCTCTCCCTCTCCCTCTCCCTCTCTCTCTCTCTTTCTCTCTCCCTCTCCAACTCAGCAGAGCAGTCAGGCAACGTAGCCAAGAGAGCTAGCTCCCTTTGGAGGAGCGAGTTACAATAATATTACTGCTGCTAGTATTAACTACTGCTTGTTTAGAATAATTTATAACTAACAAGCAGATATGAGAGAAATAGGCAACTCATGTAGCTACGTTGTTCCATGTTAAAAGATGAGTCAATAATATAAAAGATATATGTAGTAAGAACAAGCTTAGACCTAGAATGCCTGTGATCATTTAATTATACTTCGTAAATTTTCATGTACACAGGCATAGATGGCTTGCACCGGTAGAATTGAAAGATATGCGGCATAAATGTGATAAATGCTCCGTTTGTACTCACCCATTAAATAATTCCAAATACGTGGAGTGAAATATGGTCCTCTAGTTTTATATCCATGTGAAAGTTCTGGCACAAAACGTGTATTTAGTCAATTATCTCCACTTTTTCAAGAGATGCACACTTTCTCTCCGGGGGAGGGGGGCCGGAACAATCGATGAACTGATTTTACAAATACGTCCTGTTTACCGCAGACATCATCACCAATTGACCAGGGAAACACAAAAAGTTTGCAGTCACACAATTGGCAGGTGGTGTGATTAATTGTGTGTGTGTGTGTGTGCATAAGGGTTGCGCACTAGCCCTGTTTATGGTACTGTACGTGCACTTTGCACGTACCATAAACGGTCACTAGGGGGAGCCATGAAACAGTGTAATACAGTGTGCAGCAGCTATGGAACTGAAAACTCTCCCATAGAGATTTACTGAAATATTTATTTATATAAATGCCTAGAATCAATCCATGCTGGATCCTGGTGAGTCATGACCATAACACCTCTGATTCTGTGAGAAAACAAACAACAAGATTTCATATTTAATTATTATGATAAATAAATGCTCTTTGTTTAGCGTTTTTCCATTTTCATTTATTCACAGAATAAAAGGATTTATGGTCATTAGAGGATCCTGGAAGGCTTGATTCTAGGCTTAAAATAATTGGTAACACAGAGCTGCCATGTCTCACCCTTTGAGTGTCAAAGTCACGCAATTTAACCCATTACCACGCACCACGCCACACATGCCATTTCACACGCATTATAATGATAAATAACAATTTTCTCTGCGGCTCCGCCGCGTAATAACGCACGCTCACATATGGTAAAATAGCCGATCTGCATGCAGCGCTGATATATGCAGGAGGGTAACAGTGACTGGACCAAATCGTCAGCAGGGTCCCTGACTGTGTGACGCATGGAAATCCAGCAAGGGCTGAATCCAATTCTTGCGACCGACTGTCGGTCGTTACGCACGGTCGCCCGGTCTTTTATAGGTCGGTCGGTCGATATGTGTGTCGGTCGCTCAGTTTTCAGGTCGGTCGGTCACTATGTGTGTCGGTCGCTCAGTTTTCAGGTCGGTCGGTCACTATGTGTGTCGGTCGCTCAGTTTTCAGGTCGGTCGGTCACTATGTGTGTCGGTCGCTCAGTTTTTAGGTCGGCCGGTCAGTATGTGCGTCGGTCGGTCAGTTTTTAGGTCGGCCGGTCGGTGATTAGGTATGTCTTCATATTATTTTTTTTCTGCTCTCGTTGGACTTATCTTTATAAGTCCAGTGGAACACTTCTTTGTAACGTATGGCTGCCGTAGTGTCGCGGTCTATTCTGTCGCCTCTCAATTTGTTTTGGCTGGGGACGTTGGTTCGAATCCCGCTCGCGGCAGACAAAAAATATTATATTTTAGACAGACAGACAGACAGACAGACAGACTGCCTGCCTGCCTGTCTGCCTGTCTGCCTGCCTATCAAATAATGTATTCATTCCATACGGCAATTTTTTAAAATATAATAATTTTTCTCTGCCGCGCGCGTGATTCGAACCAACGTCCCCAGCCAAAACAAATTGAGAGGCGACAGCATAGACCGCGACACTACGGAAGCCATACGTTACAAAGAAGTGTTCCACTGGACAAAGACAATAGCACCCAGCTGCAGTCTCGCAGACGGGCCGTGCTCCGTGAGGGGACCGTGCTCCGTGAGGGCGGTGATCTGTGAGGGGAGGGACCGGAAGTGCACTTTAATAATACCAATTGGTATTGTGTTTTATATCATTTTAATAGTTAATTAGTCACCTTTACAACGGGGTACAGCTTGTCAGGACCACGCGTCCGTGGAACGAGCAACATTGCTAAACGTAAAACTGTGAATTATTATATTTGGGCAACCACACTAATAATAATATATAGTATTAGGGCTGTCAAACTTAAAAATGTATTAGTCATGATCAATGATGTCCAAAATATATGCCATATTTTTCTGTAGACTATATTGTGGGAATAGAAAGATAAATAACAGTAGACCATCTTGCCAATCAGACTATACCAGTAAGACGCCCTGAGGGCGAGAAGTGAGGTCACGTGCACACATCTGCCTGGGTGACGGCAGACTGCTGGGCGAGCGCTGGTGCTTTGGCAGGGGGGGGGGGGGTCAGATCAACATATGGAATTAATTCTGTACTGGCCATGGAGCGTGTCTTGAGTGTACAGGGTTTGATGAGGTCAGATCAACATATGGAATGTCAGAACAGGTCAGCTCCATATATGGAGATCTAAGGGGCAGTGGGGGCAGTGTCTTGAGTGTACAGGGTTTGATGAGGGCCCAGGTAGGGCCGGGCCTTCATTTTTGGGCCTGAGAACTTCACTAATAACTTTGGGGCGGGCCCGTCTAGAGTTTGAATGGACAGGTATCAGTCAAAAGGGAAACATCGAAGAGGAAGGACGGGTGGGGTAGGATCAACATATGGAATGTCAGAACAGGTCAGCTCCATATATGGAGATCTAAGGGTTTGAGGTCAGATGTAGAGTTGCTGGCTGGCTCAGCTCCATATATGGAGATCTAGGTGATGATCCAGTCTTTTCCATGTATGGCTATCCAGGGATTGATGAGGTCAGTGTCGTGATCTTATATCATCATATATATATATTAGGAATGCACCGAAAGGGAAATTCTTGGCCGAAACCGAATACCGAATATAGGAAACAGTTGGCCGAAAACCGAATACCGAATAGCCGAATACAGCTTTGTTGTAAAGCTACCTGATTATGGCAAAAGACATGATTATGGATTTTCATAATCGATTCATCGGGCGATTATTTAAACGATTAATCGGATTATGCCACCTTTTTTGCAATTACCTTTAAAAAAAATGCTTCAAGTTATTGTAGGCATGTTGTAACTAACAATAAAGACAATAAAAATGAATACTCCTTCAAAATTAATATTTTACCCCCTTTTTAATACAATTTGATTTCATTGCCATTCCTTGTACTTGTAATGATACTGTAATCTGTAATGTTGACTGTGTATAGCTGACTGTCTTTCTTCCCATTTCTATCTCTGGGACCCCAATTTATTTTTATTTCTATTGTAAAAATCAATGTAAATTTTGAGAGTGTATTTGGTTCCATTTTTGCACTCTGTTACAGACCCCCACTTGGTTTACTTCCTAACTATCTATAATTTATGGGAACCACTGTCCTACACAGTGTGTGGGCACGCACACGCACGCACGCACAAACACACACACACACACACACACACACACACACACACACACACACACACACACACACACACACACACACACACACACACACACTAGCATGCTAGCTGATAGGGGAAAACGTTCTTATTTAGCAGCCATATTAGCATGTTCTCTAGGCTCTAGTATCACATATTGCCAAAGTTAAACAGCACTGAACAACTGATCATTGTTAAGCAAAACGTTCACGGACGTTCTGCTTCTGCTTTTGCCCTGCCTGTGCCCACTTCAATGCGCTGCTGAGATTACACACAGGTGGAACTAATTTGAGGAGCTAACGAGCAAGCTACTGCTAGTGTTCGTCGTAGCCTGCCTGCAAACTCACAGATTCAGACATTGGGGAGCATTTTTTGTCATACGACAAAAGAATAGACAGTGGCGGTGCTCACAAATACCATGTTTTGGGACCTGTTGATGAGCGCGCAGATTTCGCGGAGCGCATCGCAGCCACAGCACAGAGCAACTTGACGCTGTGTGTGTGTGTGTGTGTGTGTGTGTGTGTGTGTGTGTGGGGGGGGGGGGGGGGGGGGGGAGACTGAAGTTGGGAGAGAGAGAGAGAGGTAGATGCGGAGCGCTCTGGTTACGTTCAAGACAATCGCGTGTTGTGTTTATACCGACCCGGTGTTTTGACTATTCGGTGATATATTTTCGGCCTATTTGAGCCGAAACCGAATAGGCCGAAAATACATTTTTAGCCATTTTCGGCCGAATATTTTCGGTGGCCGAATTTTCGGTGCATCCCTAATATATATATATATATATATATATAGATAATACATTATTACTGCTGCTAGTATTAACTACTGCTTGTTTATAACAAGTTACAATATTATTACTGCTGCTAGTATTAACTACTGCTTGTTTATAACAAGTTACAATATTATTACTGCTGCTAGTATTAACTACTGCTTGTTTAGGATCATGTATAACAAGCTGAGAGAAATACTCGTGTCGTTCCATGTTAAAAGATGAGTCAATAATATCAAAGATAAATGTAGTAAAAACAAGGTGAATCAGTTAATCTTACCTGCTGTGTTTCAGGGTTGAGCTGCTTAACGACCACACTGTTTTCAAAGCGTTTCAAACCTTTTACTATTATTATTATTGTGTTTTCAAACCACGCTGCTAACAGGGTAACAGCTAGCTGTGTGTGAACGCATGATGCCTGCTGTACAGGCATGCGCACTACCCAGCTAGCAAGTCATGGCGCGCCGCCGACGTGAGGCGGTCCCCGCGCGCCGCGGATCGTGTCCTCCGCCGACGCGCGTGTAGCCGGCGCCCCGCTTCTCTGCCGCGACTCGAACGTCAGCTACGGACAGCAGCAGCAGGACAGCGTGAAGCTGTCTTATGACACCCCCCCCCCCCCCATATATATTGCGACCCTCGATTCTCCCCCATGCTCACCTCCCTCCCACATATTTATAGAAACATAATAAAGCAGCAAATGTATACTTAATTTTGTTTCTTTATTAGGAAAAAAAAAGTTACAATGAAAACATTTATACAGCCATGTTAAACATAAAGGCACATAAACATAAAAAAAACATGGAAATATTTTAAAACATACAAGTTTAGAATACAAGTGGTTGATTTTTATGTAATTTTGCTGAGAATGCACTTAAGGACCACACTTTGAGAACCACTGGCTCCTAAAATCTATAAAACAGTAAAACACCAACTTTCCTGAAACCACCAGGACATTGTTGGATAAGATTGTGTCCACAATAACACAGTTTTCTGAAGAACCTATGTTTCTATATCAGTGGTTCTCAAATTATGTCATGTCAAGGACCCCAGAAATATATGAAATTGGCCGCAGACACCTATCTGAAAATATGTTGTTCCAGGGACTACCCAGAAGCAAAGAGGAGTTAAAAACGTTTGCTCTGAAATAATATATATTCAAAGATTTGCACATTTTCAGGATAAAACAAAATAGACCTACAAGCTCGTAGCGCGGTCCCTGGAACAACATATTTTCAGATTGGAGTAAATCGTTTGAACACCAATGATACAGAAACATCTAGGGTTTTCAGAAAACAGTCATACCATTTAAACACTTTAACCATCATTTTAAAAGCCGTTAGATTGTTGGCAGATTTACAAGCTCACGAGCTTGTAGATTTGCTATTTTTTTTTAAATCGTGAAAATGTGGCCCAAACCCAGTGAACGTTTTAACTCAAATCTGCGAGGATTTAGAAGACATTTTGTGGAATCAGTTCTCAAGTTTAATTTCTTATGTCTATAAAACACAAGTATTTTCTGTGTGGTTAGTTATGTAGGCCCAATAACAGTTACACAGCAATAAACAGAACACACAATCGAGATTCACCTTTTGAGCAAGAAATGGTGCAGCATACATTTGAACCCTTTTCATGCCAAAGTTATTCAGCATTTGAGCCACGGACCACCGTTTGATGAGCTGCCGTTTCCTTCCTTTATGAAGCCTGACTGTTGGCCGCCAGCAGAAGTTCCAGGATGCACCCTATCCAACGTCTCCGGCTCTCAGACCCCAGGTCCCCGTCACTGAAGTCCAAGATCCCCTGGTTTTAACCATTATTTAAAAAGCTGTAAGCTGTTGAAAACGAGCTTGTAGATTTGCTAATTTTGAAACATCGTGAAAATGTGGCACAAATCTGTAAATATATATTCTTTTGCAGCAAACGTTTTAACTCATCTGTGCGGATTTAGAAGACATCAGTTCTCAAGTTTAAGTGCTTAAGTCTTTAAAACACCAATTCTCTTCTGAGTGGAGTCAGGAGTTTCTGAGCGTAGCAATGTGTGTATGTCCCCGTGTCTGTATGTCCGAGCACGGAAAGCTGGGTGCGTTCCTTGAGGTCTGGATGTTGCGGGGACCCCCACACGGTACAATGCAGGCTGGGTATAGAGGGTCAGGGAAACCCGACTGGTGGTAGCCTTTCCAGCAGAGGTTGAAGTCGATAGGTCTTCCTCCAGCGAAAGTTCGTCTGAAATCACAGAATTAATTAAATACATTTTTTTCACCTTAATCATTTCTCTGTCTTGTGATTCATGACTTAACAGTTGCCCTGTGGGTAAAAACCCAGCCATTTTCTAATTTCTATTCCTGTGCTAAAATGTGACATGTGACAAAATGTGAAAATGTTCTTACCATTTTTATTATCCATTTTATTCATCCATCACCATCATCTCCACTTCCTCCACGTGACCTCATCTGTAATTTGAACAAAATCAAATACAAAATTGTGGATTATATATGGATTGCATTTGTATAGGGCTCACAACACGTGAGCTTGTAGATCGACTATTTTCACCATGCAACCAAGTGTAAATTCAGGCATTCTGAAATAGGCCTACCCATTTAGACCTGAGGACGCATCTGTGTCGCCTCATAGGTTTTAAACATTATTTTAAAAGCTGTTAGCTGTTGAAAAATAGCAGAATAGCAGAATCTACAAGCTCATAGTGTGGCATAGAGTGCCACAGTACTCATCATAATACACCTCAGTCATTTAAAATGTACACAGTTACACATTGTTGGGTGCCAATTTGCTGTCCTTGGTAAAAATTAAAATGAACAATTACCTTAAATTAAAGAACGATGTCTCAGCTCTGTACAGCATGTCACCTTGTCTGTAAAATGAAATCAAATTCAAGTCAAATTTCTTTCAAATGTAACAGCAAACTTGAGGCAAGAGAGCTTAATTGTAGCATGCAACCTGTGGACTTTTATCAACATAAGAAGACGTTAGAAAAGAACATCATGATACATTATTATTGTTCGCTACTAAACCATTTTACTTACTTCTGATATGAGGTTGCTTTGTTTCCCCCAGCCTCCACCGTCTGGGTCGATCTTGCTGGAATCTTGTTTGTCTGTAAAATTAAATAATATAAAACACCGTCCATAACGCAGTAGCTTTCTCTCTTTCCAACGGAGCTAGATGTTTTTAAGCCACGTCCAAACAATAGATTTAGCTAGCTAGCTAGCTAGCTAGCTAGCTGCTAGCTAGCTAATCTATTCCCTCTAGCTAACGTTAGGGTTACGTGCACAGATAAAGATCACGTGTAATTACACTACACACAGTATATATCAGATATAAAAATACACTGACCTTTCAACTGAATTTCTCCAGAGAAAAACCGCGAAATATAAGCCTTTGTTGTGGAGTCCTCGACTACAACTTCTGCTCATTGCTCAAAAGACAACAACAACAGAGCACTGAGCAGCCAGCCGAGAAGCCTGAGGCTGCAATGCATGCCGGGTAAAGCGTCCCGTGTTACTATAACTATAGTCTGCACTCTGCAGGTACATATTATCATTAACAAGTAAGACGCGCAAACGCGTGAAGCGAACGCAGCTTGTGTGTGTGTGGTTGTGTGTGCGTGTGCGTGTGCGTGTGCGTGTGTGTGTGTGTGTGTGCGCGCGTGTGCGTGTGTGTGTGTGTGTGCTACAGCTGCTGTGTGTGTGCTACAGCTGCGCCCTCTGGTGGCGGGCGGGTGGTGTAACAGTGGGACAGACACACACACAGACATTCAGCCCTTGCTGTCATAGTAAGTGGCTCACTGCGTTCGCAATAAAAATAAATATAGCTGCAAGAAGAAGTAGAAGAATAATCCACTTAATTATATTCAATAATAGTTTAAAAAAAAAATCATAATAATAATCCTACAAAATATAATATTATTATTGATTTATTTATACATAAGATGCACATCCTTGTCTGAGAGAGAGAGAGAGAGACATAACATATTGCGACCCCGCACCCCTTGATCCTCCCCCATGCTCACCTCCCTCCTACATATTTATAGAAACATAATAGACCACTGGCCTATATGAAATAATGCAGCACCATACCAATGTGAATTCAATTCAATTAAATTTTATTATAGTGTCAAGTTGTCTCAAGACACTTTACAACCAACAAAGATCCACCCAGAGCAAGCAATATTGCGACAATGGTAACGAAAAACTCCCCTTTAGGAGAGGAGAAAACGTCAGGCAGAACCCGACTCTAGGGTGGGCGGCCATCTGCCTCGACCGTGTCGGGGGGGGAGGGGGGGGGGGGGGGTAGAGGGAGAGAGAGAGAGATAGACAGAGAGAAATAGACAGGTGGGCTCCGTGGAGGGGTCTGGTCCACATCTGGTCGAACTCTGTGAGGCCGGGTCCAGGTCACACTCGGCAGTGAACTTCCTTTTGTTTTTTTTAATGTACAAAGGCAATTTAAATAAATGTAAGACACTTTAGCATATTTAATATATGTGTACTACATGTGTACTTGACCAAAGTAAGCCTTTGTTCCCCTGTACTGTATTGACTTCAAATGTATTTTAATTAATTTAAATTACTTTAATCTTTTTTTTTTTAATATATTTTTTTTACGATTTTGTAACCTGTGTCAATCATCTAATGTGATCCTGGGCTCTACACACCCTCCGCCAACCTAGGGAGAGCAACGGACTTGAACTCATGCTTCCTTCATGCCTGAGTGTCCAAGTTGCTCCTTTACACCTGACAGGGGGGAGTTTCCCCTCCATCAGGAGCCCCGGCTGGCCAGGGGGAGGCAGTTTAGTGACCAGGATTACTGCATGTTTTTTGTGAGGGTACCTACCCTCTTTTCTTTAATCTTTAATTTTTAAAACATACATTAAGGGACTGATCGTTATTTATCAAAGGTTGGTATGGTGCAAAAAAGGGGGGGGTCATTAAACTATTTCTTGAGCCTGAGGGGGGGATATGTTTATTTTTATTTTGGCTTGGGGGGGGTTGTACAACTTTATTTTGTTGAATTTTGTATTTAAAAAAGGTTTGTTGTTCGTTGTTTTATAATCGCGTTTTATTCACCTATCAATATGAAGTTTACCCTGTGGTGAGTCGACATGGTATCTCCCACTGACATTTAACGTCCCCTAGTCATTCATTGGACGTGCAACTTCCTGTTTTTTCTACCCGGGTTTCCTGAACAGTGAGGATAACAATAACAATGGAGTTTGTGGCGAAGAGATCGGTAGTAAGAAAAGACAGTTTTATAAATGATAGTTTAAGAGTGTCCTTGCAGCAGTTGTCGGCTATTGACACACAAGCTAAATATGACATCATTTTGCAGTCTACGAAAGACGGAAAATTACACTCGAAACTTTTAGCTCTGGGTCGGCTGCTAGACGAGCTGTTGCTCCCAGGCAACTTTGAGAGCAAGCCGTGTGGATGGCTGGATTACCAGTACGCCTTTGAACTGTTCTCGTCCTTCTTTATCGTCATGCCACAACGAATTTGGTTCCGTGATGTTTTGATGGACCACGAATATGGCATACCTGTCGCTTTGTTCAAGCGGCATTCTGGTGCTCTGGTGCTAGTGCTAAATGATACAACAGCTTCAATTCCTAGCATCCTCCTCCATATAGCTCAGGACGAGAACCGTGACCAAAATGAGCAGCAGGAACATCTCAACGCAGACCTCGTTCATCGTGCCCTCGACTCTATGGTCAATGAATACGATCGGTCGGTAGCAACGATGCTGCTTTGTGCTGGGAAGTCTCGTTCAGAGCAGTATCAGCTTGGCATGGACCCTGACAGAGCTAAAAAGTTGCTGACCAGTTTGGAAGAGAGGCTACTGGCATGGGAGAACACTAAAAGTGACGCAAAACGCCTAGTTGAGCAGCGGCTTACGGAACGCTATGAAAGTTTGCAGGCCAGGATTGAAGAAACAACTGAACAAATTCGTCGCGTTGCTGGGAAATGGCCCCCAGAACGTGTTGGGGACTTGGAAGTCACGAGAAGCTCTCTCGTGGAGTCTCAGGAGCACGTTAAAAAGTTAAAGGTAGGTACAGCAGAGCTCAGTATTGATTGTCAACATGATCACAGTTTGCACTGATGCTTGACCTGTTTGCTACATTACACATCAACAATACACTTTTGATAGTAGTTTTAAAGTGCCACTATTCATATTTGAACACAAATAATAGTTACATTTTTGCAACCTTACCATGCATTTGAAGTCACACAAGCATTTTAATTGGAATGATAAAAACGTTATTTATATAGCACCTTTCATGATGACATGAAATTATGAAGCTCAGTGCTTTACAATGGTTTGTGCTCATTTGATGACATCCTAGACTAGACCAATGTACGACAATGTTTATATGGCAACATTTATCACAGTATTTCTAATTGTGTATGCTACGCACAGCCAAACAGATTTAAAGTGGCACTATTCACATCAGATTTATTGTGTATATTATGCACAATTAAAAGTTGGAATTATTTTATTGTTTAAGGCTGCAGCTACCCCATACTTCAAGCAATGCCTTCAACAAGCTGTAAAGAGGAAGGCAAATGAGCTTGCAGATGAGAAAAGGCTTAAGAAAAGGGCTTTGGGTGCAGGTCCCGCACCCATGATGGATGAGGAGGATGAGATCTGGTTGGCCACATGTATAGGTATGTTAAACTTGTTTTCAAATGTATTCTTTGTTCAAATGCAACTTAACATTTCAGACTGAATAAACACGTTGAGACAAACACTTGCATCCAGTGTAATACAACAAATAAGTACAGTTTTCATTTATCAACACTGTTTTTTTATCTCACTGTATGACAAAATGCCTACTTTCATAATAGCCAAAAATGATGATATTCTGCATTGCACTAGTTGTCTTATTCTGAGTAAGATCTGTAATTTTCTCTTCAGGAGAAATGGATGACCTATTCCCTGAAAGTATCCTTTCATAACCCATCTGTTTCAGAGGATAAAACAACAGTCCACGGCAGGAGGCACGAGACTGTTCTTTACACTCACCATAGAGTGAGCAGGGACCTGTTAAAGCTAGCCAACTATAGAAGGCTGAAGCGAGGACTGCACGGTATTCGCGCAGTATCTACAATAACTTGCAGAGCAAGGCCTACACACCTGAGGTCGTTACAGTCTAGGAGACATGTAAGTATTAAAAACATCTTTAGAACTGTAGAAAATGGAATATTATACTTCATGTTGTAGCCTACTTCATGTTGAAGCCTATGTAGACAGCTACAGCATTAGCACTGGATTACTTTGAACTGATTCTTAACCCATTAAATATTATGTGTCACTTTAGCTTTTAACTACACCATTATTTCTATACTTTGGCTATTCAAAAATAGCAATTATACATGCTCATATATGACCTTGTAGATCTTTTACAGCAAGTTTATATGAATGTGTTTCACAGAAGGGTTTGGGACTTTGGTGTTCTAAGAAGCCACCGAAAACCGAAGAGCGTGACAACGAGTGTACACACCATCAAAGGAAGCATGTGGCCCTTGCCAAAGAACATCTGTTTGGACCCAAGGCTGGAGAGGGCAGAAGTTTTGCTCTGGCCATCAGCATGGACGATAAAGCCTACCTTCGACCTGGCACTTCAGGTTTGTTTCAGAGACAATATTAATTAATTCATATGGAAAGGACTGTTGCATACAAAGTTGGAAGGTAATAGGTGTGCCGTGGTCTTGATAAAGGGTTATTGTTTTTTATGATTGTGTGAGATGTATTGTAATCCCCCCTGCCCCAATTTTTCCTGCCTTTGGGGAGGTATTAGACAATGGGTATAACCCAGTAATAAATTTAGGATTAAGACGGATATTTTCATACAAAGTCATTATCAATGTCCTACATTAGGTATTAAAGTGAGTAGGGTCAGCTTTTGTTCTTTTGATTTGGCAAAAAAGCAAGATATGGTCGAAAACTTAAATTAAATGTTCACTCCTCCAGAGGGATTTGCTGGGTCCAAGAGACAATCCATTCTACAGCCAACTGATGACAGCAAAGTCAGAAAACTTCCCACTCATGACTTCCCTGAGCCTTCATTGTACATAACTCCATCAGCTTTCCGTCTACTCAAGAAGGAGCCCGCTGGTGTGGACGGTAGCAATGCCCTCATCTCCACAGAGGATTCCAGCATAGTAGTGATCCACCCCAAGGCTTATATTGGAACTGATGGTACCACATGGGCTTCAAACTGTATGAGGCTCAGATGTGAATGTCCAGATGAGTTTGAGACAAAAGCTGCTGAAACCACAACTCACTGTAAGGAGTTGAGAAAACTTTGTTCCTGGGCTAACGATGCCACCAAGTACTTTATTGACACTGCAATGGAGGAAGATGTCATGTGTGTGACACAGAAGCCTGGTTGCACTTTCAGGGAGTATAGCTTATTACAAGTAGGTTCACTGAAACAGCAACTGAAGCATGCCACAGATAATTGGTTGGCTGTCAAGGAGGGCCTACCCAGTGGAGAAATTGCTACTGGAGCAGAGGTTATTGACAAAATGTCTGCTGCTGTTGAAGGGGCGGCAGATGTTGAAACTGGCTTGTCGTCTTTGTCTAGAAAAGCATTGTGGAAGTGCTTTGAGACTCTTATAAATGCATGCCAGGGACTGCTATGTTATATGGATGGCGTTCAACTACCCAATGTCTGCACCCAGATCATTGAGCTTACTGATGCTGGACCTGGAGTCGGTGTATCAAATTTTGAGGTGATTTTTATTTTAACAGTTGTGTACACACTTCCATTTAGAAAATCATAAAAGTGATGCCAATTTCTCTACTGTACATCAGGTCCGGTTCAGAGCCGCAGAGAGAGTACGGATCCATTCAACAGACTTGCTGTGTCGTATCCACAGAGCCCGAGAAGACTCTGGTCAGAATGAAGCTGAGCGTCTGAATGCCTCCATAGGTAAAGATCTATCTGGAGGTGCAATTTGAGAAATAAGTTGAGCTGAAAAGTGCCCCTTTAACTCTTTCAGATCGTGTGTGTGTCTCTTTCGTTTTACCCAATAGGTGATGCGATCTGTGATGGAGGGGCTATCCGGTGGCAAATCTATTCTGAAACCCATGGTTTGTCTGACCTAGATAAGGAGGCAATGTCCCAGTCAAGCCTAGAAGAACACTCTCACAAAATGATGGAGAAGAATGCATGGGCCGTGGCAGAAGAAATCCAGCAACGCATTGACAAGTCACCTGCACCATCTGGTTACATCAGAGCGTTTACTGTGGAGAACCCAGGTATTTTGATGTGATTAATCTGCTGCTGCATATGTTTAACATACTTGCACCTTGTCTTGATTTTTGTGTAACATTCATAAATGAATTTGAAGAACTCTATTAATTAATTAATGTGCTTTTGCAGAACGCCATTTCTTCTATAACCAGGACTATTTACGAGAGTACATGAAAACTCCCAAGACACAGAGATCATCAGTTCCTGGCCATAATTATTTCCAGAAAATCAACACCTTCATTGAGACACATTTTGAGGTCGGAGAGCTCTACATGGAGTACTTGAAAGGGACTTGCAAAGGTGAGTTTACAGTATACACTGGCAGTAAATGGTAAACCGTTAAAAGCTCACCTTAAGAATGGATCACTAAAATGCCACCCCCCACCCCTCTCCTCTCCCCTCACACCAGGTTCAGGAGCGCATATTTTCTGTGACTTTTGCATCCAGAATCCCTTCATTGGCCCACCTGTAACAAGAGTACCGAGACCATACCCAGATCATCAGCGACTACCAGATTTAAAGTACCTCTCCTATGACAAAACCCCAGTTGATGGTCGTCAACCAGATGACTTCCAGCCTCGTGCTCAACTGAAGAAGGAGGTTGGTAGAGGCACAGTGCGGCTGGAAAATCTCCTCTCCATCACAGAATTCTCACAGAAATATGTAGTTTCTGAAAATAATGTCAGGGACTATGTAGAGCATATTGATCAGCTACAACTGATGAAGAGAAAGCGAGGTGCACTGACGGAGGAGAAAAAGGCACACAGTGAGGGCAAGTCCTATAAAGACTATGACTGGCAAGAACTATATAGGCAAGGTTTATTGTTCAACCTTCGGGTGGCAGAGCTAGAAAAGTACTTGTGTGAGCATGGGCTGAACCAAGCTGGCAAGAAAAAAGAAAAGTTGGCAATAGTGGAGGCCCATATAGGTAAGGCAGTTTGCACCAACTTTCTTGATGCCCTGGATATTCCAGATCCACATGTCTCTTCTTCATCTGAGTCAGAAGCTGACTCTGAACCTGAATCTGAAAGTGAAGATGACGTTCTTCTGGAGGTTGATGGTGAAAGTAGTGATCATGAAGGTGGTCAGGAATGTGTGTCGCGGTTTGGGAGAAAAAGGCAAAAGGTGCTGAATCCTGACTTTGTATTCTATTAGTCTAGTTCAGGGCTGCCCACACTTTTTTGACTTGCGAGCTACTTTAAAAATGACCAGCTTAACAAGATCCACCAAAAAAGTACTATACCATTGCTGAAAATTGTTTCAAAATGTAGCCTATAGCGGCACACATGAGGAATAAACGGGAGGAAATGGAACTGGTAGGGTTTTTTTAATATATATATATATATAACTTTATAATGCTATTGACTTCTGTAGTATTACATTGTGTGTTTGAGCGGACAGGCCCTTTTTGATGCATGTCAATTATGTAAAAAGTGGCACCTTAATTCCAGTGGCAGATAATTCAGACAGCCAAAAAATATGTACTATTTATTTTTAGGGTCATGTGATGTGATCGACCTCCACAGCCTTTGTGTCTACTGGTAGAGCTTAATCGTCTGTGTGAAAACTATTTATTTTCTCAAGTTTATTTGTCACCCAGGAGATGACAAAATTCTCAAACACAAGACTCCACACACTTCCTACAAGAAAGGAATAGAGGATAAGAGACAGAGGAAGGGAGGTATACCAGTATTGGACTTGGTTAGTTTGCTAAGAATAAAAAGCTTTGATCTGTGTTGTGCCAGCCCAATGAAGGAGACTAAACTGCAGTGCTGTGCTACCTCTCTGTTTAATGCTGTCAAGTCGCAGTAGGACCCCAGACACTGGCATCTTTTTGTAAACTATTTCATGTTTTCTGTTACAAAAGTATAAATGAATTAAAGCAGAATTGTTTTATCACTTGACTGTGCATTTTATTTCAAGGATGCAATAACTATTTTGCGTAAACAGAATCTCAATTTCCAAAGTACATTTGTGCATAACTTTTAAACTGTTCCCATTCACTCTGCATTGACATAAAACTTAATCATGAAAATATACTTTATATTCTAAAATTAACCCATAAAACCTCAAGCTCATTGTAGATCTGCCTTTTTTTTGTATTCATGAATTTGTGCAAATCTTTTAATAGGTTTTTAAAGCAAAGCATTTTTAATTAATCTTTTCTTCTGGCAGTCCATGGAACATCTTTTGAGGGGAGGGGAAGGGCAAATACAATTTTGGGGTTCCTTGACGTAAAAGGTTAGCACCACTGATATAGCAACACGTTATTTTTCAGCAAACTGTTTAGATGTAGAATAGGCAGGGGCGCAATAGGCTAGGGGACGGAGGGGTTTCGTCCCCTGCCAGCGTCACATTGGTCCCCCCCAGATGAGTTAGGGGGTCCCCCCTGGCTGGGGGGGTCCCCCCCTGTATCCCCCCTGGCTCCAAAGTTATCTTAGGAGTAATACTTTTGAAATCCTGCGTTCATAAACGCGATATATTTTGAACAATATATTTGATCCACCCCTGTTTAAATCCCAAAATGGTTTGTCCCGTTCTACTGTTGTCGGAAGTTTGGGAGTTGTTACACCGCCATCAGTGACCCAATGTGCTTTGCACTCTGTAATGATTCTAATAATACAGGAACAGGATTCAATAGGACACCACTTTTGATGTCACGCACCACTTCGGTCAGACGATCAGTAGATAGATGAATGGATTTACTTTATCCTTTTCATGTCAAGGACCCCCAAATGGACACGTATTAGCCTGCGGACCCCCCCCATTTGAAGAGAAGAGAAGGACCCCCATTGTCGCGTTTATTCCGGGTGGTGGGCTCATTATAATATTAAGTGCCGACCCAGCTTATATATGTAACTACATGTTGTGTTGTATATGTATAGATGTTAGTGTTACTAAGGAAGTTCACTGCCTATATAGATATACTCTGTGTTATATAAGAACAGAAATCCTCTTATCAACCAATTACAGTATCTCAGGGATGTAGATATTAATACAGTAAATTGGGGGGTAAAATGTGTTGTACTAACTACTGCTAGAAGGAATGTTAAGACGCATACTAGTGGGACACAAGTTAATAAGTGATGACAATTGCATGAGGAAGGAAGTGTCAGATGTCGAAGAGGCGTGCTCTCACAGAGACAATGCAGAATACGCGTGACCCGTTTTATTCATTCGTAAGCAATGTAAGCGATGTGACAAAGCAGGATCATGGCGTTTGCGTGAGTTTTTATAATGTGTTTAATAAGTACGGTAAATACTCTGTCATAGTGATACGCTTGTGCAGTCGTTAGATCTGTGAATTAATAGTATGTGTTTGTGTTTCTTTTGTGTGTTTCAGTTTATTACCTAATGCTACTAACGCGACTGAAGTCGCGACCTCTGAATCTTGTGCTAATGATTAAGAGCATTTAGTTGTGGAAGCTATTTGAACTATATCTAAACACGGGCCAGACAAAGCAAATAGGGCTTTTACTGTACACAAGTTTAGTAGAAGTGTGTTTGTACGTGTGTGAGTGTGTTATGAGTTATTAGTAATAAAATGGCCGGAAAATAAGTGAATGTTTGAGAGCCTTATTACAACTTGGAGGAAGTGTGTGTTTGAGTAATATAACGGTGTGTGTTTAAATCACAATTACTATCCTGTTTGTTACACCCCCATGCGGAGGGTTGAATCAATAGTTGAACAAAGTTATGAAACAGCAAAGTTTAATTATATCCGTACAGTAATAAAGCAAACTTCGGTAATCACCGGAGTAATAAAGCAAACCGGTAATCACCGGTGCAAGTAACGAAGCAACCGAAGTGAATCACCGTTGCAGTAATAAAAGCAACGTGTGTAGGTGACCGTTAAAACATTATAGCGGGAACCACCGGAGCGAAACCATAGCAACGCGTGTAAACACCGTAGCTACATCCCTTAGCATTCAGTGCAACCACGATGCTAATGGAAGCCATAGGCCCGTGTTAGCTTAGGCTACTACGTGATCAGTGGATGTCTGGCTGTTAGCAAGACGCTAGCGGAGAAGCAAGACAAAGACGGCCATCCCGGAGCAGCTCTGGACCCGTCACCGGTCGCCTTCGTTCGAGAACCAACGCGACCGCCCGCAGGCTGCTGAAGTAGCTGATACCTGCGAGGAATCATCCGCTCGCCTTAGTGAAAGGTGACCCGGACTTGGAGTTCGGGGTAGGGTGCTAGCGGCTACATTGCTGCTAAAGAGGAACCACCTGGGTGCTGACAAAGTGCTCGGCTGTTGCAGTCCTAAATAAAAAGTTTCAGTGCCCACAGGAGTGCTTGTGCATTGGGGGGAATATCGCTGGAATTGTGTGTTGCAAAGAGGAAACTGTGCATTGACTTTTGGGAAGAAATCGAGCTAAAGCTAAATCCTGTGATCCAGAAAGAAGCTAGCCACCTTTCCATTGACATTGCATTGAGCCTAGCAACCAAAGAGCATTAGAGGTAGCTTCGGCTAACGAGAGCTAATGCTAAAACTGATAGCATATGAATAGCTGTGACTAACGTGGAGCTAATGCTAATGCTGATAGCATAGGAATAGCTTCGACTAACGTGGAGCTAGTGCTAATGCTGATAGCATAGGAATAGCTTTGTTTAACGTGGAGCTAATGCTAATGCTAGCAGGAAGGGCGTTTGAGGGGATACAATACACGTGTTCCACAGCCACTTCCTGAGCAGTCGCCATTGAGGAATGTCCCGGCCATCTTGAAACAGAAAGGTTGGTGGGGGGCGAGCGTCCATATCGTAACCATGGCAACCTTAGCAGACTTAACCGACTTTAAAAAGGCACGTTCTAAAAGCCAAGGAACGCTGACCAAGAACGCCGCTAAGTGCTTAATAGTGCCATACACCGACGCAAAGTCTGAGGAAGAACTCAAACTTATGATAGTTGGTGTGACGAAGGACTACGAGGCATTTCTAAATGATAGCCTAGAGTATAAAAATGCTTTAGAAGAAATTGATGACGAGGATTGTAAAAAGGAAATCCTCGCGGTAGATGAGAAAATAAAAGCAGGCGAAGAGAAATACACTATAGGCACTAAACAAGTGAAGGACCATTTGTGGGACCGGTGTATTAATGCGGCTTTTAAGTGCGCTATAACTCGGGTAGAGTCTGCGTTCCGTTACGCGGATCCTGACCAATATAAAGTGCACGAAATAACGGAACGCCTCTGCAGTAATGTGGCTACCGAATTTGAGGAGTCCTTTGCAGACGTGAAAGCCTTATTTGAACAGTATGAAGGTTGCATTTCTGGCGAGAATTTGACCGGATTAATGAAAACAGTCAACAACTATAAGGTGGAGAAAAATAGACGCCTCCAGGAGTTGGCGCACAAAGGCGATATAACTAAGCCTGTAGCAATTAAAGAGGAGAAGGTTCCTCAAGCCCTCGCCGCCGCTGACGGCGGGGTAAACGGGAAAACAAAGGCGAGTAAACTCGCTACCCAACCAATGAAATTACCACAATTTAGTGGAGACCGCATGTCTTATTTCAGATGGAAAGCACAATGGCATAGAAAATATGCGCTGTGTGAATCCGCTGACTGGGGTGACGACATGCATTACCAACTATTGATGGATTCCATTGACAAAAAGATTAGTGATGAATTAAGACTGGATTATTGCAAAACTACTGAAGAAGTGTACCGTAAACTGGAGTGTTTATACGGTAACGTAGGACAAATAGTCAGTGAGATTATAATGAATCTGGATAGCGTGCCTAAGGTACGCAGTGGACCTGGTCAACACAAAGAGACGTTGCATCTAGTTCGATTGATAGAACAATCAGTCCTTGATCTATCTGACCTAGATGCAGATGAGGCTATCAAAAATCCAGTCGTAATTTATAATCTGGAGAGAAAATTGCCGCCAGAAATACAAGAAAGGTGGATAGTTCATCATCAGGGTTTGTTTAAAAATCAGGGCAATGTCGGATACAAGAACAGATTTGAGTGTTTCATTGAATTTCTCCGCGAGCATACAGCTGTGCTCGTTGAACAGGAGATATTAAATGCAACAAGCTCAGAGACCAAACGTAATGATTCACCACGGAGCCATAAAAATGAGCGGTACTCAGACAGGCCGGGCAGCGGTGCGCGCGAGAAACGCGCGTCCACAAAGGCTACCAGTACCACTAGTGGTGAGAGCCCGGGGGCGCGCGGGTCTTGCGTAATCTGTGGGGAAAATGATCATACGGGCCAACTGTACCGTTGTAAAGTATTCGGACGAGCTAATGTAGAGAGCAAGAGGGCTCTCGTTAAAAAGCACAAGGCATGCGTGCGGTGTTTAGGCCAGCATGACGGGCAGTGCAGAGTGCGGAACAACAGTTTCCTATGCAAAATTGTGGAGTGCAAAAACGAAGCGCCTCACAATTTTCAGTTGTGCCTAAAAAGACGTAACAAGGACAGTGGTGCTATAAATGACGGCGCGAGGGAAGCTAGTAACGTGGGGAGGGACTTGCGGGGCCCCACACGTGAAGTGGAAGAAGTGTTTGCAAAAGCAGCACTATCACCAGAACAACTAGTAATAATGCGCAAAGCTTTCACTAATAATATAGCCACGACTGTCTGCGCTGATGGCGACGGACAAACAGAATTGCCGGTTCTCATGATGACACTGGAAGTGACCACAAGACGTGGAGACTGGGCGGGCGCTTTGATTGATCTCGCTTCTGACACTAACTATATTACCCACAAAGCAGCGAAGAGACTTGGACTAAAAGGGGTGCCTGTCTCTCTGTTTGTGAAGGGTGTGGGTGGCATGACCAGATCATATCAAACTCAACGTTATTCAGTTTGTTTGAAAATAATGGAGAAGGGCTCTTCTCGAAGCCATGACATGACTTGTTACGGTCTGGATGAAATTACAGACGTCAAGGCTGAAGTGAGTCCTTCACGCATTGCGGAACTTTTTCCGGGTACCGAACCGAAAGAGTTGCGACGTCCAGCTAAAGTGGAAATACTTATTAGCGCTAGAGAGGGGCGTCTAGCCCCGCAAAGGCTGAGAAGGGTCGGGGATCTGGTCCTATGGGAGGGTGCTCTGGGTAAAACGGTTAGCGGAGTGCATCCTACTCTGTTTGACGCTAGTGAAATGATCACAAGAGAGGCGTCAACCCATTTAGCTCTTTCAATGAGAGGGGCTGCCGTTGAGATTAAGGCGGCGGCTACTTGCCATACTGATTCCGCCACCGCTCTGTCGTGGTGGCGTTGGGACAGTATCGGCGCCGCGTGCAACCCTCTATGTGGAGGTTGTCGGTGTGGAAAATGCGCTCCTGGTGGAAAGGAGATGTCTCTCGCTGACGAAAGAGAAATGGAGATTGTCAAAAGGGGTTTAACTTTTAAGACAAGTGACGCGCACAGTGACGAGTCTCACTGGGACGCGAGTTACCCCTGGAAAGAGAATCCAGATACTTTACCGAACAATAGAACGGCGGTTGTGGCCACGTTCTTAAAAGCTGAGAAACGTCTCAGTAGAGATCCCGTGTGGAAAAAGGCTTATGCTAGCCAGGTGCACGAGATGCTCAAGAGAGGAGCTGCTGTCAAACTGTCTAAAATTGTCATGGACATGTGGAACGGCGCTGTCTGGTGGATTAACCATCTCATGGCACCAAACCCACATTCTGTTTCCACGCCAGTTAGAATAGTCTGGGACAGTAGTCAAGAATTTCGAGGTGTGAGTTTGAACAGCATCCTGTTGAAGGGTCCTGATGTCTTGAACCCCATCCGAGCAGTGTTACTTCGTTTCAGAGAAGGGAAGTATGCTGCTATCGGCGACGTAAGCAAAATGTACCACTCGGTCTGGCTTGAAGAGCGGGAGGTACATTTGCACCGGTTCCTATGGAGGGACTCGGTTGACAGCGAGATTGAAGATTACGCTGTGGTACGGGTCAACATGGGTGACCGCCCAGCTGGTAGCATAGCTCAAATAGCGATGCGCGAAACAGCGTATCTACCTCAGTTCACTGACATGGTGGACGAGAGGGAAGTAATCGTGGAAAACGCGTACGTGGATGACATTTTTCTATCTCACAATTGCCCCCAGAGGCTAGAGGAGCTACTGGCGGGGGTTAAAACCATTCTGGCCACCGGGGGGTTTCACCTAAAGCCCTGGGTACGGTCAGGCCAAAGTGGGAGGGAAGGAGATGGAGAAATGAGACCAGAGACTATATTGTTGCCAAATCAAATGAGAGAGGAAGACAACAAGGCTCTGGGAGTTGGTTACCATGTGAAGGAGGACAGCCTCTTCATCATGGTTGCCATAAACTTTTCCGCAAGAAAGAAAAAAGTACGGAGCGAGGAAAACCTTGCTCTGGAGGAGGTGGCGGAGAAAACGCCAAATCCTTTGACTCGGCGGATGTTGCTGAGTCAAGTAGCAGGGCTGTATGATCCCATTGGCCTTGTGACGCCTCTGAAACAGAAGGGCGTTATTCTAGTCAGAAGAGCGTTCCAGGAGGCAGGGTCATTGACCAAAGACACTTGGGATCAACCGCTGTCTAGCGATCTCCGCATGAGAGCGGTTGAGCTTTTTGTGGAATATGCAAAGCTGAGTTCTATCACGTTCCCTAGGTGCATCACTCCGCCCGGATGGGTGGGGGAACCCTGGGGCATCACCTTTTCCGATGGGAGCTCAGAGTCCTACGGAGCGGTGCTCTACCTGCGCTGGGAAACTGCTAGCGGGGTAGAGACCCGTCTGGTGGAGTCAAAAGCCAAGTTGGCTCCCCTAGATCAAAAAGGCGATGCAGTGAAAGCTGAAATCTGCGGTGCTGTCTTTGCCGCACGGCTTAAAGAGTACGTGTTGAAGCATAGCAGGCTGACAATCGCGAGGTGGTATCACTTTGTTGACAGTCAGACAGTGCTGGGTGCCATTCAAAGAGACAGTTACGGGTTCCAAACGTTCTTCGCAAACAGGGTTGGGGAAATCCAGAAGGCGGGGCCTGTGACTGACTGGTGGTGGATTCCCGGGGTGGAAAATGTAGCTGATCTAGTCACAAGGGGGGGTTCTCCTGAGCAATTAGACAGTGACTCCCTGTGGCAAAAGGGACCAGAGTTCCTGACCAAACCAGTGGAGGAATGGCCCATGAAGTCTGCTGCTGAGGTGGCTGCTTCATCGCGAGAAATCGTGAGTACATTGCAGAGAAAGGCATTCTCTGCTGCTGTTACTAGATCCCAGACTAGGAACCAGGGGTCTGCGACGCTGCCAGGCAGTGGCAGGTCCTCACCAGTCAGTGACAGATCTTCACCGGACAACGGGGGGTCTCCAGCAGCAAGCAGGAGTCCTTCACCGGTCAGTGATGGGGGTTCTGGGGCAGCATCTAATGACGAAACTGAGCAGCTGTGGGGGTCAGGTCTTGTGAACCAGATGGACTTGACTAGATGCAGCACACTGTCAAAACTCTGCGGGGCAGTAGGCTACGTCCGCAGGGTGTTGCGCGGCCACAGGGGCTTATTCAAGTCCGGCAGTCGTGTACAGTGGGGGGCAGTGCTCTCTGTCGGAGAGCGCGACACAGCATTTATGGAGCTGTGCCTCGCTGCCCAAGAGGGGATTTCTTTCCCGACAACGACACTGAACCGTCTTGTAGTTAGTAAGAACGACAAGACAGGTCTCTTGCTATGCCGAGGCCGAGTTCAAACCGTTGACCAAGAAAGTCAAGGCGTGCCCATCATTCCTTACGGAGCACGAGTCAGCACATTACTGTGCGAGGAGGCTCACCGTGCAAACCACGAAGGCGTGGCTGGGACACTCCTGCGGGTCAGGAAGAAGGCCTGGGTGATCCAGGGGCCGAGGGTCGCACGGAAAGTGATCGACTCTTGCCTGTTTTGTCGCAAAAGGGAAGCTAAGCTATCCAGTCAAGTGATGGCTGATCTTCCTACAGTGCGCACAAGTCCAGCAGCTCCGTTCGAGTACACAACGCTGGATTTGTTCGGTCCTTACACTGTCAGAGGCATTGTGAGGCGACGCGTAAAGAGAAAAGTCTGGGGCGTGGTCTTCAGTTGTATGGCCTCACGAGCTGTCCATGCAGACTTAGTTGAGGACTTGTCTACAGAAGGCTTTCTGCAGACCTACCAGCGATTCACTGCTCTGAGAGGCCACCCCAAAAAGTTGTGGTCTGATCAGGGTACGAACTTTGTTGGCGCAAGACCAGCATTGGAGGATCTATACAAGTTCCTAGGGGACATTGACAAAAAGCAAATCCAGCAGAGAGCAGCAGTTGCAGGGACCGACTGGGCATGGGAGTTTAGCCCAGCGGACTCTCCGCATCGGAACGGGGCGGCCGAAGCTGCCGTCCATGTTCTAAAAAGGGCGTTGAGCAGCGTCGGCGACACCGATGATCTGTCGGTGTTGGAGTTCCAGACTCTACTTTACCTTGCTGCTAACCTGTCCAACGAAAGACCCATCGGAGCCAGAGCTCAGGTCGGCGAGGATTCGGTGGACATCATCACTCCCAACTCACTGCTGTTGGGGCGGGCAGGGCCCAGGGGAGACTACCTGGGTTTTGACTTCCCTAGCTACCCATACAGTCGTCTTCGGGCAGTTCAGCGCGAGGTGGACAAGTTCTGGAAGCGGTGGAGCCAGCTGGCGGGTCCACATCTCTTTATCCGAGAGAAATGGCACGTTCCAGCACGGAATGTGGCCGTCGGCGACCTGGTGTGGGTCGCGGACCAGAACGCTCTACGAGGTCGATTCCGGATGGGTCGTGTCGTGGAGGTCTATCCAGATAACCAGGGTGTTGTCAGGGACGTAAAGGTGCGGACATGTCCAAGTCTGCCCATCAGTTGGTCGCAGGTGGAAAAGGACGAGGTGGCGTGGCCATCTGTCATCCTCCATCGTGATGTGCGAAGGCTGGTGGTCCTAATCCCGGTTGAAGACCAGTAAATTAGACTAGAAGTCCTCTTGAGAAATACCCGAACGAACTCTTCCATATATGCATGCTGCGCGGGTAAGATTAGCTTAATGGGTATTTACTTGAGGCAAGACTGGGTGGTGGGGCATACTTGCCATCCAGTAAGGAGCGAAGCGGTGGTGTCGACCTCCTATAGTCAGTTGAGATCAAAATTTATTCAGTATGAAAGTAGAATAGGTTTATTGATTCATGAGTTCACCTGGTGAGTGCCATCCGGAGGCGTTCGTCAATAGAAGCATGATTGATATACTTTTTTCTATTGTTTATTTGAATGGTTTTGTATACAAATGAGTGTGGGGTATCTATTTAGCTTACTGGGTTTAATTTCAAACCGTAGCTAAAAGTGGGAGGTGTCGCGTTTATTCCGGGTGGTGGGCTCATTATAATATTAAGTGCCGACCCAGCTTATATATGTAACTACATGTTGTGTTGTATATGTATAGATGTTAGTGTTACTAAGGAAGTTCACTGCCTATATAGATATACTCTGTGTTATATAAGAACAGAAATCCTCTTATCAACCAATTACAGTATCTCAGGGATGTAGATATTAATACAGTAAATTGGGGGGTAAAATGTGTTGTACTAACTACTGCTAGAAGGAATGTTAAGACGCATACTAGTGGGACACAAGTTAATAAGTGATGACAATTGCATGAGGAAGGAAGTGTCAGATGTCGAAGAGGCGTGCTCTCACAGAGACAATGCAGAATACGCGTGACCCGTTTTATTCATTCGTAAGCAATGTAAGCGATGTGACAAAGCAGGATCATGGCGTTTGCGTGAGTTTTTATAATGTGTTTAATAAGTACGGTAAATACTCTGTCATAGTGATACGCTTGTGCAGTCGTTAGATCTGTGAATTAATAGTATGTGTTTGTGTTTCTTTTGTGTGTTTCAGTTTATTACCTAATGCTACTAACGCGACTGAAGTCGCGACCTCTGAATCTTGTGCTAATGATTAAGAGCATTTAGTTGTGGAAGCTATTTGAACTATATCTAAACACGGGCCAGACAAAGCAAATAGGGCTTTTACTGTACACAAGTTTAGTAGAAGTGTGTTTGTACGTGTGTGAGTGTGTTATGAGTTATTAGTAATAAAATGGCCGGAAAATAAGTGAATGTTTGAGAGCCTTATTACAACTTGGAGGAAGTGTGTGTTTGAGTAATATAACGGTGTGTGTTTAAATCACAATTACTATCCTGTTTGTTACACCCCCATGCGGAGGGTTGAATCAATAGTTGAACAAAGTTATGAAACAGCAAAGTTTAATTATATCCGTACACCCATAAGAGAAGATTTATAGTTTTATACAGCTCGGACGGACCCTATTGTAATGCCATGTCTAGCGGTGGGAAGGGACACCACTGAGAGCGTCCACATGACATGCCACAAACTATCATGTAGTTGTACCTCTGGGGGTCCCCGGACCCCACTTTGGGAATTATATTATTATTTTGGGGGATTTGGGTAAAGGAGGAGATCGACGCCGGCGGGTCACGCCGCTATTAAACTGTCAACATGCAGGTAAGGCGCTGCAGGTTTTTCTTTCCTCCCGAGTTGCATGGGTTTAACACTAACTATATATGTTGATGTTAAAACATCCTCTCCTGAAAACTTCCCAGGTGTTGTACATTTTATATAGGATAGGCTAACTTACAGATCAGATGGTCAGTGAGTTTTTACCTGTTTGAGGCGCTGCTGATAATGTGGTTAAACTTTTACGTTTTGAGATAAATTGGAGAGGAGGAGGAATCACAGCCAGGTATTTCATAATAATAATAATAACTGTGCCAAAACGCAGTTTTGTATGTACATTGAGTCACTGGAACAACCTCTCTGTAGGACCCCAAACCCTAACCATAACCCCACGTTTTTGTGGAGGAGGAATCACAGCCAGGTAATTCATAATAATAATAATAATAACTGTGCCAAAACGCAGTTTTGTATGTACATTGAGTCACTGGAACAACCTCTCTGTAGGACCCCAAACCCTAACCATAACCCCACGTTTTTGTGGAGGAGGAATCACAGGCAGGTAATTCATAATAATAATAATAATAACTGTGCCAAAACGCAGTTTTGTATGTACATTGAGTCACTGGAACAACCTCTCTGTAGGACCCCAAACCCTAACCATAACCCCACGTTTTTGTGGTTAGACCCCCCCATCCCCCCCTCCCCTAGGGTGGTGGGGGGGACGGGGGGGACGGATTTTTCGGCGGCGCCGCTATTTGTCCCCCCCTAGCGTTCGGTCCGTGTTGCGCCTCTGAGAATAGGCCTCAGGTCTTATGGGTTAATTTTCCAGAAAACTAACACTGCAATTGTTCGAACTCTTTAGATTATGCAACATGAAACTAAATAATGTACAGAATGTAAAACGTAGTGTATGAACGTATAACTGAAACAGAGGAGATGCATTTAATGCATCAAATTATTTTGATCATTGTGAAGTTAAATTTTCTTTGCATAGTCTCATGTTTAAGACCAGCCATCCAGTTTCTCTCTGACCAAAACCTCTACACCTTCTTCAAAGCAGCCATTCTTCAACAAAGCTTCCAGCTCCATTGTTGAGTCCTCCAAGTCCTCTAAGGTCTGCAGGTCCAGCTCATCCAGCCCTAATTGTGGCAGACCTGTTTGCTCTGGCACATACATGTTTTTATAGACCTGACCACCAAGACTTTGGAAGAGGGAGGCAGTTTTCTGTTCAAAAGGGCAATCATCTGACTCGCATTCTCCCTTGCAGGACTTGTGCCAATTTCGGTAGGAAACCTGCAACCCTTTCTTTGCAGAGTCATTAAGACCAGCACTAATCTTTTTCTTTCCCTCCTCAGTGATGTAAGGACCTTGCAACAAGCTGTAAATGTACAGACCCTGGTGATATGTCAGTGATGCAATCATATCTGACTTAATCATTTCAGTGGTTACTAGGCTACCGGGGGATGCATCAGGAGCAATAGCTTTCAGGATTTGTTCTGTATTTGTGTTGAGCCGTTTTGCTTTCATCCTCTTTTTTTTTTGCTGACTTTCTTTCTGCACGCGTGCCTCTCTTCCTTTTTTGGGTTCTTCTTCATGGAAAAAGCGCTTCAGCCGTTGTAGGGCCAGATCCAATCTGTGATGGGTGGCTTGAGCAGAGTTGACCATTGCATCTATTGTTTCCAGTTGTCCTCTGTTGAACTCGTGCTTTGTGGAACAGCCAGAGCGCAAGTGTCTTCCATCAGCTTTGAACAGGGTGCTGTCATGACCTGAAATGCTGCTTCTCTCCTTCAGTATTATCTGTTTAATGTTCTCCAATTTCTCCATGTTCTGTTGACAGGTGAATTTGTCATGGCCACTTTTGATAATGAACCCTTCCTGCAGAAATCTTCTGCCACTGGCTGGATTGTCACCTTCCACAAATGAGGGCATCTTCTGGCATTTCTCTAATACCTCTTTGCTTTTGTATTGTCTATTCCTTTCTTCTAGGAAGTATGAGTAGAATCGTTTGTCGTCGGGGCACGTGGGGTAAAAGTCTCCGTAAAAGTTTGGAAGAACTGTGTTGGAGAATTTAGTCTTTGCTGCCTTTGGGTATGGCAACCAACCCAACTTCAACTTCCTTTCTTCCGACAGCTGTGGATACAAATACATAAAACCGTATTAATTATATCCCAGCCATGTTATTTTCCCATCTGTATTTACTGTAATATCAAATATGACTTCATATAGCCTACATACTATAGTGCCTTTCATAATGTTATCGAAATCTCAGAGCACTTTACTATAAGAGCAGGCAAGACCACATTTAAATACTATTACACAATATAGTCAATTCAAATGTAAAGTTTCATATCTACAAAATTTGTACTTTTTGTGTATGCTATGATCCATTTTTGTGTCAGTGATGGCTGTCATTCCTTACTTTTGGTTTGCAGAATGTATATAGACTACTTCATTTGCAGTCATGCCTATGTGGTACATTTAAAGTTTTATTATTGCGTTTTGTGCTGCATATTGAATGTTATTGTATGTAGCTCTGTAGTAGGTAGCAGCATAAAGACTTGTATGAACATAATGTAGCTCTGTAGTGTATTATAGGCAGTACTACAGTAGGCAACATGACTGATATGAAAGAATGAACCAGATTCTAAAAGTGTGTTCAACTATATCTACTGTCCTGACGGGGGCAGTGTTGCTTATGGCCCATCACATAATATAGTTTATTAAATTAAATTAGCTTGCTAAAGTTGCTATTAAAGTGAGCCACTTGCTAAGTGAGCCACTGCCAAACTCGAGCTATATACACTACGCTATACCTTATCAAATGCATCACTGCTGCCGGGGTTGGATGAAGTAGAGGCTGTTGCGGTGGGTTCATTGGCACGGATATGTGCACCCGGTGGGCAGCCACAATACCCACACGGGTTGACATCTGTCTCAGGCTCATACTCGTCGCAGTCTGTACAGTGAAGACATCTGCCTCTCCAGACTCCACGTTTATCCTTCATTTTCCACAGGTATGAATGATGGGAAGCATTGATGATGGGTACCGGTGTATTCACTCTTCACTTCCTTCACCCCTGGTTTGGCAATAATGGTATAATCCAGAGAGATCTGATAGGTCGAGCCGCCACAGTGGATTGTACCAAAATACAACATGATAGCGGGAGTTTGGTAGACAGCAGCAGCACGGGAGATTCCCATGAACTGATTTTGCTGCTCATAAACAATATAGCATGGATTATTGGCTAGTGTATATATATAAACGGGTGGCTCTTTAAAGAGCCGTTTTGGGAGTTTTTATAAAACCCGAGAGGGCACAATTGGATATTCACGGCTGTCATGACATCATTGGATCCATACAACACAACAGCTGGGCACGAGGTAGGAGAGAAAAACTAAACTCACGCCTGACACTGTTTTGGACAGCGACGATTTAATAGATTAATATGAAAACTAGATCATAGTTGCTCAATTTGCGTTTCATTTGGGGTGTTTTTGTAAACCCCAAGAGGGCATAAACTGGAACCTCCAAACCCCTGATCTCAAATGGGGTGAAACAGGAAAATGTGCATTATTTTTATTTTCTCATGTTGGTGTGGATATATATATATATATATACATATATATATACAGTATATATATTGTTTATGGCGGGGGGGGTCATATATCTTCCTGTAGTCCCTTGGGGGAGGTCACAAAAAAATATTTGGAGGCTGGGGGGGTGATGAGGAAAAATAAAAAAATGAAATCACATCTGCACCACCCCCCCCCTGGTGGATAAATAACGATCAGTCCCTAACCACATATTAAACACATACATTAAACGCATACATACACGCCTTTGCTATTTGAAAATAGCTACAAGGTCACAATAGCGGTCACCGTTTGAGCTGCGGGGCTGCGAGGCGTGCGTGGTTGTTTTCTTCCCGAGTGACGGTCACGAGCTCCTTTCAGGTAACGCTTCAGCTGGTCTTGAAACACCGCCTCGGTCACCTCCTTGCAGCTCTCGATGGATCTCAAAGCCTCTGGAATGACAGAACAACAAGGTCATACATTGAACAAATTACTGTAGGCCTACATTTACTTCATTTTAGTCCACATAATCAGTACTTACTATGCAAAATGTCCTTCAGTTTCAGTTCTTTGAACCGGGTTTTCTTGAACCCGGTCCAATTGATTTCTTGCGCCACAGCATCCGTCATCAAGAGGGGCATCATCCTATAGACTGCATCTTTGACATCCCTCCCACCCTTCGTTGCTAGATGTGAGACCTACAATGAAAATCCAAAAATATCTTTAAGACAAACATCCAACACCATGGAAATAAGTACAATAAATAGATTTAGCATTACATGGTCTGCAAATTAAAACTTACGATGCCATCACCAACCGTTCCGTCATCTTCAGCGAGCTTCTTCTCGAGCTGAGTCAGTTCGTCAATGCTGGTCAAGGGGAGCCCAAGGTTTTCTGGTGGCGCCAAGTTGGTAGGGCCATGCTTTGTACGTAGGTGATGGACATCCTGCCTAAAGCCCCGTTCCGACCGGCCAAAGCTGGAAATAAAAGCAAAGCTAACCTCATTTCGAAGCTGCTTTTTTTTTAGAAAGTGGGCGTGTACAAGGTACCTGTCACTCAAGCTGGCTTGAGCTGAGAGAAAACAGGCAGTTTAAGCAGATGCACATTTGAAAGTCTAAAATGTAAAATAGCGACTGTAGAGGAGAAATAATTATATATTTAGTTACATCATAACCTATGTATGGATGAATAAATAATATAATCTTGGTAAACTTGTTTGTAAATAACCGAACGAGACTACGGACCCGATCTCGATCCTCCCTCTTTTACCCCAGCTGAAGTGCTCGTCTTGGGGTTGGGGAAACCCCCCACTCCGCTCTCCTCTCCCCCAGGCCACGAGCGAAACTCTCCGGGCATTTCTCATTAATAGCGGCTCTGTATGTAATGTTAATGTTGATTTAGCAAGAGCATACCGTAGAAATACAATTGTATATATCCAGCACGTCGTAAAAGCAATTAAAACAGCTTGTGTTTACGTGCTGTTTCCGGACATTCTGTCTCTTTTTCTATCCCTATCTCGGCCCTGTGTCTGTCACTGACCCTCCTCGGCTGCGGTCTGCTCCTCCACCACCCCAGGGAAAACATTGTGCCAACTAGTAGGCTAGGCATACTTTAATTTAATTAATTAATAACTTTCACAACTGAGCGCCCGACACGGGGAAACGTGTGTGTGTGTGTGTGTGTGTGTGTGTGTGTGTGTGTGTGTGCGCGCGCGAGAGAGATCAATAATTGATATTATATCAGTTGTATGATATCGATATGCATGCGGACATCCCTGATCCGACCTGTCATGTGCCGGTCGTCATGTGTGTGTGTGTGTGTGTGTGTGTGTGTGTGTGTGTGTGTGTGTGTGTGTGTCGGTAGTTGATTGTTGAAACATGGGCACCGTGAATCATACCTTTATTTATGCAATATGTTGCACGTGTTTTGTGATTGGTTTGCTGCGTTCTGAATCGATAAACCAATGGCATATAGATTAGATTTATTTGAGGGAATCATTTCAATTGGTTTATTGCGTTCATGTAGGCCTATCGATGAACCTCATAGCAAAAGTTGAAAGACAGTAGATAGCCTATTTTTATAGATAGATAAAACACAATCCCCCCCCCCCGTGTGTGTGTGTGTGTGTGTGTGTGTGTGTGTGTGTGTGTGTGTGTGTGTGTGTGTGTGTGTGTGCGCGCGAGAGAGATCAATATAATATTATATCAGTTAAATGATATGCATGCGGACATCCATGATCCTCCGACTGTAAATGATAATGTGAAAAATCGAATTAATTATACGTCATTTGGAAGTCCCTGACATGAGAAAAACTGGATTAAACTGATATGAACTAAATTATATGATACTGACATGATACTGACATGATACTGGCCATGATACTGACATGATACTGACATGATACTGACCAGATACTGACCAGATACTGACATGATACTGGCCATGATACTGGCCATGATACTGACCATGATACTGACCATGATACTGACCATGACACTGACATGATACTGACCATGATACTGACATGATACTGACCATGATACTGACATGATACTGGCCATGATACTGACATGATACTGACCATGATACTGACCATGCCACTGACATGATACTGACCATGATACTGACCATGATACTGACATGATACTGACCATGATACTAACATGACACTGACATGATACTGACCATGATACTGACATGATACTGACCATGATACTGACATGATACTGACATGATACTGACCATGATACTGACCATGATACTGACCAGATACTGACCAGATACTGACATGATACTGACCATGATACTGACATGATACTGACATGATACTGACCATGATACTAACATGACACTGACATGATACTGACCATGATACTGACATGATACTGACCATGATACTGACATGATACTGACCATGATACTAACATGACACTGACATGATACTGACCATGATACTGACATGATACTGACCATGATACTGACATGATACTGGCCATGATACTGACATGATACTGACCATGATACTGACCATGACACTGACATGATACTGACCATGATACTGACATGATACTGACCATGATACTGACATGATACTGACCATGATACTGACATGATACTGGCCATGATACTGACATGATACTGAAAATAAAAATAAAAATAAATAAATAAATAATAATAAATAAATAAAATAATAAATAAATAAATAAATAAATAAATAAATAAATAAATAAATAAATAAATAAATAAATAAATAGTTGTGAAAGTTATTAATTAATTAAATTAAAGTATGCCTAGCCTACTAGTTGGCACAATGATTTATTTATTATTTATTTATTTATTATTATTTATTTATTTACTTATTTATGGTTTATTGATTATAGTACAAATGGTTTACAACTATTTATTTATTATTATTTATATTAATATAATATTATTTATATTATTTATATTTATTTATTATTATTTTATTTATGTATTATTTATATTAATTTATTATTATTTATATTTATTTATTATTATTTTATTTTTATTTTTTATTTATTTTATTATTATTTATATTAATATAAATATTATTATTTATATTTATTTATTATTATTATTATTTTTATCATGTCAGTATCATGGTCAGTATCATGTCAGTATCATGGTCAGTATCGTGTCAGTATCATGGTCAGTATCATGTCAGTGTCATGTTAGTATCATGGTCAGTAGCATGGTCAGTATCATGTCAGTATCATGTCAGTATCATGGTCAGTATCATGTCAGTATCATGTCAGTATCATGGCCAGTATCATGTCAGTATCATGTCAGTATCATGGTCAGTATCATGTCAGTGTCATGTTAGTATCATGGTCAGTATCATGGTCAGTAGCATGGTCAGTATCATGTCAGTATCATGTCAGTATCATGGTCAGTATCATGTCAGTATCATGTCAGTATCATGTCAGTATCATGGTCAGTATCATGTCAGTATCATGGTCAGTATCATGTCAGTATCATGGTCAGTATCATGTCAGTGTCATGTTAGTATCATGGTCAGTATCATGGTCAGTATCATGGTCAGTATCATGTCAGTATCATGTCAGTATCATGGTCAGTATCATGTCAGTATCATGTCAGTATCATGTCAGTATCATGGCCAGTATCATGTCAGTATCATGACAGTATCATATAATTTAGTTCATATCAGTTTAATCCAGTTTTTCTCATGTCAAGGACTTCCAAATGATGTATAATTAATTAGATTTTTCACATTATTATTTACAGTCGGAGGATCATGGATGTCCGCATGCATATCATTCAACTGATATAATATTATATTGATCTCTCTCGCGCACACACACACACACACACACACACACACACACACACACGGGGGGGGATTGTGTTTTATCTATCTATAAACATAGGCTATCTACTGACTTTCAACTTTTGCTATGAGGTTCATCGATAGGCCTACATGAACGCAATAAACCAATTGAAATGATTCCCTCAAATAAATCTAATCTATATGCCATTGGTTTATCGATTCAGAACGCAGCAAACCAATCACAAAACACGTGCAACATATTGCATAAATAAAGGTATGATTCACGGTGCCCATGTTTCAACAATCAACATAGCTACCGACACACACACACACACACACACACACACACACACACACACACATGACGACCGGCACATGACAAGTCGGATCAGGGATGTCCGCGCGCATGCATATCGATATCATACAACTGATATAATATCAATTATTTATCTCTCTCGCGCGCGTACGCACACACACACACACACACACACACACGACGACCGGCTGAGAGCGGGCTTCTCCTCCCCTCTTCTCGGCGAATGTTTGGCCACTTTGGGGGTTAGGGAAAGGTTTAATGGGTTGTTTTACGGTGTGTATATGAAGCTGGACTTTAGGTGAGGCAATTTAGGATTTAACCCATTTATTTTTCAAAGATAGCATGCCGTATTATGAGCTTGTGATTTGATGAATTGGACAAGGCGGACCCTCTTGTAAACAAGTGTAATGCTTTATTGGGTCGTGTAATGCTTTATTGGGTCGTCCACTCACAGCTAACAGTTCTCAGGTCCTTTATCTCTTCTCTCATCTCCAGCATCTCCTGATGTACAGTGGCCACCGTCTTTGTTAGTCTAGTCACCTCCTTCATCAGACCCAAAGATGTATAAGTTTGTAGTATAAGGATATAATGTAACCTTAAGAGGCAGCAGGCATTTCTCTGACAGAGGATGGGGGTTGACACACCTTTATGAAGTGAACACTTATGGCATAACTTATGTGACTTGTAAATGGCTCAATTGAATAACAATGCTGTAATTTGCATCAGTTGAGTCCCAGTTTCAATGTATTGATTTATAAACAGCTATGCAGAATGGGTAGCCTACATTTAAACAAAAGTAAAACTCAATACAAAAAATTGACACTTGTTTACAAAGGTCCACCATTTTCAATTCATCAGAACATTTAGAGACTTACAATTATACACTTCTATATACAAATCAAGAATGATTGAATGTAATATGTCAGGTATATCAAGTTAGTTTCAGCCTTCTAGTGGAATCCTGATATTTCCTCTTGTACTGTACTGTCTTGTGGGTTAGTCCTTGCATAGTTATGTACCATATAATATGACATAAGATTCAGGAAGACCCAAAGATGTATAAGTTTGTAGTATAAGGATATAATGTAACCTTAAGAGGCAGCAGGCATTTCTCAATGCCGCAAGAATCCACTTAATTATATTCAATAATAGTTAAAAAGTAATCTTAATAATAATAATCCTACAAAATATAATATTATTATTATTGATTTGTATACGATGCGCAACACATCCTTGTCTGAGAGAGAGAGAGAGAGAGAGAGAGAGAGAGAGAAAGAAAGAGAGGGGCGGGGGGGGCAAGCCTCAGGAGAGCGTCACGAGGGCTGTAAATGCACAGATCTGTGCATCAGGAATGAAAATCTACTGAGTGACAGTGACTGACGTGAAGACCGCCTGGGGAATTCCACGCGCGCTGGGCGCCGCGCGCCCGGCGCCCGACAGCGGGAGGCGGTACCTAGCGGGGCAATGCTAGCTGGGTAGCCCTGCTGCTGCAGAGCCATATGTAAGACAGAGTTACGACAACTCTGTTCACGTCACGGGGCTTCAGTCCAATGGCGGCTCTTCTACATAGACTTCTATTGAATGGGGACATCCGGGGCTTCACGGAATGCATTGGAGTCTATGACTCGCGCGAGAACATGAACCACGTGACCTGGCTGTTGTCTGCCCCCTCAATGTCGTAACTCTCTCTGTGGCTCTGCCCTGCTGGAGCCTGGAGCGTGCACGGTGCACGTACCATAAACGGTCACTAGGGGGAGCCATGGTACAGTGTAATACAGTGGGGAGCAGATATGGAACAGCTATAGAGCTGAAAACTCTCCCATAGAGATTTACTCAAATATTTATATAAATTATTCTGAGCCTAGAATCAATCCATCCAGGATCCTGGTGAGTCATGACACCATAACACCTCTGATTCACCAGGATCCTGAGAGGCTTGATTCTAGGCTTAAAATAATTTATATCAATATTTGAATACATTGAAGTATATTTTTTAAATAAATGTATAAATATTTTTGGGGAGAAAATGAATGGTCGATTTTTTTGTGGGTCCAGAAAACCCAACTTCTATGCTCTATACTGTGATGTCATCAAAGTCTATCTTCACTAAATCATTTTAAATATAAACTTAAAATCATTTGATGAATCACATCTAATAATTCAATGTCAGTCTCTTCCACACACACACACACACACACACACACACACACACACACACACACTACACATTTTTACATTTCTACTAATATGTATTTTTACTTATTCATTTATACTGTGTATCCATTGTTGTATTATGTTAGATTTTTATGATTTATTTTGTTAAATTAGATTAACCTTATAAATCCACACAGGGTTTTCTAAATATCACCCTACAATATGTTGTTGTTCCAAGTGTGTTGTTTTAAAACGTGCATTATTTTTTAATCCTATGCATCCAGAGCCGAAGAGTTTGATCAATCCTCAAAAAAATAAGTTGTTTTCGCTGGTACTTTTAAAGCAGCTTCTATAGGCCAATGTCCAAGCCAAGGTGAGGACTTTCAGGACTATATTATTATTATTATGAGAGAGAGAGAGAGAGAGAGAGAGAGAGAGAGAGAGAGAGAGAGAGAGAGAGAGAGAGAGGGAGAGGGAGATATAGAGAGATACGGAGGGAGAGAGAGAGAGAGAGAGAGAGAGATCATAGGCGGCGGGTGCGTTTAACCTTTGGGTAGGCTCCAGAATTGCGTTGGGGGGGGACTGTCTGCACACACACACACACACACACGACGACCGGCTGAGAGCGGGCTTCTCCTCCCCTCTTCTCGGCGAATGTTTGGCCACTTTGGGGGTTAGGGAAAGGTTTAATGGGTTGTTTTACGGTGTGTATATGAAGCTGGACTTTAGGTGAGGCAATTTAGGATTTAACCCATTTATTTTTCAAAGATAGCATGCCGTATTATGAGCTTGTGATTTGATGAATTGGACAAGGCGGACCCTCTTGTAAACAAGTGTAATGCTTTATTGGGTCGTGTAATGCTTTATTGGGTCGTCCACTCACAGCTAACAGTTCTCAGGTCCTTTATCTCTTCTCTCATCTCCAGCATCTCCTGATGTACAGTGGCCACCGTCTTTGTTAGTCTAGTCACCTCCTTCATCAGACCCAAAGATGTATAAGTTTGTAGTATAAGGATATAATGTAACCTTAAGAGGCAGCAGGCATTTCTCTGACAGAGGATGGGGGTTGACACACCTTTATGAAGTGAACACTTATGGCATAACTTATGTGACTTGTAAATGGCTCAATTGAATAACAATGCTGTAATTTGCATCAGTTGAGTCCCAGTTTCAATGTATTGATTTATAAACAGCTATGCAGAATGGGTAGCCTACATTTAAACAAAAGTAAAACTCAATACAAAAAATTGACACTTGTTTACAAAGGTCCACCATTTTCAATTCATCAGAACATTTAGAGACTTACAATTATACACTTCTATATACAAATCAAGAATGATTGAATGTAATATGTCAGGTATATCAAGTTAGTTTCAGCCTTCTAGTGGAATCCTGATATTTCCTCTTGTACTGTACTGTCTTGTGGGTTAGTCCTTGCATAGTTATGTACCATATAATATGACATAAGATTCAGGAAGACCCAAAGATGTATAAGTTTGTAGTATAAGGATATAATGTAACCTTAAGAGGCAGCAGGCATTTCTCAATGCCGCAAGAATCCACTTAATTATATTCAATAATAGTTAAAAAATAATCTTAATAATAATAATCCTACAAAATATAATATTATTATTATTGATTTGTATACGATGCGCAACACATCCTTGTCTGAGAGAGAGAGAGAGAGAGAGAGAGAGAGAGAAAGAAAGAGAGGGGCGGGGGGGGCAAGCCTCAGGAGAGCGTCACGAGGGCTGTAAATGCACAGATCTGTGCATCAGGAATGAAAATCTACTGAGTGACAGTGACTGACGTGAAGACCGCCTGGGGAATTCCACGCGCGCTGGGCGCCGCGCGCCCGGCGCCCGACAGCGGGAGGCGGTACCTAGCGGGGCAATGCTAGCTGGGTAGCCCTGCTGCTGCAGAGCCATATGTAAGACAGAGTTACGACAACTCTGTTCACGTCACGGGGCTTCAGTCCAATGGCGGCTCTTCTACATAGACTTCTATTGAATGGGGACATCCGGGGCTTCACGGAATGCATTGGAGTCTATGACTCGCGCGAGAACATGAACCACGTGACCTGGCTGTTGTCTGCCCCCTCAATGTCGTAACTCTCTCTGTGGCTCTGCCCTGCTGGAGCCTGGAGCGTGCACGGTGCACGTACCATAAACGGTCACTAGGGGGAGCCATGGTACAGTGTAATACAGTGGGGAGCAGATATGGAACAGCTATAGAGCTGAAAACTCTCCCATAGAGATTTACTCAAATATTTATATAAATTATTCTGAGCCTAGAATCAATCCATCCAGGATCCTGGTGAGTCATGACACCATAACACCTCTGATTCACCAGGATCCTGAGAGGCTTGATTCTAGGCTTAAAATAATTTATATCAATATTTGAATACATTGAAGTATATTTTTTAAATAAATGTATAAATATTTTTGGGGAGAAAATGAATGGTCGATTTTTTTGTGGGTCCAGAAAACCCAACTTCTATGCTCTATACTGTGATGTCATCAAAGTCTATCTTCACTAAATCATTTTAAATATAAACTTAAAATCATTTGATGAATCACATCTAATAATTCAATGTCAGTCTCTTCCACACACACACACACACACACACACACACACACACACTACACATTTTTACATTTCTACTAATATGTATTTTTACTTATTCATTTATACTGTGTATCCATTGTTGTATTATGTTAGATTTTTATGATTTATTTTGTTAAATTAGATTAACCTTATAAATCCACACAGGGTTTTCTAAATATCACCCTACAATATGTTGTTGTTCCAAGTGTGTTGTTTTAAAACGTGCATTATTTTTTAATCCTATGCATCCAGAGCCGAAGAGTTTGATCAATCCTCAAAAAAATAAGTTGTTTTCGCTGGTACTTTTAAAGCAGCTTCTATAGGCCAATGTCCAAGCCAAGGTGAGGACTTTCAGGACTATATTATTATTATTATGAGAGAGAGAGAGAGAGAGAGAGAGAGAGAGAGAGAGAGAGAGAGAGAGAGAGAGAGAGAGAGAGAGAGAGAGAGAGAGAGAGAGAGAGAGGGAGAGGGAGATATAGAGAGATACGGAGGGAGAGAGAGAGAGAGAGAGAGAGAGATCATAGGCGGCGGGTGCGTTTAACCTTTGGGTAGGCTCCAGAATTGCGTTGGGGGGGGACTGTCTGCCGCCACGGATTTATTTATTTCCCAAATGGTCTAAAAATGAGTTATTTAGCATACTTTTACCAATGAATTAGCCTATACACAGACAGCGACTGATCAGCCTATTTTGGACGATTTGGGTCTTTTCTCGAGTCAGTGTGTAGTCCCACTAGTCTGTGTAGGGTTAGGTCTCTTTGGTGAATTATTGATCAGTGTTATTATGTCACGCCTCAAGAACAACTACAAAAGAAACCCGATTAGCACTTTTTTTTTTTTTTAAGATATTTTTTGCGGCTTACGCCTTTTATTGATTTTTGAAGGGACAGACAGTAGGCTGACAGGAAACGGGAGAGAGATGGGGGGATGACATGCAGTAAAGGCCGTGTCGGGTCCGGGAGTCGAACCCGCGGCACACTGCGACTGGATTACCAGTCCGGTGCCCAGACCGTTACGCTACGGCCTGGGCCCGATTAGCACTTTTTAACACCTCTTGGACGACCGGTGTCTCTCAAGACAGACTGTTGCCTCCTGCCAACAACAGGGGAGGCGCTGTTTTCCCGAATATTTGACGATGGGATTCTCAGATTGCCGGCGGAGAGGTCCAAAATGTTCGGAATTCCCAGAAAATATGTAATGTAAATGTAAAATGTCCACGAAAATCTTCATGGGGGCCTAAAGGGGCCCTGGGAATCTTCATGGGGGCTGTGGCCCCCACAGACTCTACGTCGTTGTATGCATCATAGGAATTGTATTATAGCAAATACATTACACCAATATTACCTTTATTCTAACTCCAGCTCTTTCCATTCCCTCCTTTCTTCTGTATACTTCCTGCAGTACAGAAATATACAGATTTCTTGATGAATTGAAAATGGAGGACCCTGGTGTAAACAAGTCTTGGTTTACAACACTGATGATGTGTCCCAAGTTCATGATGTTTAATTAACTGAAGAACTCTGGAAGTGTTGCAGTACCAGTGACAACCAGGAACAGACTGAAGAACTCTGGGAGTTGTAGTACCAGTGACAACCAGGAACAGCCCTTAGAGTATATATATTTATAGAGAAGGCACCCAGAGGAAATCTTGAGGCAAAATGGACATAGTGGCCGAATGAAGGTATTGCAGCCTGGCCCCAAACACATGAACACGCTGTACGTTGACTATCATTGTACACGTTCACGACGGACGACGCTCGTGCGCGTTCAACGGCAGCGCGTTCATGTGTTTGGGGCCACTCACCATTGCAATCCGTCCCAGAATGCACTCTGTTCCTACCAGGAAGGAGGAGTGAATCCGCCTCATGCGCTTTTGAGCAACTCAATGCAAGTGGATGGGAGGAGAACTCGGGTGTCTTCTCTATATATATACTCTATGGAACAGCCTGGGTGACGACCACCAAGAGGGTAGCCTGGAACTTGTCCCTGGGTTGAAAGGCATAGGGAGGCGGGGATTAGCCTCCGGCGAAAACGGCCGGAGTTTTTTGGTGCGCCCCTATTGGTTCACCAAAATGTCAATCAACCCGCTCCCCGACTCCGTCCTCCCCTTTCCTGCCTGTGTAACCATGTTTATATGCCCGAGTAGAACACACTAAAAGACAGGAGGTTTAACAACAACATTGAACATTACCGAACGCTCGACGCTGTTAAACAACTTTAAAAGTATACAATGGACACAGACCAAGAAGACGTTAACGCTGCCATCATACAGGCTTGCAAAATACACGGTGTGGACTTTTTGAAGGAGCTACAGCAAGTTATTTTGGAAACGCTTTTGTCAAAGAAAGATGTACTCGGCTGTTTGCCTACAGCGAGTGGAAAATCTCTGATTTGTCAAGCATGGCCTACGGTATGCAGTCTGTTATCGAACAAATATCCAGACAAATGGCCCAACGAAGCAATGGTTTTGATTGTTTGTCCACTACAATCAATAATGGATGAACAGGTTAAAATGTTGAACGCTAAAGGACTGTCTGCTGCCTGTGCTGGTAAAGACGAGAAGACCGACGAAAGAATTTGCAAAGGAGACTTTTCTTATGTTTACGGCTCGCCCGAAACTTTTGTTGGCAACGACTTTTGGAGAACAGCCCTGCAAGCGCCTTTGTTTCGAGACCGATTGATTGGGTTAGCTGTTGACGAGGTACACACAATCGTGCAATGGTGAGTCTAAAGTTGAGATTTATCTATACTATAACGTGTGGGTCCAATGCTGTTGTACAGTAATGTGTTCTATTAAGTGGATTGTGTTTTGACTGTCCCTTATTTGATTTTTTACCAAGCCTAGCCCTGGAATTGCTGAGATATTACATACATTTTAATTAATGTATTCCAACCTTTTTAATATATGAAATCAAAGCCATTCTATGGCTATATTATGCCATGCCATTTTCGCGTTTAAAAGCTACTCAGCAGTACATTTATATCTGAACTGCCAAAAGTTGCAAAAGAAAACTAAAGGGGATGGTGTCACATGCTTTTGTATTTGTTGTCAACATGCTAATGAAACAAACTGTATGTAAGCACACAGTTCTATTAGTTCATTTCAAGTAGACATAATTCATGGCATATATTTATATATATAACAGTATTTAACCACACTTTGACCGTTACATGTCCCCATTTGTGGTAGTCATGGTGTAATAAATAGAAGATGTAAATATAATAACAATAATATAATTATATATAAATAATAGGCCTTTCTGATTTACGTTGTTATTGACAACTTGGTTAAGTGTATGACTTTGATTGCAGCTGAAAGTAGGCCTGCATAAAACATTGCTGAAACCAGAGAACAATAGCCACACATTAGTCAACCGAAACTGCATATATTTGGCACATTAGCTATATAGATAATTAGATATAGATATTATGAGTGTGTGTAAAGCCTGTCCTCTGTTTAACAATATTCCATGTGTCTTTCTCTCAGGGGTGAGACAACTGGAACAGCAGAACCTTTCCGAAAGTGGTGTGGACTCGTCGGGGAACTAAGATCACTGCTACCAACGTCTGTACGTTTACCACTGCTGGCCCTCACAGCAACAGCATCCAAAGACATGAGAAAGAAGGTTGTGAAGAACTTGGGTATGCATGAATATGTGGAAGTTGTTAAAAGCCCTGACCGGGTGAACATCAGGCTGGCTGTGAAGAAGATCTCTGCTGATCCATTAAAAACATTTGCATGGCTCATTCAGGAACTAGAGTCAAAGGCACAAAACACTGAGAAGCATGTAATATATGTTAAGAGCATTGCTGATTGTGTTCTATTGTACTGTGATGTTTTTAAACTTAACCTAGGTAAGAAATCACGGTTTCCAGTTGGAGTTAAAGATCTGTCCGGGAGTAGACTTGTAGACATGTACCATTCTGAGACACCAAAGGATGTACAACAAGACATTCTAAACTCGCTTCAAGACCCTGCATCAATTCTTCGAGTTGTGATCGCCGCACATCAGCTCTGGGCATGGGCGTAGATTTCAGAGGGGTTAACCATGTTATTAATTACGGACCACCCAGGGACATTGCATCCTACATGCAAGCCTATGGTAGAGCAGGAAGAGATGGTTCAGCTGCACATTCTCTAATTCTATATCATGGAAGACAGTTAATGGCTTTATCTGACCAAATGAAGCAGTATCTCGCTGATGAAACAACATGTAGACGAGCTAAACTATTAAAGCTTTTTGATGGAGAAAAGTCTATCCCTTTGCTTGTCCCCCATAACTGCTGTAGCAACTGTGCAAAATCTTGTATGTGCACAGAGCAATGCAATGGGCAGATGAGTGCACTAGAGAAACACGCTGGGATTGAACCTGCTAGTAAAAAGAGAAATGTTACTCCAGAACAGAGAATCACAATGGAGGAAAAGTTGCAGGAAATGATACAGCATGCTACACATGAAGGCCTTTATGGAGCTGTGTCAGTGTATTGTACTGGACAGCCTGGCGACACCAGCAACCTGATTAAAGATGTTATTGATAAAAGCAATGTACTCTTCACATTGAATGACATATTTTTTAATGTGCAGGTTAGCAATGTTGTATTGGCACGTGAAATACTGATCATTTTAATGCTTGTATTTGATGATGTTGACGAAATGGAGGTCAGCAGCTCTGATGAAGAAGTACTAGAAGCATTCAGTGAAATGGAACTGTGGGATTAGATGATTTATTGTGCATTATTGTAAGAAGTGTTCATTTGTCTAAATGTTATTTTTTGCCTGAAAGTTGACTGAAAATAAATGTGAAACATTCAAAGCGTCTACTGTGTCACCTACTCATTTGGACATGCTCATGTGGAATATGGAAATAAGGGAATAATTCTATACAATATCTCAGGTTTGAACAAATGTAAACTGTTGTAGCCTATTAAATAGGTCTGTCTGGCTTCCAAGGCCTGCATTAAATTTGTTTGGTTTGTTTACAGTTTGCTGTCTGAATTCCTGCTGCAATTTGTGTAACAATAGAATTGGTGTTGATAGCTGCAAGCATAATCAGTATTCAGTGGGTCTTCAGAGGAACAGTGGACACGCCTACATTCTCACATCAGTTTGTGAAACTGTACTTAATACATATACTTGTGAGTAAGATGTACAAAGCCTTCAATGAGTGCTCACAATGTAACTTCCACTGCAGACTGGTATACCATAAGAGACAAGAGTATGATTTCTGATTAATTACATAATGATATGTAATGGTGCACAATATAATCCTGATTCAAAATGTATAATTAGAACTATTATGTCTGAATAGGTGCAATGTTTACATGGAACGCAAACATTTACTGATATAATGTATTGTTCACTAACAATCTACGAGCGATGCAATGTAATGCACACATTGTCATTATAGATCTGCTATTTTCAAAAGATTATACATTTGAAAATGAAAATGGGACATTATGGGTTCTAAGGTCAATTATTTGTATTAGTGTCTATCACCAGCTTTAACTATGCTTATCTGAGAAGCTACAGCAGGGTTAAAGACACAGCAGGGTGTCTTACATCATGATGGTTGAACAAAGGAAGGCCTGCTATGACAAACACAGCTGTATGAAAGGTCATGGAGTTCACAACCTTTTAAAAAGTGATTTGTGAACAGAGATGCCACAAATAAGTCAACCACCAAGTATTAAATAAACTTGTTTAATAATCGAATGTACTTTAGTTGGCATTCTGTAGTAAAAGCACATTATGATCATTGATTGGGGTTGTAGAAAGAACAAAAAAATAACTTAGCCTAAAAACATCTGGGTTTACTAGGCTAACTACAATGAAATAATTGATTCTCAAACTGCCATTGCGTACTGATATACTTTAAGATTATGATTTCTGAATAATTACATATCTCAAATTATATTTAAAAGGTTCACAATAGTCCTGATACTAAATTTCCCAAATGTGGTTAATTTCCAAGCTTGCACATTAACTATGGTGGTTGAAACCAATGATATTTTAATCTTCCTTCTCAACACAATGTGTATACTATAATTACAACATATGTAATATGAAGAGGTACAAAGTTTTCATGATTCATACATTTTTAAGCCAGTAACAGACTTAGTTGTCAGATTTTTAAAAGAAGAAAACAAAAACAAGTACATCTTTAAATGTATAAAATTATAAACTTTATTCACAATAACAAATGATAAAGAAAATATGGGAATGTTTGCCATGAGAAATAGCTGTAGACCCAAACTTGTTATGGATCCTCCTGTAGCTGGTGACATCTCTTTTTATTATCCAGGATCCATTGCACAACATTTCCTGCCTTTAATTTGTGCAGTGGATTGGCACTTTGGTTTTTGAAGGCGCCGTAAGACCTTCCAGGCTTGACACTGAATACATCATGGTCGTGGAGAATTTTAACCATTTTAATTATGTCACACTGTTTGTTTGCCGCAGTGTGCCTTCCCGACTTTGGACTGACACCACAGTCTTCGTCAAATTGATCCATGATTCTTTTCATCTCACCAATGCTCCTGCTCATCACCTGCGCTATATCAAATTCAAGATTGGCCCCCTGTTTGTCCATCAGCTCTTTAGTGTACTGTACATAGTGTTCACAGTTAAGGTCCAATGCAACGTTCTTGCCTGCCATACCACTTACATTGACCGTCCTGTTCCACATTAGCCTATGTGACACATTGGGACTTTGCATTGCAGATATGTCTAACTGCAGTCTTAGGTCGCATTCATACCAGAGAGCTTTGCTGCGATTAAAACGAATCCTGCTGCGCATTGTCAGAAAGTGCGCTTCGTTTGGCAGGTGTGAAGGCTCATTCGAATCCTAATGCGCAGCAAATAACCGCATTTTACTCCGTCCAAAAACGTGGGTTTCGCTTCGCTTCGAATTGCACTTGACTACGATTCGGTGCAGGTGTGAATGCAATCCGCAGTAAATAAAGGAAATGAAGCAAACATAATGTGGCGGGTGAGGAGCTGAACACAGTTGGAGACGGTTAAGGCATATTTTACGCAGCGCAAAGATGTCCCGTTACTGTGGATAGACGTGGTCGAATAAGGAGACTGAAGCCCTGATCGAAATGAGGACGTGTAGGCTACATTAATCAATTGCTTAAGAAAACACATAAAAACACTGCAGTGTATTATAGCCTACATAATATTCTGTCTGTCTGTCTGTGCGTGCCGTAAACATGGAGTGCTGTCACTGTGTGGGACTGGGGAGTTATATCAGTGCGCTCATGCAGCGCTGTGCCTCCATGCCCAAAAGAACAGTGTGTGGCGGCTGCGTGCGTAGAGAGAGAGAGAGGGGGGGGGGGGGTCCCAGACGGCACGAAACATGCACGTTATGAGTGTAATTTTATCACCATAGATTTCACTGTGTAGGCTATAGTTTATGAATGGAACACATTGATAAAGGTCCCCCCTGCTGCGTTTCCAATTGCTGCGAATGACAGTGTGAAGGCAAACCGCAGCCAATTAAATATGCAATAATTCCATGTCCCCGCCCATACGGATCTGAGTCTACCGAAGTATTAGGTGAGAATGCGACCTTAGTGCCTCTAGACTATATTTGTGCCGGCCTGCCTGTTTAAAATGCAGCATCTTTGATTTCCAAAGACGGCAAGTCCTTTGGCCATCCCCCTCCTTAATTGAGTCCTGAAAATCTCTCTCAAGTAAGGCTACTTTCAAAAACCCGCTGTGGTAATTGAAGACCCCGTCAGAATTTTTATTTTTGTTGCCCTGAGCTTTTCCTGTGCTTTCCGGTTCTCCACAATGGCTTATGAGGACTTGATGTGTGTCATCTACATGTTTTTTGAGTTTGGCATGGGTGTTGAATGTTAGGCCTTTGCAATCCCTAAATAGGCAATTTAGACTTTTTTTAGCCATTCCGACATGTTTCTCCCAATCATCATCTGTAGCAGTGGCCCCCATCTCTTCATTCATAATGTATGTGTCAAGCATGTTAATTAGGTGTTTGTCTAACCACTGCTGTTTTTGTTGATCTGAGCTGAATGTTGGAGGTATTGTGTTTTTCTTGGGTGTGTCTTCAATAGTGTCCATGGCAAAGTAATGTAGAGCAGCCGCAATGATCGATGCATCTGTAACAGCTTGGATAAATGTGTTGCTGGCTGTGTATTTGTCACCAAGTGCAGATGTTGATACATTTCTTCTGTTGATTGGTTGAGCTGGTGTTGTAGTAGTCTTTAAATATGACATCATTGGTGTTCATGCTGCAGTGAAAGTCTGCTATTGCTGTGACAATGCCGTTCTGTCTTTCATCGGAACCATTTGCATTCCCCAGTGCGCCTATGGCTACATCTGAATTTTGCTTGGTCAGTTGGTCTCCTGCTAAAATTACTTTAACAGCTGGCTTCATGACTGTCCTTCCATCCTCCTGAACAGGGACATAAGGGACATATTTGTCATGAATGTACTTCATTTTCTTTACCATGTCTGGCCCTTTCTTCTCATCAAAGTCCAGAAGTCCAAGCGGTATGATCTCAGTTTTTGTGGCCATTGTTGAAGAATACAGATGAGGGATGTGCAATTTGACATTGTCTTTAAATTGGCTGAATTCTGGAAGTTGGGACACCAGCACTCGTCCAATCAGCTCCTTGAACTCTTCTTTCAAGTGCCGTTTGTCATCCTGGTTTGGAATGATGTCAGTTATTGGAACATCTCATACATCCCTGTGAGTGTCTTGAGGGAGATGGGCGGCACTGACTCTCTTTGGATTAGCCAACATAATCATCCAGTGATTGTCTTTCCTCTGATTGTCCGATGTCATAGTGTGTGGTGTGACGCTGCGGTCCAAATTGTCTATTGTGAATTGCATGGGCAAACTCATTGTAGGTCCCTGCAAAAAAAAGTGGGGTGGGGAGAATCGAAAGATGTGATGTGATAATCAAAATAAAATAATGCCAGAAAAATTAACCCATTTAGGACGGGAACCTGTGTTGGTGTTTTAAGCATTATACTTTAGCTATTGAAAAATAGCAGATCTACAAGCTCATAGCGCGGCACTCTACTTGAAAACATGCACATTTATGAACATATATTCTTTCACAGCAGACATTTTAAATTCTAATCTTTGCTTCTGGGAGGGTCCCTGGAACAACAGATGGGGGTCGATAGGCCTACATAATTTTTTTTGGGTCCTTGACATGAAAATGTTTGAGAACGACTGATATAGAAACACAGGGTTTTTCAGGATTTAGAAGGTATTTGTAGAATCGACCTCAGGGCTAAATGGGTTAAGACCTATAGCGTTCAACCACATTGACCATTATATTATACTTTAGCTGTTTAAAAATGGCCAAAATACAAGCTCGTAGCACGGCACAGAGTGCCACGATATGAGCTTATAGATCTTGAAAATGTGTGCAAATATTTCAATATACAGAATATTTCTTCACCTTTTGATTCTGGGGGGTCCCTGGTACAAAACATTTTAAGATGTGGGTCTGTGGCCAAAATAGCAGATCTAAAAGCTTGAGCTTGTAGATCTGCTATTTTTCAATAGCTAAAGTATGACATAATGCTTAAAACACCAAAAGGGGTTCCCGCACAGAATGGGTGTGTTAATAGTATTTCCGCATATTCAAAACAATACATTTCAATATTGTGATTTTTGCAATATCTTACCCTTTCAACTTGGGGAAGAAGCGATGAGCCAGATGCCGCACATCCATCCATAGCACCAGCTTCTCCGGCAGGTGGGTGAGCTGCTATGTATGACTTAGCAATGTCTTTGACTTTTTCAAGGACTCTGCCAGGAGACACGCATACACCCAATTTCACTAGGCGTTCCAAACACCTTTTCTTTGCTCCTCCATGACGCATGACCAATGCATTTCTATACATGGGTGCTGACATAGACTGACATCTTGCCCTGAGTAGCGCTGCACCAGCCATCGCCATTGTGCATGTTTTGCTCTTGTGATATAGCAGTGCACGTGGTTTCAGAGGGCTTTTGGGGAGGGGCGGGTCCTTTGGGATTTTACTAGCACTTTCCAAGAACCGTTTGTATGTGGGAGCTTTTTGCCTCCACTCAGAAAGAACGTCTAGCCATTTGAATTCTTCCAATGCCTTTACGGTGGTCTGCCTCAATTTAGAATTGAATTTAAAACTAGACAATGTCTGACATTCCATGTTGATTTTCTTCAGTATCTCCTCAACCAACATGTCAGACATTCCAGGTACAGCCATAATTGCATGTGGTATTTGTTTTTCTCGTTTTCTGAGTATATTGTCAATAACTCTCTCATATGGTCCATGAATTATTCTGCTTCGGAGTGTGGAGCGATTTCTCACAGTAATCTATGGAAAAATAAACAAAATGATATATTAATCGTTATATTAATTATGAAGTGATTGCATAGGGACAAAATGGAAACAAGACTGCAAGGACATAACACTGTAAGATGTTGTTGTTTATACATTCTGTCTAATAGTCTAAACTATTCAATCAGTCAAGTCTAATTTTCCAGGTAAAAGGATAAAACAACAAAGACACATGCTCTTCCATGTTTTATCTTGAAAATAAAGCCAACATACAAACCTTTGTTTCACGTAGCTTTGTTGGCCCAGAGTGTGTTGGTGAGTGTGTTGCTGAACGGACTACTGTGTGACTTGGTTCTTGGACGTCAGCAGTTTGCTCTCCTGCTGTGTTTGTTGACACTCCTAATGTAAAAACAATACATCAAATCAATTCATAATAAAATAGAAATTAGTATGAGCTGCTATAGAAGAATGCAATGTTTACAAACCTGAATTGTTGGTGCAGACAAGAAACTGGCTGCAGTTGAATTCTTCTTTCTCACTGCTCCTTCACCGGAGACTGGCCTGGATGTTGTCGGAGGCTGTGACAGTGGTGGTGAATTTGACCTTAGGCTCTCCCAACTTTCAGTCCTACTGGAAAGGGAAGTCTATAACAGAAGAGTGCAATATAGGATACAGGTTATGGTTTGGGTCATTCAATTCCATATCTGCATGCATTTATTGTCAAAAGCCCTAATGTACATCCCAAACAGGTGTGCCATGGCCTAGCAGTATGACCATCTTTCTTTAGGAAAAAACAAAGCCAGTGGGCTGTTACATGTTGGTACTAAAACCATGTAGATTGGTATCAGTAGGCCTATCGTATATGGGCAGCCTGTGCCGTGTGTGTGGGTGCTCACATGCATGCGTGTGTGGAGAGTTGTATTTGGAACTGAATGTAATACCAGGATATTTTGTATCTTATTTGGACCGATTAGATTATGGATAAAAGATCTAATCTAAATCAAATCACAAAGGAATAGTGATTGGGAATATTGCCAGACAGTATTAAAGAAAAAAGAACGTCTTCTCTGTGCAGACAAAAACAAAACAAAAGTGCATCTCACCATTCCTTCAGTGGAAGGCGTCATTATTTTGGTCAGTGGTGGCAGTGGTGTTGTGAAGGACCTGGTCTCCATAGGTGCAGGAATCGTGGCAAATGGACTCTATAAGATATGAGGGGAATACAAGTACAGGAAGTGTGGTGTGGGTCACAGGTGTTTTAGCCACGATAACATTTACATCTCTATTGGCTTGTAACATTGTTCCATTCTACAATAAATGTATGATTTTGAAAATATCTGACTTTGTCTCAGACTGTGTGAGAGGAACAAAGCCATGTAGGTAGGATCAACCTTCGTACATGTTTAGGACATTGAGAATCATAACAAGACAGTATATTGTATTAGAGAGAAGCAACACAATGACATTGAGGCTGAATTGTTTGATACTTACAACTTGGACACTGGTAAGAGATTTGGGTGATGTCAGAGCTTGTACCCGCGGTGAAGGGCTGGTAGGGCTAGTCTGACGTGCTTCCCAATTTGAAGTCATGTTGGCAACTGATATCTACAGCAATATGAAAACAGCCACAGTAAAATTGAATCAACAAACGAGACTAAACAATTCCAAAATGGCAAATCTAAAATCTAACTAAAGGCAACCTTGTTTATGCCCTACATTACATCTATACATTGAAAACAGCCAATGTACAAACACGTGAGCTGATATGAGTTTTGAGCAGAGGTGGGAGGAAGTCCCTATGTTGCAAGTCCAAGTCGAGTCTCAAGTCTTTGCTCTCAAGTCAAGTCAAGTCTCAAGTCTTTGGCATTCAAGTCCCAAGCAAGTCCAAGTCCTGAACTTTTAGTTTCGAGTCCCAACCAAGTCCTAAGCATTTTGTTTCAAGTCCCAACCAAGTCCTTACCTTTTGTTTCGAGTCCCAAACAAGTCCTAAGCATTTTGTTTCAAGTCCCAACCAAGTCCTTACCTTTTGTTTCGAGTCCCAAACAAGTCCCACCAAGACATAATACTAATTAATGGTATGTAAAGATTTACATAAATCATGAGCATCTATTGAGCCATTTAGATCATGTCAAAGGTCATGTCTCACCGAGACACAGGATCTGACACAAATTAAATGTTTCCCCTGAGCAAGCAGTCTATTATTATTACAATGGTAAAATGTCATTACTTGCACTGAAAAGGTGTTCAAATCCAGGGTAGAAGAGGAATGTTACATAATGCCTCGATCCACTTTTTCCACTCCCGATCCGATACCGATCTAAAATCATCAAAACCGATCCGATAACTGATACCGATCTGATATCGATCCAATCCGATCCAGCACATATTTAAGTCGCTCTATGCTTTCCCAAATCTGTCAGACTTTTTTTTATCTTTACCTTTTATTACAGATGTTATAGTCTGGAATGTTGAATCAGGATTGATCAAGTGATAATATTATTACTCAAAACAGAGAACAACACCTCCCCAGAATAATAGTCAACAAACAAGTTCCACATGAGTATAGGTTGAGAATAACAGACCCATTTATTTTTAACAACTTGAGCCTATACTTCAAATGTGGAAGTGTTCTAGTGACAAATTTATTTTATTGTATTCTATGCCTTTTTTATCCATACTATTTATTATTATTATGCACATTATGCAAAAAATTTTAAGGACCCAGCAATTTGTATCTCTGTGACCCCAAATTATTATTTTGTATTTGTTTATATTGTAAAATCAATGTCAATTTAGAGTGTACAAATGGAACCTATCATTTGGCTGGGAGTGGGGACCCCTGATCCCCAAACCGTGCATACTGTCCTACAGCTACACAGCACACTGTCTGTCCGTGACAATGGAAATAGTGACGTCTGTTTATTTAAGCATTGGTTAGCACTTAAGCAGTTATTAGCATCATAGCATGGTCTGTCACATAAGTATTGACAAACAGCGGTCATATTTGTCAACCAACTGTTGGGGACTGTGGGGATATATCATTTTAAGAACATGAGCATGTCGTCATGCTCAGCTGTCAGCTTGTTGCGCTGTTCCGTCTCTCTCGTCTAAGATGTTGACGCTAATCAATGCTAAAGATTAGCTTGCATGGAGCAAAGGCTGAAACTTTGCTGCTGTTGTTGCCACGGTGGCAAATCCATTTTTGCACTCGGCTGTTGGGTCTTTTTTGTTTTATAATATATAATACTCCCATGCGGGAGCGGCTGTCAATGCGGCTTTCTCCACACTGAGTAGCAGCGCGCAGTAATGGCTAGTGGCTAGCCTAGCAGCCTGCACTGTGCAAGACTGCCACTGTGAAGTGTGACTGGGGCTGCCAATGCCTCTGTAGCGCACACTGCTGGAGGAATAAAGTCCTGGAGTGGAGTACTAGAATGGACTGGAGTGGAGTGCTTGCAGTGCTTGGAATGGATCGGTCATTTTCGCTGTAGTCCGATCCGATCCCGGTCACGTTTTTTGGCTGATATCGACCCGATATCCGATCCGCGGCATCCCTTTATATACAAATACCAAACTATTTTACATGTCATAAAAAAGATAATCAGATGCTGTAAGGTATTAAGTGACTTGAAAATGTTCAAGTCAAGAGGGCTCAAGTCAAGTCAAGTCTCAAGTCCTTGGCGTTCAAGTCAAGTCAAGTCTCAAGTCTTTGGCATTCAAGTCCCAAGCAAGTCCAAGTCTATTTTTGATTTGATCAAGCAAGTCTAAAGTCATCAAAATCGGGACTCGAGTCCAAGTCGAGTCTCGAGTCTCAAGTCCAAGTCCCCACCTCTGGTTTTGAGCTATTTCTCTTGAATGTTCTCCCCATAATAGGTATGCTCTTGTCAATTAAGAGGATTGTGGTAGGACTTGGTCACTGTCCGGAATACTTTACTATCAAAGGAAAAAAAAAGGGATCACAAGCTTTTAATTATCTGTGAACGGTGATGACACAAGAAGTCTACCATTAAAGTATTAACTTGATGAATAATATACTGTACATAGTTGGCATTTTACACTAGTGACTGTATTAATAGTATATTAGGCTGATTGACTGGAGTTTGTAGAGAGAACATGTAAATTAATTATTTCTGTGTGAAATGTTTATGTATTATGTATTTTAAAAGGGGGACTATAATAATAATCTTTATTGTCCCGAAGGATATTTGTCTTCACAATCTGTTCAACAGTTCAACACCCACATCAAACATCAAAAACAACACAGAGCACATAGCACCAAGACAAAAACAAAAAACAAAAAACAAAACATGAGTTCCCCACTGTGTACAGAACCATCCTATCGGCGGGGCAGTTTGTTTAATGCCGCGATGGCTGAGGGGACAAAACTCCTACTAAAACGGACCTTTTTCCAGGGCAAGGTTCTGTATCTTTGTCCAGATGGCATGAGGTTAAAGAAACGATACAGAGGATGATCAGTGTCATTTGATATCGAGAGTGCTAGTCGTGTGATGGCGTTATTGTTCATATCAGAAAGTGTGGGTGTAGGAAGTCCGATGATTTTGGAAGCAATACGGGTGATACTGAAAAGTTTGTTCCTGTTAGGCATGGACAGTATGGTGTAGAAACATGCAGAACAGTACAACAGAACGGGTTGAATAATGCTTTTGTACAGTAATAGCAAAAGATGAGGAGCAACAGATAGTGATCTTAATTTACGGATTACATGGAGTCTTTGCTGAAAGCGTGACTGGATTGATGTAATGTGTTGATCAAACCTAAGTCTATTGTCCAGTGTGAGTCCAAGCAGAGGCGCAACACGGACCGAACGCTAGGGGGGGACAAATAGCGGCGCCGCGAAGCGGCGCCGCCGAAAAATCCGTCCCCCCCGTCCCCCCCACCACCCTAGGGGAGGGGGGGATGGGGGGGTCTAACCACAAAAACGTGGGGTTATGGTTAGGGTTTGGGGTCCTACAGAGAGGTTGTTCCAGTGACTCAATGTACATACAAAACTGCGTTTTGGCACAGTTATTATTATTATTATTATGAATTACCTGCCTGTGATTCCTCCTCCACAAAAACGTGGGGTTAGGGTTTGGGGTCCTACATAGAGGTTGTTCCAGTGACTCAATGTACATACAAAACTGCGTTTTGGCACAGTTATTATTATTATTATTATGAATTACCTGGCTGTGATTCCTCCTCCACAAAAACGTGGGGTTATGGTTAGGGTTTGGGGTCCTACAGAGAGGTTGTTCCAGTGACTCAATGTACATACAAAACTGCGTTTTGGCACAGTTATTATTATTATTATGAAATACCTGGCTGTGATTCCTCCTCCTCTCCAATTTATCTCAAAACGTAAAAGTTTAACCACATTATCAGCAGCGCCTCAAACAGGTAAAAACTCACTGACCATCTGATCTGTAAGTTAGCCTATCCTATATAAAATGTACAACACCTGGGAAGTTTTCAGGAGAGGATGTTTTAACATCAACATATATAGTTAGTGTTAAACCCATGCAACTCGGGAGGAAAGAAAAACCTGCAGCGCCTTACCTGCATGTTGACAGTTTAATAGCGGCGTGACCCGCCGGCGTCGATCTCCTCCTTTACCCAAATCCCCCAAAATAATAATATAATTCCCAAAGTGGGGTCCGGGGACCCCCAGAGGTACAACTACATGATAGTTTGTGGCATGTCATGTGGACGCTCTCAGTGGTGTCCCTTCCCACCGCTAGACATGGCATTACAATAGGGTCCGTCCGAGCTGTATAAAACTATAAATCTTCTCTTATGGGGGTCCTTCTCTTCTCTTCAAATGGGGGGGGTCCGCAGGCTAATACGTGTCCATTTGGGGGTCCTTGACATGAAAAGGATAAAGTAAATCCATTCATCTATCTACTGATCGTCTGACCGAAGTGGTGCGTGACATCAAAAGTGGTGTCCTATTGAATCCTGTTCCTGTATTATTAGAATCATTACAGAGTGCAAAGCACATTGGGTCACTGATGGCGGTGTAACAACTCCCAAACTTCCGACAACAGTAGAACGGGACAAACCATTTTGGGATTTAAACAGGGGTGGATCAAATATATTGTTCAAAATATATCGCGTTTATGAACGCAGGATTTCAAAAGTATTACTCCTAAGATAACTTTGGAGCCAGGGGGGATACAGGGGGGGACCCCCCCAGCCAGGGGGGACCCCCTAACTCATCTGGGGGGGACCAATGTGACGCTGGCAGGGGACGAAACCCCTCCGTCCCCTAGCCTATTGCGCCCCTGAGTCCAAGATATGTGAAGCTGTCTACCTGTTCTATTGTTTTACCATTAATGAGGAGTGGGTTAAGTCCAGTGTGGGTTGTTGTTTCAAAGACCAGTTCTTTTGTTTTGACCACATTCAACTCTAGATAGTTGTCAGTGCACCACTGTGTGAAATGAGAAATGGTATTCTGATAGACTGTAATAGAGTTATTGTCATGGAGCAGTCCGAGAATGGCAGTGTCATCAGAGTATTTAAAGTATGTGATGTTGCTGGGTGAGGGGCTAATACAGTCATTTGTGTACAGAGTGTAGAGGAAGGGGCTGAGGACACAGCCTTGAGGGGCCCCTGTGTTGGTGATGGCAGTTGATGAAAATGATGTACCTACTTTAACTGTTTGTGGTCTATTGCTCAGGAAGCTGTGAGTCCAGTGTATGAGAAGTGGGGGGATGTTGAGCTGATGCAGTTTCTTGATCATATGATGGCGTTGGATCGTATTAAAGGCAGAACTAAAGTCAACAAAAAGAATAGTGGCAAAATTGTCCGAGGATGAATCCAGGTGTTGGAGAAGGGAGTGAAGGAGGCATGCCACAGCATCCTCTGTCCCCCTCTTGGCCCGATAGGCAAACTGGAAAGGGTCCAGCTGTGACCTGACAGCTGGCAGAATGATGTTCAGAATCAGTTTTTCCAGGCATTTCATCATTATTGAGGTTAGTGCAACGGGTCTATAATGGTTGGGTTCTGAGGGGCGGGGTTTCTTGGGTACTGGTATGATGGTGGATGTTTTCCAGAGGGTGGGTACGGCTGCTGTCCTGTAGGACTCCCAAAAGATGGAGTGAAGGATGGGGGAGAGCTCCATGGCGCAGAGCTTAAGCACCTTTGCCGAGATGCCATCCGGCCCTGGCGCCTTGCCAGGCTTACACCTGGCCAGCAGCTGTCGGACATCCTCCTCGTTGAAGGGGGGATGTGGCGGCTCCTGAAAGGGGAGGGCTCCCAACAGTTCCTCACAGGCAGCAGAGTAGTCTTGACTGTCAAACCGTTTGTAGAAAGTGAGAGAGAGAGAGAGAGAGAGAGAGAGAGAGAGAGAGAGAAAGAAAGAGAAAGATGCCAAAACGAAAATGCAACTTCACAGATGATTTGCGGAAAAAGTATCCGTGTTTTCGTCCTGGCCGTGACAAATCTGAAGCAGAATGCACTGTGTGCAAAGCAGGAACGTATGTATCTGTGGCAAATAAAGGTGCCAGCGATCTACGAGCCCATATCGAAACTACAAAGCACAAAACAGCTGTACGGGGTGAGAGCTCGTCTGCTAAATTGACAGAGTACCTTGTACGACCTGGCAAAGCAGAAGATATGGTGAATGCAGCGGAGGGAGTTTTAGCATTTCACACTGTCAAACACCATGACAGTTACAAGTCGATGGATTGCACCAGTAATTTGCTGAAAAAGGCATTCCCAGACTCAGACACAGCGAAGAGGTTTTCAAGTGCACGCACCAAAACAGAAGCAATTATCAACAGTGTTTTAGCGCCCCACTCTGTTGAAATTGCGCTAGAGGCGCTCAAAGATATACAGTACTGTGGCATCGCTACAGTACAGATGGGAGTAACCATGGTGCAGTGAAAATATTCCCAATCATAATCCAGTATTTTGACTGGAAGAAAGGTGGTGTACAATCAACATTGCTTGAGGTCAAAGACACACCTAATGAGACAGCCGGATGATTAAAACATTGAGAAAAAACAATTTGTCAGACAAATGTATTGCATTTGCTGGTGACAATTGCAACACAAATTTCGGAGGAATCAGACGTGATGAAGGGGGGAAGAATGTGTTTGCAAATTTGAAGAAGTTGCTGCAGAACAAGACTCTGGTCGGTGTGGGTTGCCCAGCACACATATTGAACAATTGTGTCCATCATGGTGCAGACCAGTGTTGGGCGCGTTACTTTAAAAAAGTAATTAGTTATAGTTACTAGTTACTTCTCCAAAAAAGTAACTGAGTTAGTAACTGAATTACTCTATTGTAAAAGTAACTAGTTACTAGGAAAAGTAACTATTTGCGTAAAAAATATGTGTATGAATGTGAATTTGGATTGTTTTTGGGAGCAGGTTTCACAAGGTGCATAGAGTAGAACAGCATAGACACGTAGCCTACTTACAAGTTACAACTTACACATAAGACATAATAACCTTTTGCCATGAGGGAGAAATATACTTCAACTTCAATATATGTATTGCACTTCAATATAATATTTATTGAACCTTAACAGTAAACCAGGTGTAATTGCCTACACCAGTGGCTCTCAAACTTTTTGGACCTCAAAAGTCCAACAACTTCAGACAAGACAACTGGTAGACAATACTGTCTAATTAAAGACACAAATTGGCTCAGAACTTAAGACAACTGGTCAGTGGTCAGTCACTCACGCACGCACACGCGCACACACACACACACACACACACACACACACACACACACACGAGAGTCCCTCCCCTGCATATCTCTCTCTCTCTCTCTCTCTCTCTCTCTCTCTCTCTCTCTCTCTCTCTCTCTCTTTGCATGCAGTCAGGCTGTCAACATTAGCTTTAGCATTAGCATGGTCTGTGTAGCATCAAGCTTTCACAACTGAGTCTGACTGCTATGTTTGTTTTATTCTAACCGTGTGAAGCCCAACACACACCGGCTCCGTCCGACGCGGCGCGGCGCGTTGCTGCGCGGCGCCGCCTGGAAAATAGAACTGATTCTATCGGCGCGGCAGGCGACGCAGCACGACGCGGCGGACGGAGCCGGTGTGTGTTGGGCTTCATGTTTGCAGCAACAGGAGAAGCACACACACACACACACACACACACACACACACACACACACACAGAGTCACAGACACACACACACTGTCAGCCGGCCCGTGGTAACAGAAAGCTTGGGGACGCTTAACATAATAACGGAGCACATTTCATTGTCAGTAACGGTAACTGCGTTGTAACAATGACAATTGTAATTAATTAGATTACCCGTTACTGAAAAAAATAACGACGTTAGGTAGCGCCGTTTGTTTAAACGCCGTTATACCCAACACTGGTGCAGACACACCAGTACTTCCACATTTACACTGTGCACACTGAGAATTTGAAGGAGTACTGTGACTTTGTTGATATTGAATACAGAAAGCTCCTTTCCCACAGCAAGACACGTTGTCTGTCATTATTCCCTGGAATTGAGAGGCTGCTGCAGATGTTTCCAGCATTAAAGGGATACTTTCTGTCTCAGGAAAAGCCACCCGCAATGATCAAGAGGTTTTTTGAAAATTAATTTAGTGATATTTACCTTTGGCACATGCACTCACTCATGTGTGTATTCCACTCACGCATTCAAGAAATGGAAAAGGAGAAGAATTCCATTGTGGAAGTGTGTAACATCTTGCACAGTGTCCACACTATGCTTGAGGAACGCAAGAGAAACAACTTCATGTCCATTAAAGTTAAGGGACTACTGGCACAGAAGCGCACAAATGGACTTGGAAAGGAATGTGACCAATTCTGTGCTGATGTACAAGGTCTGTACAGTGCATGTCTGCAGTATCTGGAGAAGTGGATGACACCCATGGAAGAATTCACCCCTTCATGTGGATGGATCTGAGTGAGACACCAAATTGGAATGATGTGGAACCCTGCATCAAGTACCTAGGAGAAAAGGGGGTGCCAATTGATGATGCCAAGTGTTTTGATCAGGTCACCAATCTCAAGAAATTCACTGAGAGCTGCAATAGTGATGGAGAGTTCAAAGGCCTGCAAGTGCACCAGATGTGGTCAAAATATTTTGAGAAGGCCAAAAGCATTGCATGTTACTCAGAGCTACTGAAGATTGCACAGTTTGTCTTTGCCCTTCCTTCTCACAATGCAAACGTTGAGAGGGTTTTCTCACTGATGCAGAGCCAGTGGAGCTAAGGAGAAAAGCAGGTTGTCTGTTGAGTCACTGAAGGGGCTTCTATGTGTGCAATACAACTTCAAAGAAACACCCTGCAAGGACTTTCATGCTTATTTGATGAGCAATCGGAAACTGCTAGGGAAAATAAGCTCTTCAGCTAAATATGCATGGAAAACAAGGAAGTCCAGGGAGACGAGGCAGACCAGGGAGACGAGGAGGCAGACCAGGGAGATGAGGATTGAAAAATATGCTACCTCTGTTTTTTTGTTTGTTTAATTCACATATTTTGAGGCATTATTTATATTTTACATTACAGACATGAGGTTATTTTTAAGAATGTTACACCTCACTTTTTCTAAAGATCTGAATGTTAATTAAAGAACTATTACAGAATATAGTTGTATGTGACTGATTATTTTTATACAGTTAATATAATACACAAATGCTTTAGGTAAATGCATATTTATAAATTATAAAGCAACTTTGAGTCTCTTTGACAAATTTTCACCCACTGGCAGTGGCTTGCCGCGCGTGCATGTGTCCTCTTTTTGGGATATGCCTATTGTATTAGTATTTGAGGATGTTTACAGTTTGTTCACTCCATTTGCACTCAGATAAGTTTGAGAACGATTTTCTTTTGTAATTTAAGTACAGTTTAAAACAAATACTAGGGGAGAGCAGGGTCAGTTGGCGCGCATTTTACAAATTCCCTCCCTGCACAGAGATTAATTCATTTCACGTAACCAAACTTTTTTTTGAACAAGATACACTTGTCCTCTCCCATTAGCCTGAGTGTTTTTTTATTTTGGTGAAACGAGTCGGACGCTATCGTCACGCAAAGTGATCTCGCGCTGACTTCCGCACAGCGCTATTGGCAGGACGAAAGCTGCGTAGGAGCGGTACGAAAGGCGCACTCACATAAATCGTCCTAAATAAAGCTATTAAGTCATGTTTCTGGCATCTAACGCTCAGTTATGCTTCAATACAATCCTTCTACAAAATGTCCACTTCTGATTGTCAAACAAATTTCTAAAACTATTCCTAATCCTTACCTTTTGAGTAGGGTTTCACATCATGTCCATTCCATGTCCAAAACAGGCTGGATCTAAATTGGTTGATTAGTCTAAATGTCAGCTGCAGCCTATGTCAGTGGTTCTCAACTATGTCAGTGGCTCTCAACATGTGGTCCGGGGACCACAAGGGCCATTGGGGGCTATATAGGGTCCCCCCCAGCAAAGCAAATTAAAACATGTCAGAATAGCTAGTCTAAATGAACAATTAGGCTAGCTAGACCATTTAGAATAGATTAAGAGTGACTTCTGATCCTAATTCTCCTACCAACAATATGCTTAGGCTATAGATAGAATTAATGAAATAGAATGAACATGTTCACTTCATTTTATTCCCTTCGGTCAGCTGTTTAGAACACCATAACAAAATGCTACTGAACAACAGGCTAAATGGTGCAACTGCAAACATTTAATAGCCTAGTGCATTATTCAAAGTGCTTTAAAAGGAGTGTTCACAAGTGCATTCAAGGGGGTCCGCAGTTCCAGGGGATCTGCACCTAAATGATGGTTTGAAACCCATTTGGGTCTGTAACCCTGAGTGTAAATGGAACCAAATGTGTAACGGTCCATTTGGTTCCATGTGTAGGCTACACTCAGTTAAATCAACATTCATTTTACAATCTAAATTGGGGGTCCTGAAGGTAGAAATGTCATTAAATGAGGGTCCATAGACCCTGGTTTGGACCCTTATGGGTCTGTAACTAGAGTGTAGCCTACAAATGGAACAAAATGGACCCGTTACACATTTGGTTCCATTTGTAGGCTACACTCAGTTAAATCAGCATTACTTTTACAATATAAATTGGGGGTCCTGAAGGTAGAAATGTCATTAAATGAGGGTCTATAGACCCTGGTTTGGACCCTTATGGGTCTGTAACTAGAGTGTAGCCTACAAATGAACAAAATGGACCCGTTACACATTTGGTTCCATTTGTAGGCTACACTCAGTTAAATCAGCATTACTTTTACAATATAAATTGGGGGTCCTGGAAGTAGACATGTCATTAAATGAGGGTCCATAGACCCTGGTTTGGACCCTTATGGGTCTGTAACTAGAGTCTGTAACTAGCCTACAAATTTCCATTTGTAGGCTACACTCAGGGTAAAATCAGGCCTATTCAAAGAAAATATCCTAATAGGCTATAACACTTTGCATTGGCCTATAAAAACCACAACAGTAGGCTAGCCTAGGAAACATTAGGCCTATAGGCTACACAATACACATTGTAAACAAACACTGTAAACGTTTCATATAAAAAGTGCAACTGCAAACATTAAATGCCATTTAAAATGTAAACCTCAAAATCTTGCAAATAGGCCTAGACTATTAACTGCAACACAAAATCAAACACAAATAGGCTACAACCCTACACCAAGCCCCATAGATTGATTGAAATAAGACTGATTGATTAGACTGATTGAAAGAACAAATATCAGGCCTATTAAAAGGATATATCCCAATAGGCTATAACACTTTGCATTGGCCTATAAATACCACAACAGTAGGCTAGCCTAGGGAACATTAGGCCTACAGGCTACACAATAAATACACATTGTAAACAAACACTGTAAACGTTTCATATATAAAAAGTGCAACTGCAAATAGGCTACAACCCTACACCAAGCCCCATAGATTGATTGAAATAAGACTGATTGATTAGACTGATTGAAAGAACAAATATTCATGAAACAAAAACACAGGGGAGAAACAGATTAGTGTGTGTGTGTGTGTGTGTGTGTGTGTGTGTGTGGGGCCGTGCATAGCAGCTCAATCGAAGTCCTCACAGACGTGGCAGACATAAGTCTGCTCTGTATCTGTGCACTCCTCGTGTGCCCAGACGCCACAGACGTTGCACGTTATCCAAAGCCCTGGCCTACTATTGAAGTCAGTTTCCCCACACACAATGCACTCCGTTGTATCATCATCAATGGCAGGCACCACAGGCGTGTTGTTGGTCTTAGACTTGGCCTTTTTGCCAGCAGACCTTGTAGGAGCCTGCTTAGAAGACACAGCAGCCTGGCCAGCAGATGTTGTAGGAGCCTGCTTAGAAGACACAGCAGCCTGGCCAGCAGATCTTTTAGGAGCCTTGGAAGGAAACAGCTTTTTCTTCTTTGCCATCGAGACCCTTTTCTCCTCTTCCAATGCTGCTTTCACAGGGGTGTCTGTGAGGATGGCGGTGGTCCTCTTTCTCCCCCCCCCCCCCCTCTGCTGCTTCCTGGGTCCAGCCTTTGGTAGAGGCCGCATCAGCTCTGGGCTGAAACTGGTTTCCTCTGAACCTGGGCTGGTCACTGGAGTGACCAGCCCAGGTTCAGAGGACACCAGTCCAGCGTGGACCTGTGTGGCGACAACTTGAACAGAACAGACCGGACTGGTGACAACCTGTGTGTGTGTGTGTGTGTGTGTGTGTGGCAGTGGGGACCTGAGGGGCTTGATTCAGAGCTAGCAGCTGAGATGAGAGGGCCATCAGTGTAGCTGCAAGTTCTACAGTGGCCTGCTGTGTGAGTGGAGTGGGGTGCTGAGTTGAAACTTGGAGCTGAGTGCTGGCAGCCAGCAGTTGAGCCTGAATTCTAGCCAGAGAATGGGTTGAAATGTGACCCTCAGCGTGGACTGGAGGGGTGGCCTCAGGTGTGGAGAAGGCAGGAGTGGCAGGTGCAGACTCTTCTAAGGCGGGTGGTGCTGGTCTGTCTGTGACTGGAGGGGTGGCCTCAGGTGTGGAGAAGGCAGGACTGGCAGGTGCAGACTCTAAGGTGGGTGGTGCTGGTCTGTCTGTGACTGGAGGGGTGGCCTCAGGTGTGGAGAAGGCAGGACTGGCAGGTGGTGCTGGTCTGTCTGTGACGTAAGAGGGCGCGAAATCTCTCTCACCAAAAATGTGTTTGTTGACTGGCCAAATGCCAGTGCAGCGGAAGCCAGCTGTGATGTTGGATGGTGTTGCAGCGGATGGAAGCGCTGTTCTTACGATCCCTGGAACAACAAGCAGAAAAAGAGAACACATTTAGCCTAGTGCAAATCATACATGGTGTAGGAGCCAATTGGTAAGTGTTTTATGTTTGAGCAATTTCATGATTTAGATAAGAAAGTTTGGCTATAAAGGGTTAAAAATGTATGCTGGTAATTTGATTGCATTTCATTATTGACATGTGTCTAAAAAGGTCTAGCTGGCCTGACCTGATAATCTTTTGATATCATATTATGATGATGTCACAGTATTTTAGTTCAGTTGGAGTCAGACATTGATCAAAGCAACACACCTGGTAAATCGTAGATGCACACCGTTTTCCCAGGGTTTTGCATCATCCACTGGTCCATCGCCGAATTGATCTCTTCAGCGGGCCGTACACACTGCGGTCCAGAGGCTGGAGCTTGTGGGAGCAGTGGGGAGGGAAGGACAGCAGCACAACTCCATTTTCCCTGCAATTTACAATTTACAATTTAGGCATTTAGCAGACGCTCTTAATCCAGAGTGACTTACATTTAAGCAAGAACAAAAGCATGGGAATACATCACATAAAAGTATTTATCATGAAACATGCGTAAGCTAAGAAAGTAACAGTGGAATATCTATATAATGAAACTATACATACACTATACATATAAACTATACATATTTACTACTATGCTATACATATGTACTATGGCGTGCTATGACTAAATAGGCCTACAATACAATTATAGTGCTGTCTACATAACATGCTATAAGTCTGTATCAAATGCTATCTAAGCCAACATAAATGCTATCTAAGGGGTTAGGGTAAGTGCTATGGGCCATGATGGAGTCTGAAAAGGTGGGTTTTCAGGCTACGGCGGTTACCTGCAGTAATCGATGCCTTCCAGGGAGAGGTGAGACACATGGTTGTCAAGCAGCAGAAGGACTTTAGCTTCCTGTGTAGCTCTGCTGTGACGCACAAAGTGCTTTAAGAAAACTAAAAAGTCTTTCTCTTGCATCCATCCAGAACCACTGGCTGTTCCAATGCAGCCTGGGGGCCCATCCCGCACAAAGTGGTCCTTAAAGTTCTTCCTGGGGAAGATGAACTGTGGTGGAATGCTGTTGAGATGAGATTGAGATGAGATTTAATTTATTGTCAATGTACAGTACAAGTACAGCACAGCGAAAAGTATTTTCACATCTCACCAACCTGTTTCCTTGTGCACTGACGGCGAACGCCATCGTGACCAAGGTCCCCCTCTCTGCGGACGTCATGGCGCCAACCTGCTTTCTGCCTCGGCAGGCGATGACTTTGTCCGGAACTTGGACAGTAACGGTGCTGGTCTCGTCCATGTTCCAGATGTCTTTCGCTTGAAAGCGGTGACGTGTGATTACTTGGGACAGGTTCTGGAAGAACTTGTCCACATTGACTGGGTTGAAGCTGGTCGCTCTGGAAAGGCTGGTGGCCTGAGGACGGCGAAGTGACAACACGGGGTTTCGCTCCAGGAAGCTTGTCAGCCAGCCCTTCCCAGCCATCTCTCTGGCAGCCCAGGGTTCTGGAAATTGGCAGTCATGCTCCCTGGCCAGCTGAAAAGCAAGCCTACGGACCTGATGACATAAACGATGAATTATTAAAAGTAGTTTCATTGTCCATGTCAGTAATAAATGTTATGCATCTTGATTTATATTTATATTTAAATTATTTTTACTTTGTCTAACATTTTTGTAACCAGCTGAACAGAAAAAAATGCATTCATATAAGTTGTCAAAACTGAAATAAAAACCATTTTTACAGCTATAGCAGTCTGCCATATTAATTTCAAGGAGCACCAGTTTATGCATTAGGTCCTCATATAATGGCATTTCTATCTCTGGGAATTATAGAGTTACATAAGGGTCCATTTGATTCCTAATATCCATCATTTAGCTGAGCCCCCCCCCCCAGGAACTCCCTCTGGGGGCCCCTGGGGGTCCCCCGACCCTACTTTAATAACCAATGGTTCCTAGCCCATGTAGGCTAATTTATAAGTGCTGGTTGTGATGCATTGTAGACTCAGTGGAACAGCACATAGCTTGGTGTTGTGCTGTTTCACTGAGCTTAGGCTATAGGTCTAATGCATCATAACCAGCACTTATATGCCTCATCATTTGATCTTACCTCCCTAGGGCTGAGGCCATAATAAATACTGGATGCCTTGAGGAGGTAATCTGTGAGGACAGCTTCCTGGGCTGCACTCAAGACCCTATTATGGGGATTGTAGCCAGGTAGTGGGGCGTCAGGGTCCAGGGCCTTCCTCTGTTTATAGCGCCTCAGAGTTGTCTCTGACACCCCATGGAGCTTAGCTGCCCCACGGACAGACTCGCCGTCTAAGACGGCCTGGTAGGCTAGGGGGAAGGCATCTGGGGGGTAGAGACCTCTTGAGGTCTTCCTCACTCTAATTCTGGGCATCTGCATGGAAGAAATGGCAACACTGTCTATATCTATATTTTCATTATAGGCTATATAGGCCTATATCAGTGGTTCCCAAATGTTTCCCTGTCAAGGACCCCCCAAATTGACACAAATGAGCCCGCGGACCCCCATTTGAAAAGATATGCCAGGGACCCCCATAAAAGATGATTTTTTTTAACAGCTCTAGCAGTGACTCCCAACCCATTCAACCCCAAGGACCCCCAGCCTGACATGCACCAGTCCACGGACCCCCACCTAGTGGTATTTCTATCTTTGAGACCCCAATTTATATTTTAAAATCAATTTAATTCTGAGAGTCCATTTGTGCACTCTCTGAGTTACAGATCCATAAGGGTTCATTTGGTTCCCAACCATCATTTAGCTGGGGACCCCCTGGAACTCCCTCAAGGACCCCTGGGGTTCCCTGGACCCCACTTTGGGAACCACTGGCCTATATACATATATGATATATAAATATATATATAGGCTACATATAGATAGATCTTTATTGTCATTGTAACCAGTAGCCTACAACAAAATTGTGCCTATAGCCTACATAGGCCAGTGGTGGGGGTCCGTAGACTAAATGGGGGTCCGCAGACCAACGCATGTTAAACTGGGGGTCCCCGAAACGAAACGGGCCGAGACTCACTGCTAGAGCCGCTAAAAAGAAATCCTCTCTGGCATATGAAATCACTGCTAAAGTTTGGGAACCACTAACATAGGCAATGCTATGGGCTGCTAATGCTATGCTATGCGTAAGCAGCGTAAAGGCGCATGGATTCGCCGACCGTCCCTCTGGCGACTGTTGATATGTTTAGCTAGCTAGCTCAAAGGCTATTGCATATTTTTCAATGGAATCTTCGCCTGGGGTTAGTATACAGATTAGCCTAACAGATGAAATCCATTAACAATCGTCAGCTAATAAATACATCCGTACAAACATTAAACACTCAAATAGGCGATTTTGTACTTACAGCGTGCAAAAACACAAAAGGTTCTGTATCTCCGCCAATCTTCCAAGGAAATGGATAAAATTTTCTCTGCAAGGCTTTCGCGCGCTATGGAATGGAATGACGTCGCCGGAAATACGCGACGAAAAGTGTTGCATGGTATCCAGTCCGAGGTGAAACCGTCCTACCGCACCAACTGACCCCGCTCTCCCCTACAATGCTTAAATAATTGAGCCCAAGAAGGCAAGAAGCCATAGTTGTTGGCTTGTTTCCAACTTTCCATATATACTGTGAGCATTGAAAAATAACACATGTGTGAAATGTGTCACTCTGTTGTCCAAATTATGGTTCTTTCTTACACGCTATCCATGTAACATGCGCCACAGGCACTGCTATGGAAAAAAAAACGAAAATGACTCAAGGGCGCCCTCCAGTGTCCAAAGTCGGTATAACCGTTTTGGTCGATTTTTTTATTCAATATCGACCCGGTTTTGTAATTTTCAAACCGTCACATACTTAATGCAGAGGATAAGTCATAACAGAACCATCTAAACACTACAACATGCAGAGGAGAAGTCATAACAGAACCATCTAAATACTACAACATGAAGTTACTAAACAACCAACTAGGCTGTGGTCGGAAACTAAAAACCAGGTTTACTAACATAAACATCAAATCGAATAACACCCTCATCACTGACAAACTCGATGTAGCCAACCACTTGAACATCTTCTTTACAAACATTGCAACAAAGCTGGTTAGCAAACTGCCCTCCCACTCTGGGCGTTTTGGTGTAGAGCACATCAAAGCCTTCTACAAAAACCTTGGTGTTTGTAAAGATGATTTTAAAATGGCAATGGTAACAACCGAGGAGGTACTTAAAAAACTGAGTGCCCTCCAACCCCACTGGCCATGACAATATTCCCTCCAAATTTCTCAGAGACTCAGCCTTTTCCATAGCTCCAGTCATCACCCACATAGTTAACCTCTCCATCAAACAGGGACAGGTCCCCCAAGATTTTAAACTGGCCTTTTAAACTAACCCCTTGTACAAAAAAGGGAGTAAATTAGAACCCGGCAACTACCGCCCTATTTCTATTCTAAGCTCCATCTCGAAAGTGATGGAAAAAATTGTCTATGAACAGGTTGAAAAGTATCTTGCCACTAATAAATTGCTGTACGAGTTCCAATCTGGTTTCAGAACATCCCACTCCACTGACACATGCCTCCTCTATTTGAGCGACCACATCAAACACGAGGTGGATGCTGGAAAATACTGCGGCATGGTCATGCTGGATCTCCAAAAGGCTTTTGACACCGTGAACCACTCCATACTGGTTAACAAGCTTAAAGCTATTGGTTTTGATAGCACATCAGTGAGCTGGATGCAATCCTACCTGGAGGGGAGAGAACAGATGGTGGAGGTGAACGGAACACTGTCCCCTCCCCTCCCAGTGAGCTGTGGCGTCCCACAAGGAAGCATACTAGGGCCTTTACTGTTCCTAATTTATGTTAACGACATGACTTCAGCTTGTGACTGCAACTTGTTCCTGTTCGCAGATGACTCAGCACTGCTGGTCTCGGACAGGAACAAACTGCAGGTTGAAAAGACCCTCAGCTCTGAACTCGGTAGAATCTGCACCTGGCTCGCTGATAACAAACTATCCTTACACCTGGGAAAAACTGAATCCATCCTCTTCGGATCAAATAGTAAACTCAGCAAGGCAGATGGCTTCTTGGTTAGAGTGGGTGACAATGTTATCACACGAAAAGATCAAATTACCTACCTAGGTTCCATCCTGGAGGCCAATCTTTCCGGTGATAAAATGGCCACCAACGTAATCAAAAAAGTCAATCAAAGAACAAGATTCCTTTACAGGATCTCCTCACTGGTCAGCAAAAACACCTTGAAGACCTTAACAGGAGCCCTCGTACAAGGTTTCTTTGACTATGCATCCACCTCTTGGTACCACAGCACCTCAAAGGCCCTTAAAACAAGGCTCCAGACCTCTCAAAACAAACTGGTCAGGCTCCTACTTGGCCTCACCCCCCGAACCCACCTCACCCCTGCCCACTTTGACAGGCTGGGATGGCTTAGGGTCGACGACAGAGTACAGCATCTTGCAATGGGTCTGGTCCACAAGATTCGATACACCACCAAGATACCCATGTACCTGTATAAATACTTCCTTAATGTAAACGAAGTCCACACCCACAACACCAGAGGGAGTGCAACAAACCATGTACAACCCAGATTCGGCACAAACAAGGGACTAAATTATTTTCGCTCCTATGCCACCAAAATGTGGAACGCCCTACCAACAGTCATTAAGACATGTGAATCCCTTGACTCCTTCAAAACCGCTCTCAAAGGGCACCTACGGATGGCTGCATTTCGAAACTGGCCTCTGTAAAATCTGAATCCCCCCCACCCCCCCCCCCCCCCCATTTTCCCTCACTGTATATTGTATCTTTTCCCTTTTTTGCTTCCCATATGATGAATTCCTGTTCTGTTCTTTACCTACAGAGAAATGTCTATTTGTATGTCTTTAAATGTTTTGATGAATTGAACAATGTGGACCCTGTTGTAACAGTCTTTGTATTGAGTTTGTGCTTAAAATGTACTGTAAATTCTACAAACTGTTAATAAAGATTTCAATCAATCAATCAATCAGAGGAGAAGTCATAACATAACCCTCTAAAATTTAGAGGGTTGTAGTATTTAGAGTCTAAATACTGCAACATGCAGAGGAGAAGTCATAACAGAACCATCTAAACACTACAGCATGCAGAGGAGAAGTCATAACAGAACCATCTAAACACTACAGCATGCAGAGGAGAAGTCATAACAGAACCATCTAAACACTACAACATGCAGAGGATAAGTCATAACAGAACCATCTAAACACTACAGCATGCAGAGGAGAAGTCATAACAGAACCATCTAAACACTACAGCATGCAGAGGAGAAGTCATAACAGAACCATCTAAACACTACAACATGCAGAGGAGAAGTCATAACAGAACCATCTAAACACTACAACATGCAGAGGAGAAGTCATAACAGAACCCTCTAAAATTTAGAGGGTTGTAGTATTTAGAGTCTAAATACTACAACATGCAGAGGAGAAGTCATAACAGAACCATCTAAATACTACAACATGCAGAGGATAAGTCATAACAGAACCATCTAAACACTACAGCATGCAGAGGGGAAGTCATAACAGAACCATCTAAACACTACAGCATGCAGAGGAGAAGTCATAACAGAACCATCTAAACACTACAGCATGCAGAGAAGTCATAACAGAACCATCTAAACACTACAGCATGCAGAGAAGTCATAACAGAACCATCTAAATACCAGACAATTTTTCAAGTCACTCCGGTCCGAGTCCAAGTCGAGTCCCAAGTCATTTGGTCCCAAGTCCAAGTCGAGTCTCAAGTCAATCCAACCCTCAGGTCCGAGTCCCAAGTCGAGTCCCAAGTCATTTGGTCCCAAGTCCAAGTCGAGTCCCAAGTCGTTTGGTCCCAAGTCCAAGTCGAGTCCCAAGTCATTTGGTCCCAAGTCCAAGTCGAGTCCCAAGTCATTTGGTCCCAAGTCCAAGTCGAGTCCCAAGTCGTTTGGTCCCAAGTCCAAGTCGAGTCCCAAGTCTTTATGTTGTGGGCAAGTCAAGCCGAGTCACAAGTCGAGTCACAAGGTTGTGTCAAGTCCCTTACTACTATTGTTCCCCAGCCCACCCACAAAGCACTCATCTTGAAGAGAGAAACCGTATCTTAAAGTCAAGAATTAAACCAGCATAAAGCTGTTCATTAATCCATTACAACATTACATGTCTGATCATTTAGTTAGAACTAGGGAAAGGCTAAATTACACTAAAGAAATGGCATGTTTGATACATTTTTTGCACCAGGCTGGCAGGCTCAAACTGAAACTGGCACTGACTTTCTGAGTAGTTTTCAAGTGTATTTTTTGTAAACAAAGTTAGAGCAAGTGAACAAAGTGCTCATGTAAACATTAAACAAAGTCAAAGGTAACAAACAACAAACTTCAAGGACATTACTTTTGCTATAACTATTAATGCACTAAAGGCAAGTGAATATTCAATATTCAAACAGTAGAGAAACCAAAGGCCTGTTGCCAAATAGGCTGCCAGTGTATGGCCCAGTGATTGGTGGCACATTGTGAAAGCTCTTGAGGCGTTTGGTTTGAGTAGAACAAAGGGAAATATAGGCTACATTAAACGCATTCATTTAGACCTGAAGCTGATTGTACAAAAAAAATGTAGTTACTAACTACATTGTACAACTGAACTATAAGCAAGTGCTTATATAAAAACAACATTTAACTTAAAATAAATTAGGTGTTTGCCAAGACAATTCTAAAGAGATCAAAATATTTTAAAGATAAGAGTTCTAAAATAAAATAAGAGCTTGGGAAATTCAACTTTTCTAAGATAACCTTTACATACTGTAGGGTTAAACCTAAGTTCTATCTAACACTATATGTAACAAGTAGTGCAAGTATACCTGTATTAAATACAGTACATTCAGAGCTTGTTGTTGCACTTGAGAAACACAAGATTTGAGAGGGTGTCACCCTTCATCCGCGAACGGTGTGGTCTCAAAATAATGCCACCGTGGCTGAACACTCTCTCGACTGGCGCACTAGTTGCGGGCACTGCAAGTGCTCTAATGGCAATCAGATAAAGTGCAGGGAGGGACGTTCTATTTGCCTCCCAAAATGTGAGACAACTCTGATCAGTCTCAAGGGCAAGGTAATTGGTCAGCTGAGTTTCTGGCCTTGTTCTGTCTTGCTGCTTGCGGCGCTTCCGATATCCTGCGAAGAGTCCAGACTCAGAGCCATCCTCCTCCAACAGCTCCTCCTCCTCCTCTCTCTCTGGATTCTGGGGTGTCTGGTCAGCTGGCACTTCCCGTAGGATCAGATCTAATGGAAAACAAATTATTATCACTTAATATAGCATGAAATATTGTGAACAGTTAATTGATATATTGGTAGTTTTGTGATCATCATAATTTGATCACCATGACACAGACAACTATAATAAAGGGAACTAAGTAAGTATGCAAAGTGAATGAGTGGTGTGTGTGTGTGTGTGTGTGAGAGTTTCATCATACACTACACTTGTGGTGTCTTCCTGAGTGCATTCGAGCACATTATATTAGATGTACAAAGAATGTACATTCACTGACCTGCCACCATGTCAGACACCTCCCTCTTGACGTCATCGTTGACAAGGACATCATGTTCCAGCCACATCATTGCGTATGCTGGGTCCAGGACAGCTGCTCGGATATACAGGGGGTCCGCAAAAGGCAGAGGCTGTGGATCGTCTGGTGCTGCCGTTTCCATTTTCACATTGACCAGGATGCCACGGAATCTTCTTTTGAGGGAGGTCTGAAGGGACCTGACCATACTTCCCAGGAAGCGAGCCTGAACAAATGAATGAATTAGGGGGGTGTGTGTGTGTGTGTGTGTGTGTGTGTGTGTGTGTGTGTGTGTGTGTGTGTGTGTGTGTGTGTGTGTGTGTGTGTGTGTGTGTGTGTGTGTGTGTGTGTGTGTGTGTGTGAGTGAGAGAGAAAGAAAGAAGCTGTAGTTCGAATGTTTTAAAATGAAACTATAACCAACCTGCTTTTGTTTCTCTAGGTGGTTGTTTAGGGACAACACACAGGGGAGAACGGCGCTGACAGTCACGCACATCTCGCCCTGTGTGAGATCAGTGGCCTCGGCGAAGGGCTTGAGGATATCTCGCAGTTCTTTGAGTTGATTCCACTCTCTCATTGAGAGTTCCAGCTCCTGTTTACCTAGAGAGAGAGAGAGAGAGAGAGAGAGAGAGAGAGAGAGAGAGAGAGAGAGAGAGAGAGAGATAGAGAGGAGAGAGATAAGTCACGGTATTGGTATTCTAAAGTCGGGATGGGACCCTTTGATTAGAAAACCCATTCTCCTGTGCTAAAGCCATGATCTGGCCACCTACAGTACACAGCAGACAGAGCAGCAGGAGCACTAACCTGCATCCTGTACAACATCACTCAGTTCCTGCTGGTCAAACGAGAGCAGTGCTTTCAGTTGGCGGTAGGTTGAACTCCATCGTGTGGTCACAGCAGCAGGAATCCCTCGATCGCCAAACGCTTCTTCAAACTTGTCATGGAAGGAGCTAGATGTGTGCAGAACAGAGCTGAGTTTGGAGCACTTTGCCGTGGCACCTCTTACGGCCTTTGATTCCTTAAGGCCATCACCTACAACCAACTGTAGCGTATGAGCAAAGCACTGTAGGCGTGTGGGGCTTCCTTTGGTTAGTGCCTGTTGAATTCAAACAATTACATTCAGTTGGTTTTCTTCACATAAACAGTATTGTCAGAGAGCACAAGACAGAAAATAAATAGTACAATGAGTAAACAAAACAAGGCTGACCTGTAGATTACAAAACAGAAAATGTAATAACTACTACAATAACCATCATAGGCAAATATGTTTAACTGTCTGTCTATTCACCTGTTCAACAATGTCTTTATCAGTCGCAGATAGATCTTCCCATATCTCTGAGTTGTCTAGGCTCTCATCATCATCATCTTGGTCTTCTTCCTCTTGGGGTGGGAAGCAGATCGAGAAGGCCTTTTTCATGTTAGCTGCGTTGTCACAGATTATGAAGTTTAATTTGTGTTTGATGTCATATTCATCACAGATGGCTTCAAACGCTTCAGAGATCCTCTCTCCTGTATGTGATCCTCGGAACCTACTGCAGGCCAGCAAGTGGGAATTCAGTCGCAGCCCTTTGTCTGTAGTGAGGACATGGGCAGTGATACCCAAAAAGCCCCGCATCCTACGATCTGACCATATGTCTACAGTCACTGAAAGATCTTCTGCTTCTGCGATGATCCCTTTGAGCTTTGTGCGGGTCTCTGCTACAGAGCCTTGTACTTGCTTCATTACAGAGCGATAAGTGGTGGCCGTGTACTTGGGGTCTACTACGGAGAGAAAGTGACGGAAGTTTTCGTTTTCCATTATAGTTAGGGGAAGGTTACACCGCATTATTAGGTCTTCAACGATGGCGTTGGTGATGGCCCTCTGTTTGGGGTGTGTCTGGCTATATACCTCTAGGGGCTGACCAAGAGGAAGAGAGAATTGTCCAATCCCTGACTGCCTGGGACCAGGCACTGGCTGATTCCTCCACCTCTTGTACTCTTCATATCTGTGAAACAGCAGAAAACAAGAAAGGTTATTGGTGTGTGACATTTCTGTGTAGCAGACATAAAACTGCATGCGCACACACACACACCCCATTAATTATAATTTACTGACAGTACATTTTTTAGTTTGGGTGCAGTTGGGTCAATCAAAGACAAAGCCTATAATTATATTAATTATTAATGAATATTGGATAAGGAAACACATTAATGGCATTTATCTATAGGCCTATTAGGCCTATAATCTTGATGTGTCTGTTTGTTTTGTAGTATTTTAATATTACGTCATTTTCCATCAGGCACAGTTTAGCCATCTACTACAGTACACATGCAGTGTTGTTTTTGCAAAGGGGTCCTTGGTTAAAAAAAAAGAAAAGAGAAGAGGCTACAAAACAGTGAAATAAAGGCATCTCTTTAAGCTTATATATAGCAGAGAGAAACTAATGGTGGAAAAAAAGGAAGGAATAAGGAAGGAAGGAATTCAAGTTTGGTGGGAGTGATTTAGTGAAGTTAAAAGTTATTAAACCTGCGGATGAATGGAAAAGTGGCAACGTGAGAAAGTGATGGATTACGCAGAGACTTTATTGCTGTTACCATGGATAAAGTATACTGTCACTTCACTACAGTACATCATGATCGGTGTGATCCTAATTCGACAGTGGTGAGTGACTTTCATGTTTACAAGTACGTATATCTCGCTGGCTGGTGCTACTGTTGTTGTTGATTATAGCTTGGCGTTAGCTATCTGGGGTCATAAACAAAACACCAACGACTACGTCTACTAGTAGTATTGTTCATTTCCAACACACATGCACACACACTTCTAGTCTTCTACTAATGTTAGCTTTTTAGCTACTTTGGCCACAGTTCGGGCATTTACGTTGGTTTCACTTACTTGACTTCATGGCTCTTCAAGTGCCGGACAAAGTTTGATGTGGTGCCCGGTTTGTCCTTTATAGTAGCCTTGCATGTCGTGCATTGTGCCGTTCTTCTCGTACTGTCACTACTGTAGTTTTTAAAAGCAAATTTTATTACTTTGGGCAGATTGGGGACTTCTGTTGCTGTTGCCATCGTTGTTTTTCTGCTGCTTTGGCGGACCGCAGTGCCCCAGCTGTTCTGCATGCACTGATTGCAGTGATCGGGCATGCCAGATCTGCTTATTATAATTTCGCCGAAAGATTTTACTGAAAGATTTTATTTGAAAATAGCCGATCTACAAGCTGCTCACAAGGCGTCGCATCGCGACGCGTTGTGAGCTTGTAGAACTGCTATTTTCAAATAGCTGATGTATATGTTGGAGTGCTCATGTGGCCTATAGTCGCTTGCTTGACTCGCTTCTTTTGGGCTGGTTTTCCTAGACCTGGTTGCTTGTTTTTCCTCACAGAAAATCTGGCAACACTGGCACTCATGATAACTGGACGGCAGCCGTCGTAGAATCAAAATGACCCTGCTGGGGGTGGCGGTTGCATTTGCACAGATCATTCACAGTGAAAAAAAACAAAACAAGTCACGAGTCATCTTGTCTCGAGTCGAGTTGAGTCGGGAGTCATTGGCTAGCAAGTCGGAGTCGAGTCTCAAGTCTCGTTGGTCTTTTACCTTCCAAGTCCGAGTCGATTCGCAAGTCTTTACATTCAAAGTCTGAGTCAAGTCGCAAGTCGTCAAATATGCGACTCGAGTCTGACTCGAGTCGAGTCACTATGACTCGAGTCCAATTGTCTGGTAACCACCCTGTACTGTACTGTACTATACGCCAACATATACTGCAAATGATTGCTGCACTTTGCTCTGTTTTAAAGAGAGAAATTTCTCAGCACATGTGTCTGTATATAGGTTATAAGGCTGTACCCTAGCCCTTATTTTAGGACTCGAACTTCGGCAGGAATTTCCGAGTGAACATTCGGACCATTTGTTTCTAATTAATTAAAAAAATAACCGTCTCGATCCGAGCGCACAGCGCGTCTCCCCCGCTCTTTATCAATCTCTCTCTCTCCCAACACACACACACACACACACACACACACACACACACACACACACACACACACACACACTGTGGGTTTTTTTTACCACTACGCAAACTACGCCCCGACGGCTAGAGGCCTGAGAGTTCTCCCTGAAAAATGTTTAATATTGCAGCCCCGCCAGCCCGTTCCGTCGCAGACTCGCAGTTGATTTTTCGCCTATTGCAGTCGGTTAGGGGGACCCCCCAGGGGGGGCTCCGACGGCCCACGGCGTCGCTTCGTCAGTGTCACTTCTTCATGATCCGCGACGCCCGTTCGCGGCCGTCCGTCCCGTCGTGGGCTCCCCTGTTGGTCTTTGTCCCCCTATACTGCTGCTCAAACCCGGCCGTCAGAACGATTCAACGTGGAAATAATGTTGCAAAACAAAACAACAAGATACAGCCTAGACTGTAAGGAAAGGAATAGGACCTTGGCGCAAAACATCATATTTACCCTGCTCTTCAATAACAAAAGTGTGTTCTTACATGATCCTCCATTTTTTTAACTCTAGGTGAGTAAATTAATTTAATATGAAACAAGCCCAAATTGATTCAATCAATTAATTACCAGCTGCATTATTATTATCTGTGGGTCTGCTGCTGACGTTATATGCCACTTTTTAGCTGCGCTCCGCTGTTATGCTCAAATTAGTGTCCCTAAAGAATTCTGAGGCAACATGGCTGGAGACGAGGCAGCCAATCAGAACTGCTCCACTAGCCATGTGCACATGGGGAGTTTGGAGAGGGACAGCACAAGGAGATAGACATAACTTCTGACAGGAATGCACTAGGAAACTTACTTTTTTTTACATGCTCATATCACATTCTCGCCGAGATATATTTTCGAGTTAATAAAAAAGGAAAAAATATATAATATTTATTTTTATTAAAAAAAAAAAAAAAACGAATGGTTCATACCCATTAATTAAGATTCGAGTGCCAACCCTAACGAGCGAACATTCGAACCTTGAATGTTTGGGGACAGCCTTAATAGGTTATAATAGAATGGGATGAGACTGCACCTTAAACTCTCTTGTGTTCATCTCTGCTGACATTGGCAGCTGTACATAGTCAACTAAGTGAGACTGCTTTTTTCTTCAGAACAAAGTGCAACACGCTGGATTCAAGCCCTCTTGTACAAGTTTTAGTGCAGCTATGTTTCTTCCCTCCCCACTTTTTCAAGTGAGCAGGGAGTTTCATTCTTGTCTGTTGTATTTCGCTTTAGTTATGGAGATGCCTTTCACACAAGTTCTATTTCATGTAGGGTTTTATTTAAATGTTTGCTTAATGGAAGTTGCTTCCATCCCTCCCGTCTTTCTCTGTCACTCAGTCGTAAAGTATTTATTTTAGTTGAAACAGCGGAGAGATGCTGTGAACAAAATGTTTTTATCCCACTAGTTATGCAATTGTTTGTTAATGTTTTGTTGTTTTTTTGTTTAAGGTCTATAAGGGAGGGATGTCTGCAGGCTGTAAAAAGATAATATAGTAATGTTACACGGCTTATTGCTCTTTTTCAGGATTTGTATTTTTGTACACTGAAATAATAAATGCTATTCAACATGGAACTTATAACTTGCTTTGTTTGGTAGTGAAACTCAAAGAAGTGATTAAATGCCTCAAATGTTATTGTTACCTCCACATTTGACCACTCTATCTGTTGTCTGATAGGTGTACTACCTCAGTGGCAAAACAAAATAGAATATCATATGAAATGAGCTAATGTTTGAAGATACATCATGCAGGTTTACCGTAACTTGGATATCCAACTGGGTGAATACATCCAACCTGAAACCAACTTCACTGCGGTTAAAGGATGGAAGAGTGTTTAACGTCAATCAGGTGGAAACCTCATGGCTGTTTCACTACTGCTGTTAATGCTATTCACTAGTACTGACCACACATACAATCGAACATCGTTTAACATGGTTTAGCATTTATTTAGAAAAGGTGGAACATGAGAAGGAATGATGCATAGGAATGAGATGCATTGAATGAATGATGCATTGGAATGTCCGATGTTCTGTCTGAACTGAAGCAGTCAAAGCCAAGGAGAATGTTACATTACTAATTCACCATCGAGTAGCCTCTGCACTAAATGTCACACTCACATGATAGAACAGCAAAATAAAAACGAATAGTCTGTCTGTCCATCCATTTACAAAATGAATTGACTATCTATCTATCTATCTGCAAACCAAACTAATAGTCTATCAGTATAAAACAAATTGATTATATAAAAAAAATATGATCTTACTCTTGGATTTAACCTTTGTGTGTTTAAAATAAATCAATCAGTTGATAAAACCTTTACAATTATACAAGCTTTTTACTAAATGTACATGCGTGAGTGGATTGATGCATAGGTGAGATGCATTGGATGGCCTTGACTGTTCGTGAGGGATGTGTCCCGTTTGGGAAGGGGGAAGGGAGGAGGATGTCGGGTTGGGAAGATGGGAAGGGTAGGGGGTGTGAGGATGTAGGAGGTTTCCGAGGGGCCGGATGAATGAGTGAAAGGAGGGGGTGGGGAGGGGGAGTGAGGATGAGGGGATGATTTGGAGCTACAGAGGGGATCTTGAGGGAGTGAGGGGATGGAGGAATCAGGATGTTAGTGAGACTAGGCCCCTGGGAGGGAAGTGGAGGATGATAGGGCGTGGCCCTGTGGGGGGAGGGGGTGTCGAAGGCCCGGTTCTGGGGGGGTAGGATACCCTGAGTATTTGGCGGTCTGAGTCGCGGGGCGTCCTTCTGGTCGTGTATGGACACGCCCCCAATACGAGACCCCTGTCGGAACCTGAAACTGGAGAACGAGAGTTGAGTTAGTAAGAGAAGCGGGAGGGAGGGAGGGTTACGAGATACGATGCACGAGAGGCATGGTGAAACAGGCTGGCATATATACTCTTCCCTTGATGCAGCGAGGGCGGCGATAGGGCAGAGAGCTGGCGGTTGCCATGGCAGTGAGGTCTCGGTGAGTAGGGAGGGTGGAGCTGGCGTTGGTAACCATGGCAGGTAAATGGTGTAGATGATTGAGCTTGGTACCTGAGGCTAGGGAGAGAGTTAGCGTGGCATGGTGGCAGAGGAGGCCAACGATCTTAGCTTGTGGTCTTCCTCCTGAACATGCGTTGTACCAACTTCAATTACACCTGAATTTCCTCTGAAAGATTTATCTTAGAAAGTTTAATCACTACATTCATCCATGTGGTTGGTATAATGGCCACTTTGGCACATGTTCCTGGGAATTTGCACTTTCACACAGAATTAAACTCTATAGCAAAAGTGTGTGAAACATCATTGCATCTGATTTGACCTGGGAAATTTGTAGAAGACATAGCAAGACATGTAATAGTTAAAAATGAGCATAATAGAAAACCATGTTATTGAGGGTTGAAAGTTAGATACATGTTTTCGTTCATTCATATGCATGTAGTAATGTATTGTAATGGCTTGAGCCAAATATATATATAAATATATGGATATAACTCTTTAATAGGAATATTGGGGTGGCTCTTAAAAGAGCCTTTGGTTTTTGGACTGGACTGACTGGATGACTAGGCCACGTGGTCTTGCCAGGACACGGCACCCACACCAGAGAAGAAGGATGAGAAGCATCTTCTTCTGAACAGGGGCTCCTGTCCAGCGTTGTTGCTTCCCACCAGAGCCGAAGAGTTATGATAATCCTCATGGGGGCCCCCGCAGCCCCGCCTCCCCCCCCCAGCGGTGGAAAAAAATACGTTTTTTTTTTTGCCTGGTACTTTTATTTACAGATTGGTAATAAACACAGCGGTACGATTTCAGAACACATGATTCACTCATCTTGTTTCAACATTTCAGCATGCAATGTTCAACAGTAAAGAATTAAATTGTTTCAACATTTTCAATGATCAATAGTAAAGATTTTAATTGTTTCAGCATCTTGTTTCAACATTTCAGCACACGAGGAAAGTGTTTCTCCTTACCGCACAGCGGTCAATGAACTCGTTGGCTATGTCAGACACGTCCAATTTATTTACTAAATTCTTGTAACAGAGTAAGGTGATTGAGTCTCGCTTGCAGCATTGTGGATCGCAGATAGGTCTTAAGTCTCTTCAGCCCTGAAAATGATCTTTCTGAGCTGCTTGATGTGACAGGAATAGTCAGTAGAACTTGAACCAGTCTCACGACTTGTGGTAACGTAGATCTGGTCGTGGTTGCGTCGGCCCCGTCACCTTTCAGGATCTCCACGACATCATGGAAAGTAGACAGTATCTCTCTCTGCTGGTTACTGCTGCAGGAATTATTGGCTCTTAAAAGAACCGTTGGACTCGGAGTAGCGGCGGGTTTAAGCGGCGACAGGCAGTGGCGGCGAACAGTATCTCTCTCTGCTGGTTACTGCTGCAGGAATTATTGGCTCTTAAAAGAACCGTTGGACTAGCTGCTTCGGCGCCGTCGGCGGTAGGTTTAAGCGGCGACAGGCTGGCATCACTGGCGAACTGTAGCTTTCTCTGGACGAAGCGACCCTTCTTAGCTTGTGGTGGTTTCATTGTGAATGAAAAGTGCAGGCACTGTACTGTAGGCATATTTATACCTCCCTGGCTAGGTGAAAACAAAATAAACCCAATTTGCATTTAAGTACTTGGCGGCCGCACCCAACCCTTTTAACACCTCTGAACAGCCAGGCGGAGAGGATGTGTAAATAGTATGCTCTGACTGTAACAGAGTCACAGAGGGTCAATAATTCCCAGGAAATCTGTAATGTAAATATAAAATATCCACGAAAATCTTCATGGGGGCCGAAAGGGGCCCTAGGATTCTTCATGGGGGCCATGGCCCCGTGGCCCCCACAGACTCTACGTCGCTGATCCCCACCCTTCCAATCCGACGGAGACCGGGAACCTCTCCCTCCACGGGCCGAGCCACAGCTGGTGGTGGAGCAGCAACAGGGCCACGGATCCTGCCTCTCCTGAGGAGGTTGTGCAGGACGCACGTAGCCTTGATGCAGGCCTCTGCATTGGCCGGGATGAGAGGGATGGTGCGGTGGTACATCCTCCACTGGCTCACCAGGATGCCAAAGGCGTTCTCCACCACCAGTCTGGCTCGGGACAGCCGGTAGTTGAACACCCTCTCCGTCCTGGTCAGGTGTTTCCCAGGGTATGGCCTCATGACGTTGCGCCGCAGAGGGAAGGCCTCATCTGCGACGAAGACATGGGGTTGACGGCCCAGGTGTGCTGCCCCAGGAAGAGGAGCGTCTTCCGGGAGGTAGAGGGTGCCGTCCAACAGACGCTGGCCAAAGACGGAGTGTGCCAGGGTGCCACCGTCGCTGGAACCTCCATACGCACTGATGTCAACCACCCGGAAACATTTCTCAGCATCTACAACTGCCAAGAGGACCACGGAGAAAGTCCCCTTGTAGTTGTAGAACTGAGAACCTGTCGCCGGGGGGGCCTGGAGGACGACATGCTTCCCGTCTATGGCTCCCACACAGTTTGGGAAGTCCCAACGTTGCTGGAAGGCAGCAGCAATGGCACGCCAGTCCTCCGTGGTGGGTACAGCCATGTAGTCGCCAACCAGACAGTCCCAGATGGCCGTGGCAACAACTGGCACAATGCGACACACAGTTGTGATGCCCACACGGTAGCTGTCTGCGATGGTGCGGTAGCTGTCTCCAGTGGCCAGGAAACTTAAAACACAATTGAAGAACATTCATTAATTATCTATACAGATATCTATCTATACTGTATATACTTATACTAACTAAATACACACATTACTATTATATATATATATATATATATATATATATATATATATATATATATATGTGTGTGTGTGTGTGTGTGTGTGTGTGTAACGGGTATAAGAAATACTAGTGAAATTCCTGCTAAGATATATGTCTGTATTTATCCTCATGCGTGAGTGGTTGTTTAGCCTGACTGTACTGCCTGTGTACCACCAGAGGGTGCTGTTATGCAGATTGTTTATTCGTTTTGTCTAGCGTCATGTATCACTACCATATACCGGTATATTTTCTATTTAATTTCTATATAAAAACGATGTTGTAGGTTAAAAGCAAGTTAAAAACAGATTGTATTAATGTTAAAACCACTATACGATCACATGTAAAAAAGAAAACCATTGTAAAAGACTTCTGAATGCATTTAATGTTAAATGTAAAGTGTTATTGTAAGATAATAACACAATCAGTGGAGGAGCTCATTCATTTTCACCACAGAAGCAAACTATGAAGCACTTTACTTATGACCAGTGAAATATGCGACTATGCTGGCCTGGGCCTTTATAATATTATAAATACACTATAGACTAGGCTACTCACCGAAGGCAAATGGCAAGCCGTTCAGCAGGTGGTATGGCGCGCCGAAAGTTGGTGTCCTGCTTGGCTATACGTGGACCAACTCTTCTCAAGACCTCGTCGAACTGGTCGACGGTGAGCCTGAACGCCGCTTGAAAGCGGTCTCGGTCCAGTCGCTGCTCCTGGACCAGGGTGTAGAATGTACCCAAACGTTGGCGCTGCTGCAGTATACTGTGGACCCAGACACAGCGGGGGCGAAGTTCCCGAACTTCTTCCTCCTCCAAGGCGGCAAGAATGAGCAGGAGCCTCCGACGTCTCAGCTGAAGATCCATGGTGTCGCTCTGACATTGGGGGTTTAAAGCCCCACTATATATATGAAATATTTTCCCCGCGAAAATGTCACTGCTTTGTGATTGGTTTGCTGCGCTCCCGCTCCGCAGATGCACCATCGATAAACCAATCCAGATAGATATTTTCTTGAGGGAATCATTTGTATTGTTTTATCGCGAGAATGTGTGTGTGTGTGTGTGTGTGTGTGTGAGAGAGAGAGAGAGAGAGAGAGAGAGATAGAGAGAGAGATAGAGAGAGAGAGAGAGCGATATAATGCTATAAATGGCCCGTATATATATATGCCCAACCTGGTCGCAGGCCAACTCGTTGAAATAGAACGGACTGGTACACTGCCGTTCCGTTCATAGAATACTAGTAGGTACCGCAGTCCGTTCATATCATACTAAAAGTCCCACCAGTGAAACCTATGGATTCGTGTCCCGGATGATGTCACGTGACTTAAAAAAAAACCCACACCACAAGTCCGTTCATAGCGTACTATTATGCCCACCATTGAAACCTATAGGTTAAAAAAATTAAAAAAAAATTGAAACGATCCAAGCTGATATCGCTTCTCTCGTGCATTTTTATGTATGTATGGTATTGTATTTTAATAAACATAATTGTTATTGACTTTTTGTAATTCATTTTATAACATTTAAGGCTCCGCCTGTAATACATATTTGGGCATGGCTATGAAGCCATCGTTTACTTCCTCCACATTTGGCCCTTACTTCTACATAAACGTTCATCTTTAGGCTTATCCCAAGGCCATAATTGTTACAATATTTGACGGGCTCACGGAAGTACCCGTTCCTTCCGTATTGTTTAATAAAAAGCATTTTAATCGGATCGAACGCAACTTTCTAAAAGAACGTTCACTGTATCAGCATGCAGTACACCTACTAAACGATAGGGTCGTAGTTGAAAGAAATAGGAAGAAATGGCCATCGATCGGATTAAAATGCTTTTTAATTGAACAACACGGAAGATATGGTTAATTCTGAGGGCCCGCAAAGCATTTTAACATCCATGGGGTAAGCACTTAATTTTTTTGGATGCAGACGTAATCCACTCTTCCAGGTGCTGTCGATATGAAATGAGCAACACGTAACTTTTCAACGAAATTAACAGACTTCCCTCCCAGACCACGATAATAATAATTATTATTATTAGTTGATCGACCGTACATAATTGTAACATCAGTGGGCATGGGTTAATAACCTTATATTTGAAATCCACACGGAATATGTAGATATGGATGTTTTTATTGTATTATTTAATTTATCTTAGTTTTGTCCGGAAACCGGAAGCATTCTCTTGTTTAAGATCCGGTTTTATATCCGTCTGAGCGTCTACTAGTAACTACTACACCACTACAGTACTATGCTAGTACCTTAACTGCAGTTGTCTCACTAGAAAGGTAAGGTATATTTTTGTATCAAAGTCTATATCGATCTAGTTGTTGTGTCTTTTTTGCCTCACGTTAAATGACGGGGCCATGTGACATAATTATTGCATTCAGTTCAGATACAAGTTAGAACTAAAGACCTACCTAGCTAGGGTTAGCATATGGCTGCTAGCTAACAATAACATGGACACAGTAGGTTCACAATAGGTTTACAGAAAGTGATCAAGACTATAGTTCACACCGCTTTTTTTGTTTGATTGATTGAATATTTTATTAACAGTCTGTAGTCCGTCAGCCGACAGGCTTCTTTTGTTTAAAGTGAGACACGTGGTAGGCTATATAGTCTTTTTTGTATTGGCCTAAAATATTGTCTATACATGCATTCATGGCCATAGCAGTCGTGACAAATGTGATGAAGTCGATCAGCACATTTTGGGCAAGTGGCTATGGCTCTTTATAGCCCAAGGAGTATTTTTTGTGCAAAACGAAAGCTTGGTTCAGAATCATGAAAACCCCATAGTTTTACATGTCACATGCTACTTGAAGCATAAGGAAAGTTTGGGATTTTTGACATATACCGACAGCCGGTCAACAAGTGGATTCATGAATGTATACGTATATTATATATATATATATATATATATATATATATATATATATATATATATATAGACAATATTTTAGGCCAATAAAGAATACTATACCAAATTTCCCACCCGTGCACCACAGCTGCCGGACTATTGCAGAATTACAGTATATTTCAAGCAGAACTCAATACAAAACTGTTAACTGTGAGTGGACGACACCATAAAGCATTTAATACTTGTTTACAATAGAGCCCACCATTTTCATTTAATCAAAATATTACTACTTGGGGGCACGGTGGAACAGTCGGTAGTGCTGTCGCCTCACAGCTAGAAGGTCCTGGGTTCGATTCCCACTCTGGACGCTGTGGGTGCTGGGGGCGTGTTCCCTCCTCCGCGTCATCAGTGCCCATACCCGAGGCAAAGGGACCTTTCTATGTGGAGTTTGCATGTTCTCCCCGTATCCCCTAGGGTAGGTACCCTCACAAAAACATGCAGTAATCCTGGTCTCTAAAACTACATCCCCCTGGCCAGCTGGGCCGCCTGATGGAGGGGAAAGTCGGAATAACGTGTTCCTTCCACACGCTACGTCCGGCCGGGGAAATTCCCCCGTCAGGTGAAAAGAAGCAGCTTGGACTCCTCATGCATAGGAGGAGGCATGAGGTCAGTCCGCTGCCCCCCCAGGTTGGCAGAGGAAGTGTAGCACCCAGGATAATTGGCACTGGGTTAAAAAACTGGGATAAAAATAAAATAAAATATTACTACTTATGCTCATGTGCGACTTATTTACTTGCTGGAGGATGGCCCGGCACCAACCAGAAATGTTTTTGGTTATTATATCCAGCACATTGATTAAGATTAAGTATCTAGGAATCCAGCAGGGTGTAGTTAGGAATACAGTGTAGTTGGCATATTGCCCCGCACTGTGGAAGAGTACTAAACCAAATACTTAATCTCTCAAACTCTCTTGTCATTCTTAGACAAGCCCTCCATTGGTGTCTCCAGAGTCCAGTCTACGTACAATCTACTTTTGGCCAGCTCTTTTCTGTTTTGTGTTTTTTGTAGCCTACATCCACATAGGTAGGTGTAGGATGTCCTACTGATTGACGCCTGATTGATTTATAGTTATTCCACAGGTTCATACAAAAACAGTTACTGTGGAAGATATCACCATGATAAAGCATTACACTTGTTTCCATTCTAACAGGGTCCAACCGTTTACTAATGACTAACAACTTACACATTTTTTTATTGTTTCAGTACAATGTCAACCCACATAAAGGCAGACTCGGTGTCTAATAAGGCCAGATTGGAAGGTCTTGCTCTGGTCGGGCAAGCATTAATGAAGGCAGAAGTAAGTTACATTCTTGTACATCAATGTGTAGGCCTAATTAATTTAACTTCTGTTAGTTGATGCCTATTTCTCTATATTTCATGACGTGTGTCCATCTAGAAGAAACTGCCAGTGACAAAGAAACCTGAAGTCTCATGCCCTGAAGTGATCTGGTTGAAGAGAGACGCAAATGGGGTTCCTCTTCCCACAGGAAAGAGACCAAGGAAAAGGACTTCAACTAATGGTTAGTCTCCATCTCAAAACGTATGGCAAGGACTTCATTCATAGAGAGTGGTCTTTGATTAGGTGTAGGGTAATCGTTTGATAGTGTTATTGTTGTGATATTTATACTGCCTAAGAGTTTGAAATTATTTGGTCTAATGTGGTTTTTGATATTTTTACTTCCAAATAGTTACATCTACATCCACTGCCTCTGTCAGTAAATCTGTCTCATCTCCATGTCTTGGCTACCAAGAACCTGGTAAGTATAAAAACTACTTAAAATACACTCCTCAAAAGAAAGCTGTGGCAGTGGTGTTGCAAATTACGGTATGTTTGTTTTTCCATTTCCCTCCCAAAGATTTTAATTTGCAGAGGCTCGAGGAGCTTATACAGGACTCGGCAGGCATTGATGTGCAGGATCATGGTGTAGAACAGCCCAATTGGACCCAAAGACAGAAAGATGCACACTTCTCTTGGCAACAAGCAAGAGAACACAATGTCGACAACTTGCTGTCTGCAGAGACTATTGTGAAGATGGTGTGTCAACACTGTCGTTTGAGAGAAGCAGTCATCCGTTGTGGGGACTGTATGCCGTCAGAGTGGTTTTGTGTGGAATGTGACCGTTTGGTTCATGAACATCACATTCTACACAATAGGCAAACCACAATGTTCGGGTATTATAAATACATTCCCCCAACGGAGTCAGTGAAACTCATCGATGGTAAATACACCATTTGTGAACAAGGTTTGTGTCTCTTTTTTAAATTAACATACAACATTGTCTCCTATATTAAAATTTGTTATCCATGTACCTTCATTCAAACCAAACATTTCATCCAGATTGTCCTCTTGTCTTTTCAGACTGTTTGCTGCCAACCGCCTATCCGGCAAATATATGCACCTGCGACACATTTAATGTTGCAGTATCTGTCGGTAGACCCATCATACTGGTTTGCATAAATGGTAGGAATTTATGTCTATCAATCTAGATACACACACACGCGATGTGGATAGGTATGTGTTTAAAGGACAACATAACTTCCGTGCCCCCTGTTACTTTTGTCTCATGTACTCTCAGGCCGTTATGATCTTCACGTTCCGTTGTTATCATGCAACCAGTGCAGTAAGCAGTGGTCTCCAGAGGTCAGGGACTTTATAAGAAGTGGCTACTGGCCTACAACAATGCAAGGACAGACCCTATTCCACAAAGACATCTTCCATTCCTTTGAAGCTATGAAGACTACAGCTCCAGGAATGTCGAGACAAGCCTTCACAACCCTGTTAGACCAGAGAACAGTGCATTTTGGAAGAGTGAGTAATTCGTTTGATAATGTCGTACGGTTGGACAGTTGTACAGATTTTTTTTTCCATTATATTATGTATTTCTTTCAGACTGGAAAAGTGAATGCAGACTCTTTTCAGAGGAGCTTTCTGCAGTACACTTACTGCAACTCTGTAGAGAACCGGCTTCTGGGAAAGGAACTGTTTGTCTGTCCGGCCTGTAGCCCTGAAATGGTGGCTGTTTCTGTTGATGGGAACAGAAAACTTTACAGGTTCCAGAAAGCAAATCAGTGAGTTTTGACCTTCCTATTGGTGTGTGTGTGTGTGTGTGTGTGTGTGTCACTGACTGACTCACTCTATTGTTTTAGGAGTCAAGATCCTGGGTTCTTTGATGGACTTTTCTTAGCAAAAGACTCCGACGTGTCCACTTTTGTTGAGGAGGTCAGAGGAGTTGTAAAAAGTGTAAGTTTTTAACAGCCAATAAAGAGTAATTACTGTAATAATTTTGTAGATAGCCCTGCTATCTATTGTCTTTAATCAACTCCTAATATCTTCGAAATATGTACTTTGCAGACTGCAGGGAAAGCCATGTGTGGAGATTCACATTGGAGAGCTGCTCGAGAGTCATCCAAACAGGCCAACAAGTTGGATGAAGAAGGTGTTGAAATTGCTGTTTGTAGGCATGGCTTCCTTCTCAAAGGTTGGTATTAGTATATATAATCCTGATGAGTTCAAATTAAAAAAATGTAGATGATTAGAGGCCCTTCATTGTACTATGCTCTCTAATATTAATTTCCCCCCAAAAAAGGTCTCAATATGTATAGAGGGGAAATCTTTGCATATCCAATGTTTCTCCAAAAAGAGTTCCAGAGTGCTACATATTTGGCCATGGATGTGACCTGCCGATATGTGCCATACTTGGAGAAGGTGTCTGAGAACCTGAGTCATCTTCAACCCCTTCAGCAACAGAAACATTGCTTGTCAGTGATGCATGCGAAAGCACACAATACCAAGTGCGAGGTGATGCTTCTTACATTTTTGTTTATGACTTAAATTAAATTATTCATTTAAATTCTCAAAATAAATGATTAGCCACACAAACCAAGTGACCTCAGGATATGCATCAATTGTGATCATGCTAGCTTCCACACTGTTAAACAATTCCATACTTCCTGTAGATCCAGTGGAATGCAAGGAACCAGGAAGGTATCGGAACAACGTTGGGAGAAGAAGTAGAGCAAGTCAACAGTTATCTCTCCCGATGTGCTCTGACCACTAAATACATGACAAAGTCAGGTCTGTAAGCTTATTTAACCCCATGCTACCCTGCAAAGTTACACATACAACATTTTCAACACATTCTTATTAGCATTTGTGTTCTTTACAGTAAGAACTGACATGCTTACTGTGCATGCAATGGGTTGGAATCTCCGCAAAGAGAATGGCCTACACATTGCTTTGTCTTCGAGATACAAAAAGGTATGTTGATGAAAAGGGGATAACTATTTCAAGCAGCTACATGTGAAACTTCAAATACTATGACATGTTTCTGTATTGCAATTTTGCAGACACTAGAGAAGACTTTGGAGGTAGCTGAGAACTTGACAAAGTTGCAGGAGCAGTTCCATTGTAGCGATGACATGCTACAACAGTGGGTTCTTGATGTCAAGCAGTGGGCCAAGACCGGTAAGGAAGAATCTTTTACACAAACACTGTCAGACTCTTTGGCTGTAATGCATATACTGTAGCTGTAGCCTATATGTTATGGTGCAGGGATGGGTACTGTAAGTAAATCACTTTTTCACTTCACTTTCAATGTTTCATTTTGGTCTCATAACGGTATATAAATAAAGATACATTGCTATGACCAAAAAAGGTGTAGGCTGAAGCTAATTAGCTTAATTTGCCTACCCTTACCAAATAATTACAAATAATATAGATGACAAACAAAGAAAACTAAGTAATAAGTCTGTCGGTAAACAGGAAAAAACTAAAACAATGTGTGTGATTATTTATTCTTTCTTAGGAAGTGCAGCGGCCAGTGCTGTGAATGTCCATGCTTTGCAGCTCTCCATTGAAGCACTTTTTGTGAGCATCTGCCAAAAGAAGCACTACATTTACAGGGATAATGGTATGTATAGTACCTATAGTTTAAGCTTAAATGTTTCAGCTGCATACTTGCATGATTGTGTTTGTTAAGACAGTGGCTCGTAACAGACTGTCTACTGAAGAATTTCTTTGTCAGCTGAAAATGACAACACGTGTTGTGTAAACAGAGCTATGTCACATTGTGTCGTTATATACAGGGTATATAAAGCTTTTTGAAATAAATAGCATCAGTCCTTTGCAGTTGCTTTGGAAGAAATGGTAGCATAGTATACAAAAAATATATTTAATATTGGTTTAAAGGTAGCAGCTCTGTTTATAATTGCAGTAGGTCAATCAATGGTTTGTTATCCTTGGGGTGGTTGTATTCCATTCGCAAGCCGCCTTTTATCGCAAGAGTTCACAAATCTTGCTTTGTTTGGATGGTGTTGTATATCTCCTAGTAGGTTTGGGAGTTTTTTTGTTATTGGTCATTTTTTCAAACTCATGTTGGGTGAGTGTAATCTGAAGTATGTGCTCTGATGTTTTGGTAGGTGATTAGAATCAAATGTGTAGCTGTTTCCTACATTTCCTTGGCTTGAAAGCGGGGGCTGTCTCTGGTGGCCTTTCTGTATTGCAATACTCTGTTCGCTGAGTCTGTACCTAGTTAAGGCTGGTTTTGGTTCTCGTTTGGTTTTATTGCTAGATAGAACTACATTTGCTTTGGGTTTGGGTGTCTCTTTCCAGTATGTCAGGTAGCTTTCTTTTTGTTTTCTATATGGTTATCCGACTGGCAGAGTCCCTGGGCCAGCTGTTTGAGGGGGGCATCCCCCCTAGGTTTGCATTATGGTTGAGGGCAATGTTATGAAGCATATCTTGTTTGATAATTTAATTTAATTTAGATAATTTAAAACGATTTGAAACCTACACATTGCCCCGTAAAATTTAAATAATAAATAAATACATTAAACGTTAATTCATTCATTCCTTTGACAGAGCCCCATCACAGCTTTTTTTTGTAATACTACTCTTTTATAGATCGCAATAAAAGGCGCCAGAAGATCAGCCAGAAAATTGGCCAGGAGAAGAAAAGGTTGTTGGAAGAGCTCGAGAGATACAACCAACACGCTGACGCAAGCCCTGTGGACATGAGCTCTGTTGTGCAGAAGCTGTCCAACAAAGCTTCCCAGAGCATGATATGGCCTTGGCAGGAACAGAACGCAGGTATCTAAACTAATACATTAAGGTGTGTGTGTGTGTGTGTGTCTGTCTGTCTGTCTGTCTGTCTACACGCCAAGCCTCATTGCTCCTGATGTGCTGGTTGGTGCCTTGCATGGTTTCCTCTGCCATCGGTGTATGAATGTGTGTGAATGTAATGCACATCTATGTAAATATAAATGCACCATTTACCATAACAACACTGACTCCCATGCACTCACAGCTGTATGCTTTTGGATGCCAATGTCTCTTGCTCCATTTCACCTCTAAAAAAACCCACGACTAATCATGTTGTCATTCCTTCACAGATGGTGTTGATATCCTGACCAAGAAGCAGCTCTTTGACCAACGCATGCTTCTTTCGCGGCTGGTAGAGGAAAAGCACATCATTACAAAGGAGATGATGCAGCACCTTGCTTTCCTCAAGGACTCTCAGTCAAAGGTCCAGACACAGATGGACACCATTTCAATGAGCACACAGACAAGAGGTAAGTGAAAAATGTCAGGTGACTGCTATCATGTTAGTATTTTGTAACTAATCTATGTTTTATTTGTTGCTATGTATTTGAGATCTCTACTGTCAGAAAAGAACACTTTATATTAACGTCGTCTTTATAATGCGTTATAATGTGCTTATAAGGCATTATAACACTTATAATCATGTATAACAACATATAACCACGTTTATAACATAAGTGCTGGTCATAATGCATTATTATGCTCAGTGGAAGTATAAAGCACATTATAACGTAGGTGATTATAAAGACACATAGAGAAGTGCTGTAATGTCTGTCAATGCATAACAACCAATGTGTATTAAATGGAATAATGTCGTATAAGCATAAGCATCAATAATATGCATTATAAATGAGCTTATAATGCATTATAAAGGCGACCTTAATATAGTGTTATCGACAAAGTTTAGTGTGAACTTTATTCCACTCTTCATATACATTCTAGATTTTCCAAATGGATTGACAGAGGAGGGTTCCCAGGGCCTCATCTGTCTGCTGAAGCGAAGGTTTGAGGACCATAAACTACAACAGCAGACTGCAGCGAGAGCATACAAGGCCATTCTTGGACCAAGTCCAATGTTGTTGGAACAGGAGGTGGCGATGGAGGATGAAACACACTGGCAAGAACACAGCTCAGATGAGGATGAGGACGATGACGATTAGACAATGGAGAATCTCTACCAACTTATGACACCACTGCTATATCAAGGACAAGTAGTCATTACTCATAAGCATGAGTGACGGCTTTCGATGGTGACGTATATGTCGATCAGTGTCGGGTGGATTAAAGGAAAGGACAGCGAGAGAGACAGCGAGAGAGACAGAGAGAGACAGAGATGCACGATTGTCCAGAACCAGCCCAAAAGCCTCTGCCCGGGCCTGTACCTGCACCCCTATATCTCCATATATGGAGCTGGCCCGTTCTGACTGTTGACATCACTTCAGTTCATATTTGGGCATGCCTTGACACAAAAATCCATAGAATGAAGGGACAGAGAGAGACAGATACAGAAATCTTCATATCTGGGCATAAAAGGGACACAGAGTGGAACGGGTACTCTGACATGGGTATACGTGACTGCTATGTGAAGGAACGTTTGAAATGTTGAATTATTAGGTTAAGCTATTTGCTACATACCTACTTTATGTATGTAAAAAAGTAGTATTATGAAGTATGGTACAAGTTTCTATCTATAAAAGAAATACAGTTTTAACGATTTAGAATTATTCTGGATCCCTCTTTAGTTTCTCAAAGAGAAGAAAAGGGTCCCGCACACTGTCTTTCACTTATAGAGTAGTAGTTAACTACTACTCTATAAGTGAACCCTTTTCTTCTCATGAATTGCAGTTGGCTCCGACGCACCTGTCCTTGTAGGAGTGCACAAGGCCTTTTCGTTACGTAGTTTCTCAAAGAAATATAAATCATCTATCTGATGGAAAAAAAAGGTATATAAAATGTTACCACGTATACAGTATCATTATTTATTTTAAATTGTCAATTGCTTTCAATTTACTTAATCTTGGGCTATAGTGATATTAATACTAAATGCATCTGTGTATATGTATAATGTAATTTGTAAGTTGATTAGCTGTATACTGTGGTTACTTTGCACCACTTTTGATGCGTATGCACCGTCCCAGCATATTTTGATGCGTATGCACTGCCCCAGCAAATTATGTAATGACTACTTGTGCCTGATACAGCAGTGGTGCCAGATTACATACATGTATACATAGGATTTTGTTTTGTTTTGCCATGTTTTTTGTTCCTGCTATTTTGTTCCTGCTATCCTATTGTTTAAAACATGAGTAAAATTATGATTCTCATACCATGTTTGTCGTATGTTTGCCTTTTTCCTGTGACACATCTGCCAGGCTTATTGGCTGTCAACATTATGACACACTTAGGTGGTTTTCGGTGGATGCTGAAAGTGCTCTAGACATAAGATGTCTATCAGTCTATAATTGTATATGAACTAGGCATAATCTGTTTATAACACTAATTACACTTATAAAGCAGTTAATGACGTAGAACATCACATGTTGCTGGAGACTATACAGGCATTGTAGTTATAAATCATAAGGGTTCATTTTTTTAATGGTGCAACCACTCCCTTACGGAGATATGGGTGTCTGGCTGGGTATGAGCACAACAACATCATGGTTGTTTTTCACCACCTGTGTGCAACCTAACACACACGCACATATTAACTGTATATATATGATGATTTCGGGTGTACCAGTACAGTGACAGTACAGTAGAGGGACTGCCACACGGTAACTGTCATTTCTCAACCGTTTCGGACGCGGGGCAGCTTGCTGGAACTGGGGTTGGCACCTCAATGAGCCTTGTAGTGACTTATCACATCAATGCATTAGAGCAGTGACAACAATGAGTCCAATTACCCAATTATAATCTATCTATAAATGTGCCTTGTCTCTGTACGTGTTTATGTCTGGAATTCACATAACTCCAACCATCCACACCGACTTCAAATTCGACACACGTTCCACACCACCACAGGGAGTGCAGTGCTTGGCCTTGAGTGAGAGAGACAGAGAGATAGAGAGAGACAGAGATGCATGATTGTCCAGAACCAGCCCAAAAGCCTCTGCCCGGGCTATGTACCTGCACCCCTATATCTCCATTTATGGAGCTGGCCTGTTCTGACTGTTGACATCACTTCAGTTCATATTTGGGCATGCCTTGACACAACTCCATAGAATGAAGGGACAGAGAGAGACAGATACAGAAATCTTCATATCTGGGCATAAAAGGGACACAGTGGGTGTACGGGTACTCTGACACTGGTACCGGGTATTGCATAGCCAGGTGGGGCATGGATCTCCAACTTCCATCGTTACAGAGTAGATGCTCTACTTAAGGTCAAGTATATAAGTCATAGGCAAGTAATAAAGAATGTGTAATAAATACCTACTCATGAAGCATTATGAGTATAGTTATTGGTTATTAGTAAAACATTGCATGGATGCACCTGGGACGTATCCTCAGTGATGTATCCCAAGGTCATCTCTCGAACATCATACCCCTCACTCAGGCGACCCAGCTGGGGTGATCAAGTCCCAACTTACGTCCCAGTAGCTACCCTCAATCAGTCCCATTAGGGAAAACCCTGGGCCACACAATCCGTTGGAACTACTCCTGAACTACTCTGCCAGGGCTGGGAGGTACACTTCTGGCTGGAAGGATTAGGCTTTGTGGGTTGACTCCTCCTCCTACGTCTCACCAGGTCCACTCCTGCTCTCAGGCCCAGGACCTGTGCGTTTCACCAGAGTCCCAGCATCAGACACTTCATTCAGGAGTGGTGGGCAATGGTTAGAGTGTCCGCCCTGAAACTGGGAGGTCGGGGTTCGATCCCCGGCCGGGTCATACCAAAGACTGTAAAGATGGGATCCAATGCCTCCCTGCTTGGCACTCAGCATCAAAGGGTTGGATTGGGGGATCAAATCTACTATTCAAATGATTCCTGAGTGCGGCACGGCTGCAGCTCACTGCTCCTCACCGTTCCAAGAGATGGGTCAAATGTGGAGAACAAATTTCACTGCGGTAACGTGTGTGACAAATCAAACGACTTTGATGCAGACTCCACCCGAGCGATTAGGTGGTGCTGAGGCCTCACCGAGGGTTTGTTGGGCTTCCTCCTCACGGACGACACAGACTGGGGCACTAACCCATACTGCTCACCCGGGTGCCGTCTACATTCCAGCTGTCACCCGTCTCTTTGGTGGTCACCAGACTATACCTGGTTGTCACATAGTCTATTCCTATGAGTCACTATACATATACCATAGTTATAAATGCATTTTAAGTATATTCATAAAGCTTTTTAGATGGGATGCATAGCATGTGTTACCCTGATATATCAATGTCAAAGAAGTGTCAATATAGAAATATCAAATGGGCAGCCTATTACAAGAATATTAACAGTCTGTCCTAATTTCAGTAATGGAGAATATTCCTGCTTTTAATAACCATAATCAGTACCAAACCTGTCCAGTTGTACAGTAGGCCTACTGCATTTACCCATTTCTGTTGTCCTTTCCTGTACTTCTCTGACGTATATATACAATCAAATATGCGCTGGAATGGGAGTGAAACTGGTATACCAAAAGAGTTCATCCAGGTCATCAATATGTCCTTACACTATTACACTATTGCACTTATTACACTATTACACTACTATTACACTTATTACACTATTACACTATTACCCTACTATTACACTATTACATTAGTATGGATTAGTCTTGCTCAAGGTCACTTCAACACTAACTCTCGGGGAGCCTGGATCAAACCGGGTTACCTTCCAGTTTCCAGTAATCACACCTGCACTGGATGTGACTTAATTGTCCAATTCAACTAGGTATACTCTTGATGGGGATGTACATTCTGTGCTGGCATACATAGTTATGATTATGAAGAAAATGTATGTTCATTGCAGTTATTTTTGTTTCCAACTACTTTAGAAAGTTTGCACCACACTGTACAGTACACAGACAATAGCTAGAATATAGACAATAGTAGAATGATTATGGAGGCAAAACCAGGTTGATGACAACCGTCATGTTAACCAAGTGTACAGTCTAAGCTCCATGACTGCAGGAACAATAGCAAGGTCTTCACACATTCACAGGTTGAACTTGAAAATCTAACAATATGAGCAGTAGAACTGTAAAGACTTTTGAAATACTGTGTCCCATTTATTTAATTGTATGCATGGCGGGCCCCTTGCCAACACCTAGTCCTACTGAGCAAATGATGAGGCTGTGATTTATAAACAAATACTTTATTACAAAAGTTATGAAAATAAGAAAAACAAACAAAATAAATAGCAAATTGTGCAAATTCAAGAAAAAAAAATAAATGTATAAACAAATACTTATGAAAACAAAAAGTTATGAAAATAGTGCAAATAAGAAAAATAAACAAACAAACAAACAAAATAAATAGCAAATTGTGCAAATTCAAGAACAAAAAACCCCCCATTCAATTGGTGTTCTCAGTGGCCGTCTCAGTGGCCTTCAGCTGGCTGAGGATTCCCTCGGTTGGCTCCCACGTGTCTGCAAACTCTTTCTGGCTGAAAAACACAAAACAGATGATAGTTGTGAATAATACCAAGAAACTGGAGTATATTAAATCCTTCCACTGGCTCCCTGTGTCAAAGAATGTATTTCAAAGTAATACTGTTGGTATATAAAGCCCTGAATGGTTAGACGCAAAAAGTGGAAGAGTCAATTGATGCCCCACATCCCTGTGATTCACAGACACTGAATTAATTTACTTGGTTTACCTGACTGGGAAAGGTCTGCTTTCTGACCATAAAATCAAAAATTAATTTGGGGAAGCATTTTGTTTTTATGCACCACATATCTGGAACAAACTCACAGAAAACTGCAGGTCTGCTGCCTTTCCTTATTTTAAAACACAACTAAAGACATTTGTTTGCCTCTTTGATTGACATAATTTTCTCTCTTCAGCTCTGTAACTTTCTTTTCTTTTGTTTCCTTTGCTTGTTGAACTGTGTATAGACTGAATTGCCTTGTTGAAATGTGTTATACAAATAAACAGCATTCCCTTATAAATAATAATATATTTCTTGACTTTGAAATCATGTTAAGCATTTACATATTTCTTATGTTTCAAGAGCATCAATCACTTTACTCTGCAAGACAAGTAACTAACAAGTTAGAGAAACAAAGTTAAAGGGTTAAAGTTACCATGTGGGGCATGGAGCCCATTGAACCAAGGACTGCTTTGTGCCCTTTGGAAGAGGGAAAACAGGAAAAATAATCACAATTTTATTTTTGATTGAATAATGACTCCCAGCTTCTAAAATATTCACAACACATCAGAGATAATACGATTACTAGTCAACACTCATGCTGGAGAACAGGAGCCTCTACTCTCAACAGTAAAACGTTGTAAACAGGCCTGGTACACATCAGAGGTAATAAAATAAAATTCACACCTGTGTGAAGTGAGGGGCGCTCTTATCATCTTACAACATCAATTACAACATAATGTTTGTTTAAGCAACGGGTGCTAATGTTTGTTTTAGTCCTCAAAACAAACATTACATTTCTCTTTATTAAACAAGCATCGTTGAAAGACAAACATTAAAGCTGTACCGTATATAGGAGAAAAATTTAAGTAATTATACATGTTCCAAATACTGCTGCATTTCAGGCAGAAGGCAAGATTGAAAATAGTAGAGCAGATACTAACTTTTCTCTCACGAGTCTTTTCGGCAACAGACTTAATGGGCCAGGGGATCTCGGAGGACCAATGCGTGCAATCTGTGAGAGAGAGAGAGAGAGAGAGAGAGAGATTGCAGCACTGTTTTTTCCTTAAAAAAAAAAAGAAAATCAATCAATAAAACATATTTATGTAGACAGGGTTCATTAGACAAACATAAAAAACCCACTATACCTAGAGAAAGAACATCGCTATACCATAAAATAAAATAAAAACATCTATAATTGCACTGTGTATAATTGCAAAGTCTGTGTGTATGTACGTGTGTGCATCTGTTCCACGCAACTTGAAAACCGCTCGCCACACCGACTTCAAATTAAACACACGTTCCACTACACCACAGGGAGTGCAGTGCCCGGCCTTGAGTCGGTCAGACCCACGGTTATCCAGAACCGTCACAAAATAACTCTGACCAGGCTCTGGACAGGGCCCAAATTAGCCAATTGATCACACCTAATCTCACCTATATCTCCATATATGGAGCTGGCCTGTTCCGACTTCACAATGATATTCTGACATCTGCATAGACTCCATATTTGGGCATGCCTGACAAAGAACTCAATATATGGGCATAACAGGGACACAGACATAATAACTGGGTGGACATGCATTTCCAACTTGCATCATTCCAAGTAGGCCAGCTCTAGGAATAAAAATTACAAGACACAACGGTACCAACGTTTCCAAAAAGTAGACCGATATCTGATAACACCATTAGACAGCAGCATAATAGAATTCTGACTTACTTCTTACTACTCACACATTGCAAAACAACTCACTTGCCTTCCTGAACTTAACCAACAAGCGTGCTCAATTGAACATGAGAAGAAATTCCTCCTCAGCATCTTGAGAAAATATTATACAGCACTGCCTTTACAGATCACCAACCAACATCACAATGAACGGGTAAAGACTGGATGAAGTATAGGACTTAAGGTTCTTTGTGAGTGAGGATGGCAGCTCCACAAAGGAAATAAAAACAAGAATCAGCATAGCAACATCAGCCATGACAAGACTTGCCAGATCATAAAAATGGTCTATGGTCTAATTTAATGGAATAAATGGATGATCAAATGCAGGAGTTTTCACGACTCATCTAACTGTAACTAGGGCCGTCACCTTCCCCCCCGCCCCTCACTGGTGCGAAACTCGGTAGGAAAAACGGGGTCGCTTACAAGTAACAGGTGCTCTTCACCATACTCTATGGTTGTGAGAGCTGGACACTCACAGCGGACAGAGAGCACAGGATACAGCCCTTTGAAAGCAAGTGCTTCAGAAGGATGCTTCATATTTCACATAAAGAACACCGGACAAACGATTACTAGTCAACACATGCTGGAGAACAGGAGCCTCTACTCTCAACAGTAAAACGTTATAAACAGGCCTGGTATGGCCATGTCACAAGACATATGTCCCTGCGAGTGAGAGTGAGCCTTTGGTCAGTAGATCTGTTAACATGTCCCAGATACCTAGCTTTGCTACACACAGATAACACATGGCCTGAGGAGAGATCATTATACCCTCTTGTCCTGCAAATCATTACAACACTCTTTGACATTCTATTTCTCATCAAATGCTGCACCATATTGTCAGCTCCAGAGACACCCTCTAGAGCGTCGCAGTCCCGCCCCCTACCAGGGCCCAGGAATTGATTCCCCGTTCATTTTCCTCATAGACTTTTCAAAAAGTATTTATTTAAAGACCTTTTAAGCCTCGTACAAAGCCAACTCGAGTTGTGAGAAATCATCACAACAGACGGCAGGTTACAACACTTATGTTGTTTTTCTTCTTTGTAATTATTTGTTTGGTCCAAAATATTATGTTTATTGTCATGATTTGTCACAACTCGAGTTGGCTTTGTCCACGGCGTAACAGTCTTTAAGTAAATACTTTTTTTTTATTTCTATGGGAAAAATGCATTGGGAATCATTTCCTGGGCCTGGCATCGTCATGAAAGGGGGCGGGACTGCGACGCTCTATGGTGCAAGGTAATAGAGTATTACTCCTGTTCAGAGCTCAGAGCTTATGACCAAAGAGCTTTTCAGCCAGAGTAAGCTCTCATAGTCCCTTCATTTTTTACTAACATAACGTAGTGCATAATTATACCTGGCAGGAGTTATCTTTTTGTGGTCCAGGACAAGTTCCTGTCTGGGCAGAGCCAGTAGTACTAAAGCCATGAAGGCCCTATTTGACTCTACATGGCGATGTATGTTAATACAATATAACTTATACTATTTTGTCTCCCTGCTCTTATATTCAGACAAATATTGTCAAAGGTCGAGTCTCACCTCGACAAAGGATCTGACACAAATTTTGACTAGAATGTCAAGATTCAATTTATCCCCTGAGCAGACAGGCTATATTAACTCAATGGTAGAAATAGAAGCATGTGCACAGGAAACCAGGTGCAAATACAGGGTAAAAGAGGAGAATTAGGTAGTGCAGCTTTAATTATACAAATAATAATAATAATAGTTATTCATACCAGTATCTACATTTTTCACCTTCCTGTTCCCAGCTCTTTTCTTGGCCGTTTCCGTCACCGCAGGCCTGTATGGAGGAAAAGAACATAAATAAAGGCCTCTGGTCTTTGCATTGCAGGCCAGGTTCTCTGACCCCTTCCCACATTAAATGCCCTTAACAATAAAGATAATGTAATGTTTGTTAAGCATTACATCACCTAATCATAGCAACATGAGTTAGACTTTAATATATTAGCGCCTCTCAAGTGAGGGGTTATCTATTTCCATATGGGAACAGGACATTTTAACTGTAATGGCCTTGCCTAGATGCATGCCTGGGAAAACAAGTGTTCTTGTACCCAAAGACTGACCACCTATTCTGCATAGTGACGGTCAACTCTATTGCTCAGCATCTTCTATCCTGTATCGGCACGTACCGTTTAGTCCGTACCACCGCCGTCTTCTTCTTCTTCTCTCCTTCCCCATCTATGTTCTCTCCCTCCTCCTCTCCTCTCTCTCTATCCATGTCTTCCTCCTCTCTCGCCATCTCTCCCCCCTCCTCTCCTTTCTCTCCCCCATTGTCCTGTCTTCTCTCTCTATCCAGGTCTTCCTCCTCTCTCACCATCTCTAGACCCTCCTCTCTCTCCCCCCTCCTCTCCCCCTCCAGCTCTTCCTCCTCCTGTTCTCTCTCTCCCGACATCTCTCCCCCCTCCTCTCCTTTCTCTCTATCCATGTCTTCCTCCTCTCTCGCCATCTCTCCCCCCTCCTCTCCTTTCTCTCCCCCATTGTCCTGTCTTCTCTCTCTATCCAGGTCTTCCTCCTCTCTCGCCATCTCTAGACCCTCCTCTCTCTCCCCCCTCCTCTCCCCCTCCAGCTCTTCCTCCTCCTGTTCTCTCTCTCCCGACATCTCTCCCCCCTCCTCTGCTTCCTGGTGCCCCCCCTCTGCAGCCGCCTTGTAATTGCATGCTTTTGGGGGGAAAATGGGAACAAACAAAAAAACATGGTATGTTAAAACATTTAAATCTGCTCCATCTGGGCATAATATAGGACCAATATAATGAATAGATATAATGAATGCTAGTCTAACCTACCTTTCAAAAAACCCTCAAACGTGACCAAGAGCACTTCCAGGACGTCCCTTGCCGCCTGAGGCAGTTTGTGGAATGGGAAACACATTTCCGCCCCCCATTCCGCACTCTTCCCTCGTTTCTTTTTCCCCATAAGGAGAAGAGGGACATATCCAAGGGCCTTCAATTTCTCCACCTTAAAAAAGAATATATATGTAAGATAGAGACCTACAAAATTACAACGCCTCGCATTGTGAGGCAGTATCAAATGATTGGTTTTAATCTTTGCAGCCCATAATAATAATCTCTGATAACATTTAGACAAAACATAGGATGTGCAGGTGCTACATTGTTTAATTTCTCTCATTTATAAGATCAGTTTGAACGTGTCTGGAAATAGTTAGATGCCTTTTGCCATGGTCCTTATTAGAGCTCACAGGAATTAATTTAGTTGAGGACCACACTGGTCTCCACAACAGTAGCGACATTTAACTACATTAAGACATCACAACATCAGGGTGAACATGGCCAAATAATAACAAATATAACAAAAACCAAACTAACTCGAACTAACTACGAGAGCACATCACTGCATGCCTGGCTGACATCTCACAGGGACCACCTCAAGCTGAACCCAGACAAGACTGAGCTTCTCTTCTTCCCAGCTAAGTCCTGCCCTATGCGGGAGCTAACTATTTCCGCCCTGGTAACGTCTGTCCCAACAGCCAGGAACATTGGTGTTGTCCTGGACAGTCAGCTCTCGTTTCAAAACTCACATCACAGCTGTCACTCGATCCTGTAGGTTCACACTCTATAACATACGACAAATTAGACCGTTCCTCACCCAGGAATCAGCCCAGCTCCTAATCCAGACAACAGTCTTGTCAAAACTCGACTATTGTAACTCCCTCCTTACTGGCCTACCGGCATGTGCACTTAAGCCTCTCCAACTGATCCAAAATGCTGCAGCTCGCTTTGTCTTCAATCAGCCAAAATTCTCACATGTCTCACAAAACTCAAAGCAACCAAAGTTATGGCTCCCCCATATCTTGCAAGTATGATTGATCCCTACAAACCCTCCCGCGCACTCAGGTCAGCCAACGCAGGGAAGCTGGAAGTACCCTCACTAAAAACGCCGGGACAACGCTCCACACGTCCCAAACTCTTCTCCCTTCTGGCTCCAAAACTGTGGAATGCACTTCCCGTTGCAGTCAGAACTGTAGCATCACTCCCAATCTTCCACCGTAGTCTGAAAACCCACCTTTTCAGACTCCATCATGGCACCCTACCCCCTTAGATAGCATCTTTGTAGACTTACAAAGCATTTGATACAGACTTATTGCATGTTATGTAGACAGCACTATAATTGCATTGTATGTAGTCATAGCACGTCATAGTACATATGTATAGCATAGTAGGCCTATAGTATATATGTATAGTTTCATTATATAGATATTCCACTGTTATGTTCTTAGCTTACGCACGTTTCATGATAAATGCTTTTTATATATGTGATGTATTCCCATGTTTTTTTGTTCTTGCTAAATGCCTAAATTGTAACTCTGCCGAAGCATGTCATCATGTAGCTCTGGTCAGTGCTACTAAGCTAAAACAACATTTAAGTCAACAAACCCAAGTCCCTAAACAAGACAAACATTCGTTTAACGGCTTTGAAAAGTTAACACTTCTGGGTCCATTTGTTGGGTCTACTGTATATGTGAAAAGGCCCTTTGAAGAGATTGGGCCAACTGGAACTTGAAAAGGCTAACGAAAATGGACAGAAAGAAAGAAAAATAAAATTGTATCACCTGTATGTACGAGCGGTCAACAACCTTCGACTGGTTGCCATCGGCTATGTTTTTTTTTGGCCCATTCATCAGCCCGAGCCCGGAACTCTAAAACGTCCTTGGTGTGCCTCTCTTTATGTGCCAAAAGCTGGCCACACTGTACAAGTGAGAAAGAGCCAGAATGAGAGCGCTACAAGAGAAAGAATACAGTTCCAAATGATCTGTGATACTTTTCTAGATTTTAAATACACTAAATAGGTATGCTGTTGAGTTAATGCACCACATGTTTTAATCATATTAAAGGTAGGGTGGTAGAAAACAGGAAAATGTCAATGGTCAGGTTTCCCAAAGAGATCCTTACATGCTGTATATGTATGTATGTGTGTTGTGGTGGTCGCTCTCTTTCTCTCTCTCAGTATCAAAAGCAAGCGCGCTCTATACAACAGACTGAGACGAGAGAGAGAACATGGCCAAATTAAACACACGTGTTTGTAGCTCAGCATCACATTTAACTTTAGTTCATTTCGCATATACCTTATATTTTTATAAGATGATTGGATCATTCATGAGTACATTTTATAAATGTCGGGTGCACGTGCCACTCTCTCTGTCGCATAATTAATATAGTATTATAGCCAGTGTGAACACTGACATCCACTTGTCATCTATTTTTAAAACTATACTGTAAAGGTTATAGTTATAGTAAAGTTATAGTATAGTATAGTTATAATGCTTTGCTTCGCTGCGAACGGTGTAAGGGCGCTCCAGGTCACTTTTTCAAAGGCCTTCGTAGGACAGGTCTGCGTATAGGCTAAGAAGGCTTTCAGGAAACAGTTTTGCCGCTACAAAGGGCCTCTATGAATGTGAATGTGAGCTACAATTTTTCTCAAATCGCTTTGGGAAACCCGTGCCAAAGTCCATTGTCTGGCCACAGCAATAAAGCCATAAGTTGTCATTAATGCAATGCTAGTGGAGATGCTGCCGTTTTCATGAATTAATAACAAAATATGGATAATCTCAATAACCATAGTGACAGTTGAATACTAACAGACTCGATATCCAATTTTAGCAATAATATGATGCAATTTATAAAAAAGAGTCCAATTATATTTCAACAGGTACCTATCCATCAGTTGAGAGATGTTTAGAAAATACAGAATATAATGACCATTGGTGAATGCTTGGTGTAATAAATAAATGTTTTTTTTTTTGGTTTTTTTTAATAACTCATCACAGTATTTCTCAACAAAGACTGGGGTATTTAATGCCAAAATGTAAGTTCATTTGAACGTATAATGGATGTTCTGGTCATATTAATGTATGAAAATGGGGATTGGCTATCCTGTATGACCTACCTCTGGAACTGGGCAGGATCTATGCCCACATGCCACTTTGGCTTTGCAATGAGGGCATGTGCGTCGGTTCGGCATTCTCACTTTTTAAGGGAAAAACAAAACAAACAAAACAAAACATACTTAAAGCAGCACTATGTAAAGAGTTGTTATGAATAGCATGCAATTTTATTAATACAATATAACTCATACAACGAACTCAATTGGAGTGGTTGCATTTGGTCTTCTTGTAGTGTGTAATGCATGTTGTACATTGTAAACAAAAGGAGCTTTGGATTTAAAAGAAGGTTTACAGTAACGTCAAATTGCAGCTGCTATTGCTAACTTGCGTTGTTGTCCAGAAGCCCTCTCACACTAGCAGCTAGTATGCTAAAGCTAGTTAGTTAGTTCTAACCATAGTGTATATATATCTTAAATATCTATATACTCTAACGTTCTAACCTGTATTAGATCACATGGCCCCATCATTTAACGTGAGGCAAAAAAAGAAAAAAGACGGACACAAAAAATACATTGATATCGTGACTTTGTTACAAACATATAATCTTACCTTTCCCCAGCCAACGAAGGAGTAGAGTTGTGCTTGAAATGTACTGTAATTCTGCAAACTGTACCTGTCCTGTGGCTACTGTAGCCTACCTGTAGTCAAACAAGCGAATGCTTCCGGGTTCCGGTTTTCGCCCAAAATTTAAATAAATTAAATAATACAATAAAAACATCAATATCTACATATTCCGTGTGGATTTCAAATATAAGGTTATTAACCCATGCCCACTGATGTTACAATTATGTACGGTCGATCAACTAATAATAATTATTATTATTATCGTGGTCTGGGAGCGAAGTCTGTTAATTTCGTTGAAAAGTTACGTGTTGCTCATTTCATATCGACAGCACCTGGAAGAGTGGATTACGTCTGCATCCAAAAAAATTAAGTGCTTACCCTATGGATGTTAAAATGCTTTGCGGGCCCGCAGAATTAACCATATCTTCCGTGTTGTTCAATTAAAAAGCATTTTAATCCGATCGATGGCCATTTCTTCCTATTTCTTTCAACTACGACCCTATCGTTTAGTAGGTGTACTGCATGCTGATACAGTGAACGTTCTTTTAGAAAGTTGCGTTCGATCCGATTAAAATGCTTTTTATTAAACAATACGGAAGGAACGGGTACTTCCGTGAGCCCGTCAAATATTGTAACAATTATGGCCTTGGGATAAGCCTAAAGATGAACGTTTATGTAGAAGTAAGGGCCAAATGTGGAGGAAGTAAACGATGGCTTCATAGCCATGCCCAAATATGTATTACAGGCGGAGCCTTAAATGTTATAAAATGAATTACAAAAAGTCAATAACAATTATGTTTATTAAAATACAATACCATACATACATAAAAATGCACGACAGAAGCGATATCAGCTTGGATCGTTTCATTTTTTTTAAATTTTTTTAACCTATAGGTTTCAATGGTGGGCATAATAGTACGCTATGAACGGACTTGCGGTGTGGGTTTTTTTTTAAGTCACGTGACATCATCCGGGACACGAATCCATAGGTTTCACTGGTGGGACTTTTAGTATGATATGAACGGACTGCGGTACCTACTAGTATTCTATGAACGGAACGGCAGTGTACCAGTCCGTTCTATTTCAACGAGTTGGCCTGCGACCAGGTTGAATAAACTATTTAGCGGGCGTACGTGCGTGCGTGCGTGCGTGCGTGCGTGCGTGCGCGAATCGCGGACATTCGGTTCAAACGGATTCGTATAACTTTCAGATCATTCAGTTGATTTTGTGGGTGTTTATACCTGTCTGTATTATTATTATTATTATTATTTCATTTGGTTGGATAAAGAGCCACATTACTTCATCACCACTTCGCTGTGTTCTCATGAGTTTGTTTGCTGTTTGTCTATTGTCTAGTAGCCTAAGCTAATCCTGTCATTCTACTTAAATCAGTTGTGTCTAAAGGAGATCAGTCAATATCCCGTAATATAAAAAAGAGTAACAGTTACATTTAATTATCAAACCGTTACATATGGTGGCCCATACGGGGAATGATTTAAATTGATTTTGATAAACTTGTTTGGTTTAGCTTTACAATTATGGCAACACCAGAAGGAGGAGAACATAGTGACAACGTGTTTACTCCTGTCCATGATTCTCCCTTTACTCCAGTGGTTGATCTCCCTGTATTTAATGGTGACCCAGATTTCACTTCGGGATCTTTCACCACAAGGAGAAGTCCCCCTCTTGAAACCTCATTAAGTGATTTGTATGGGGGGGATGAGAGTCAAAGAGAGCAGGATGAGGCCCAGGTTGAACCTGATAATGAAAATAATGATAATGAAAATGATGATGATGATGATGATGATGATGATGAGGGGAGGGATGAGAAAGATGTGACTCATTACAATGAGCTTAAAGGGGAGGTGAATGCTCTAAAGGCTGGTCATGATGAATTTAAAGGTGAGGTGACTTCTCTAAAGAGTGTTAATGGGGAACTTAAAGGTGAGGTGAAGTCTCTGAAAAAAAAATTGGTTAAGCTCGAAAATGATTTTAGAGCTTCTATAGCCAGTTCAGTGAACAGGGAGGCCCACCTAAGGCAGTCCTTTGAATCTACGCTCAACAAACTAGGAGAAGATATCAGGGCAGACATGCAGAAACTGGAAATGGATACTATAAACTGTTTGTTACGCAGGGACGACGAGTGGAAGAAAGAGCTTGCTAGGGCAAGACCTACTAGTACACCTGTGGCAAGTAGACCTCCAGCAGTTTCCACCGATGTCAGCTCCATAGCGCCCCCTATGTCATATAGTCAGTCTGGTGTGCATTCACTCTCCTCTCCGTCTTATTCCAAACCTCCTGTGCGGCTGGAATTTCCTACATTTGGTGCCACGACTGAAACTTCAGATGTCCTTGCCTTCATTGATCAGTGTGAGACCTTCCTTGCCTTAAGACCCCTCTCCAACCGTGAACTTTTGGGAGCCCTGTCTTCCGTCTTCAAGGGGCCGGCACTCAGCTGGTGGCAGGCTGCAAAAAGCCATGTCCACGATTGGGTCTCATTTAGAAATGCCTTCATGTCCGCTTTCCTCTCCTCTGACTACATGACAGAAGTGGAGGAGAGACTGAGGTCCATGGTGCAGAAACCAGAGCAATGTCTCAGGGATTTCGCATACGATTATCGTGCACTGTGCCTCAAGTGGAAGCGAGACATGCCAGAGGAAGATATAGTGAGACGCATCTTGAGTAACATCAACCCTAAAGTGGCTGGCTGCCTGCGGGGCACTGTGACGACAGTGACCGAGCTAGTAAAGGTGGGGTCCATGGTGGAGAAGGACTTCTCAGGAACCCAGGACTACTGGCAGAGGGTGAAGGCGAGTACTGACAAACAGGGCAAGAAGGAGAAGAAACAGTCGGCGAAGACCATTGCAGAGCTTTCTCTAGTACAAAACAAGAGCTACAAAAATAACGAAAACAAGCTCCTGTTGGTCCCGGTTACCATCAAGGGAATCCCAGTTGAGGCAGTGGTGGACACTGGGAGTTCTTTCACCCTGATTAAGGAAAGTCTGTGGAAGCAAGTCATGCTACCAGACGAAACCTTACCGTTTACAAGGCAGGGTTTTGTCCTAGCTGATGGCTCAGCTCATCGAGCCCTGGGCAAGAAAGATCTCGGGTACGACTGGCATGGTGTGAAAAGAACCATCGACACCCATGTGATGCAAGATCGCCATCTTGTGTTCCCACTGATCCTTGGGCTAGACTTCCTTGCAGAGACTGGTGCCATTCTTGATCTGGCTAAGAATAGTTATGGGTTGAAGACTGGAAAAGGTTACACCTATTATCCTTTCTTAAGCCAGAAGGCCAATTCCAGCTTGTGGGACAAGTCTCCCACCATCGTCTACCAACCAGGCATCCTCCTCTACTACGCCTTGCCTCCAGGGGAGATGAGAGATTGCTGGGCATCTACGGTCAACCCAGAGTTACGGGTTCCTTATGACACGGACTGTCCGGAGGAGCTACAACGGCTCATGGGTGACTGGCCTGCTGTCACCTCCAGTAAACTGGGGAAGACATCGGTGGTGAAATACACCATCTTCGTGCAGGATGAAGTGCCTGTACGATCCAAGGCGTATCGTGTGTCTCCTCAGAAGAAGAAGGTCATTGAGGAACATGTGGAGAAGATGCTGGTAGATGGGATCATTGAGCCGTCACAGTCAGCTTGGTCATCACCTGTAGTTCTGGTGAACAAACCAGACGGGTCCTACAGATTCTGTGTGGACTACCGAAAGGTGAATGCCAAGACACTGCCAGACGCTTATCCGATGCCCATCATACATGATATCCTTGAGTCCTTGGAAGGGGCCTCATGGTTCAGTTCCTTGGACTTGCAGTCTGGATACTGGCAGGTGGCGATGGCAGATGAGAGCAAGGCGAAGACTGCTTTCATAACCTCTCTTGGACTTTTCCAGTTTAAGGCTATGCCATTCGGTCTGCGGAATGCTGCAGCCTCCTTTCAGAGACTGATGGAGACGGTCTTGGCGGAATTGAGGGGAAAGCTATGCTTTGTGTATATCGATGACATCATAGTCTACTCTCACTCCAAAGAACAACATCTTCAAGACTTGGAATCCGTCTTCCAGAAGTTGCATGCCGCCAATCTCAGCCTCAACATGAAGAAGTGCCACTTTTTCAAGCGAGAGCTGAAGTTTTTGGGACACATCGTCTCCGACAGAGGCGTGGAGGTTGATCCATCCAAGACCCAAGCTGTGTCTGACTATCCTGTCCCTCAGGATCTAAAGGCTGTGCAGCGTTTCCTGGGGCTTGCGGGATGGTATCACAAGTTCATTCCCCGTTTTGCGGACATGGCAGCCCCTCTCAACAATCTGAAGAGGAAGGGAGTGGAATGGAACTGGACCAGCGAGTGTCAAGACAGCATGGAAGCTCTGAAGCAGGCGTTGCAGAGCTCGCCAGTGTTGGCGCAACCCAATACCTTACTACCATTTCAGGTACACACGGACGCCAGTGAAGTGGGTCTCGGAGCTATCCTCTCCCAGACCACCGACGATGGTGAGCATGTAATTGCTTACGCGTCGAGGGGACTCCGAGGCCCGGAGCGGAATTATTCCACTTCGGAGAAGGAGTGCCTGGCCGTGGTCTGGGCTGTGGAAAAGTGGAGGCACTATCTGGAGGGACCAGAGTTCACAGTCTTCACGGACCACGCCGCACTGTCCTGGGCTTTCAACTGCCCGAAGACCACCTCTCGACTGACGCGTTGGATACTCCGACTGCAACAGTTCAGCTTCAAGGTTCATTATCGGAAGGGTTGTCTTAACGTCGCCCCGGATGCACTGTCCCGTGCTTACGAACCACTCTCCATTCACTCCTCACCCTGTCTTGTCATGTCCTCGAAAAGCCCCTCAGATTTGCCGACCACATTGGCAGAATTGGCGGCGGCCCAAGGAACAGACCAGGGTGTGATGGACCTGAGGAGAGACAGCGGTCGGACAACATCTCCACCCGATCGCATCGCCTTCTGTGACCACCAAGGGCTGTTGTACCGAAGAGTACCGGTGAAGAACCAGGGAGAAAAGTGGCAGTTGGTCGTCCCGCAGACTCTTGTGGCAGAATTCCTGCGGTACTTCCACGACAATCCGTTGGGTGGTCATCTGGGTCGCCTGAAGACCCTCTTACGAGTGCTGGAGGTAGCCTGGTGGCCAACGGTCCGGAAGGACGTATGGGATCACACAAAGACTTGTGTGACCTGCCAGCAATACAAGGCAAGCAACACCAAGCCGGCAGGGCTACTACAGAGCACTCAAGTCACCGCTCCCGGAGTAATGTTAGGCATCGACCTGATGGGTCCATTCCCCAGGAGCAAAGCCGGAAACGTTTACCTTTTGGTGGTGGTGGACTATTATTCCAAATGGGTGGAGATGTTCCCCTTGAGAGACAGCAAAACACCTCGTCTCATCAAAATCCTCAGGGAGGAAATCTTCACCCGCTGGGGGGTGCCCTCGTACCTCGTTTCGGACAGAGGACCTCAATTCACTGCCAACTTGTTGATGGACCTCTGCAAGGCTTGGGGTGTTGTCCAGAAACTCACCACCAGTTACCACCCACAAACCAACCTTACAGAACGCATCAACCGGACATTGAAAACCATGATCGCATCATTCGTCGGCCAGCACCATAACACCTGGGACCAGTGGCTACCAGAGTTTCGCTTCGCCCTCAACACAGCTCACCAGGAAACCACTGGGAAAGTCCCTGCTGAGTTGGCTTTGGGTCGGAAGCTCCAAGGCCCACTGGAGAGGCTGATCAATAAACCACCGTCTCCTGCAGACCAAGCCGCATATAACCTGGTGGAGAGACTACAGAAGATGGCGGAGGAGGTCAAGAGGAGAGTGGGTGTGCACCAGGCTAGACAAGCTAGGTATTATAATGCCCGCAGGAAAGAAGCGCACTTTCAAACGGGTGACCTAGTCTGGGTCAGGACTCATCCTCTCTCGAAGGCCAGCGACAAGTTCTCCGCCAAGCTAGCGCCCAAGTGGGAGGGGCCAGCTAAAGTACTGAGAAGATTAGGGCCGGTGAATTACCGAATTGGATGGAATAACCCACCTGATAAACAGGACACTGTAAATGTGGTTAATATAAAAAGGTTCTATGGTACCTCACCCTAGTAGCCGATGGCTGGAGGGGGGGTCTATGTAGCGCTGCCACACATGTTAAGAAAAGGATTTATTTTATTTATGGCATTTAAAAGTGTATGTCACATATATATATAATGGTCCTTAATTAACGCCATCCTTTAAGGGTAAGGCCCTAAGATGTTTTATTTTGTTATTGTTTAAGGGGTGTTTTGAAAGCCTATGTTATGATTTGAGGGGATTGTTTTGATTGACGGGTCCGAGGCTGTCTGACGCACGACAAAAGAGGCGTTGGTCGCCGGCCCGCGGGAGGAACCAAACGAGAGAGACAAACCGTTCAGGAAGTCCACGAGAGACCTGGATCAGTTTGATTAATTATTTATTAAATAATAGACTCTGCTCGAACGCTATAGGTGGAAAATAGCTAAGGCCACACTGCAGCACCCTATACTGCAACACAGAAAAGACTGGGTGAGACCGTTTATATTTATTTTACACCCCGCGAGGATCCACTGTTGTTGTTTGCATTTGGAATAATTGCGTTTGGATTATATCGCTTCTGGGGATCCCTTTTCCTTTTTGGATAACTTTTTGGAGTGACATTTCGGTTTTCCCTCTTTCTGGGACGTTTTGGAGCCGTGTGGATTTACGGAGCGATAAGGAACAATATAGGAGCGTGCGGGCGTGCACGAGACGCGGACTTTAATTACTCTTTTCTTACAGACCTATCTAATAAACTATTTAGCGGGCGTACGTGCGTGCGTGCGTGCGTGCGCGAATCGCGGACATTCGGTTCAAACGGATTTGTCATGGTCTGTCCCCCTACAGACCATGTTTTCCTCGTCAGCCACTCCCACTCTCCATTCCATCTCTCAGTCATTGTCAACACACCTGTTTCCACCCCCTCTTCAGCCCTACAGTGCCATGCCCATTCCACACCTGTGAACACTCCTGCAATTACCCTGCTCCCTATAAGACTGGACTCATTTCAGAAACAAACTGTCAGATCATTACTTCCTTGTCCCCGAGTTGTTCCCGAGTTCCTAGTTCTCTGTGTTTCCTGAGTGTTTCTGTGTATTTGGAGTTGTGATTTCTCTTCTAAGGTTTGCATTCCTGTTTCCTGTTTTGTTCCTGTTTTTGTACTTTTGGAAGAGTTCTTTGCTTTTTGGAATTCCCTGAGTTTTGTGAGCTTAACAGTTTTTGGCTTAATAAATCATTTAATTTGAACATTCCTGCTCTTGTCCTGCATTTGGGTCCTACCCCCCCCTGCCTCACGTAACAGAATGATCTGACCATTCTGGACCCAGCGGACAAGTTTGTTTTTTGGATTGTTAGTTTTTTTTATTTTTTGCCAGTGTTTCTGTCAGTGAGCTGCTGAGGCTGTCAACCATGGCCAGTAGCCACCAGCCCAGCCTACCTTTTTCACACAAGGACTTTGGTGTAACAAAGGAGATTTTTTATGAGGATCCTCAGTTCCTCACTCAACTGGCCAAATATTGGAGGCAGAATCGGGCATTTGCCCAATATACGGCTTTCTTCCGGTGGGAGAGTAGGGGTGCACCGTTTCCTCAGTTACCTTCTGAAGAGGTCGCTCCGGTCACCCCTGCTCTTCAGCCCACTTCCTCACCCAACCTGCCTGGCACTCCGCTGCCCGGCCCTCCGCTGCCCGGCCCCCCGCTGCCCGGCCCCCCGCTGCCCGGCCCCCCGCGGCCCGGCCCTCCGCTGCCCGGCCCCCCGCGGCCCGGCCCTCCGCTGCCCGGCCCCCCGCTGCCCGGCCCCCCGCGGCCCGGCCCTCCGCTGCCCGGCCCCCCGCGGCCCGGCCCTCCGCTGCCCGGCCCTCCGCTGCCCGGCCCCCCGCGGCCCGGCCCTCCGCTGCCCGGCCCTCCGCTGCCCGGCCCTCTGCTGCCTGGCACTCCGCTGCCCGGCTCTCTGCTGCCTGGCACTCCGCTGCCCGGCTCTCTGCTGCCTGGCCCTCCGCTGCCCGGCTCCCCGCCGCCCAGCATGCCTGGCCCTCTGCTGCCCGGCTCCCCGCCGCCCAGCATGCCTGGCCCTCCGCTGCCCGGCCCTCCGCTGCCCGGCCCTCCGCTGCCCGGCCCCCCGCTGCCCGGCCCCCCGCGGCCCGGCCCTCCGCTGCCCGGCCCCCCGCGGCCCGGCCCTCCGCTGCCCGGCCCTCCGCTGCCCGGCCCTCCGCTGCCCGGCCCCCCGCTGCCCGGCCCCCCGCGGCCCGGCCCTCCGCTGCCCGGCCCCCCGCGGCCCGGCCCTCCGCTGCCCGGCCCTCCGCTGCCCGGCCCTCCGCTGCCCGGCCCCCCGCGGCCCGGCCCTCCGCTGCCCGGCCCTCCGCTGCCCGGCCCTCTGCTGCCTGGCTCCCTGCTGCCTGGCTCTCTGCTGCCCGGCCCCCCGCGGCCCGGCCCTCCGCTGCCCGGCCCCCCGCGGCCCGGCCCTCCGCTGCCCGGCCCTCCGCTGCCCGGCCCCCCGCGGCCCGGCCCTCCGCTGCCCGGCCCTCCGCTGCCCGGCCCTCTGCTGCCTGGCACTCCGCTGCCCGGCTCTCTGCTGCCTGGCACTCCGCTGCCCGGCTCTCTGCTGCCTGGCCCTCCGCTGCCCGGCTCCCCGCCGCCCAGCATGCCTGGCCCTCTGCTGCCCGGCTCCCCGCCGCCCAGCATGCCTGGCCCTCCGCTGCCCGGCCCTCCGCTGCCCGGCCCTCCGCTGCCCGGCCCCCCGCTGCCCGGCCCCCCGCGGCCCGGCCCTCCGCTGCCCGGCCCCCCGCGGCCCGGCCCTCCGCTGCCCGGCCCTCCGCTGCCCGGCCCTCCGCTGCCCGGCCCCCCGCTGCCCGGCCCCCCGCGGCCCGGCCCTCCGCTGCCCGGCCCCCCGCGGCCCGGCCCTCCGCTGCCCGGCCCTCCGCTGCCCGGCCCTCCGCTGCCCGGCCCCCCGCGGCCCGGCCCTCCGCTGCCCGGCCCTCCGCTGCCCGGCCCTCTGCTGCCTGGCTCCCTGCTGCCTGGCTCTCTGCTGCCCGGCCCTCCGCGGCCCGGCCCTCCGCGGCCCGGCCCTCCGCTGCCCGGCCCTCCGCGGCCCGGCCCTCCGCTGCCCGGCCCTCCCCGGCCCGGCCCTCTGCTGCCTGGCTCCCTGCTGCCTGGCTCTCTGCTGCCCGGCCCTCCGCGGCCCGGCCCTCCGCGGCCCGGCCCTCCGCTGCCCGGCCCTCCGCTGCCCGGCCCTCCTCTGCCCGGCCCTCCGCTGCCCGGCCCTCCGCGGCCCGGCCCTCCGCTGCCCGGCCCTCCGCGGCCCGGCCCTCCGCTGCCCGGCCCTCCGCGGCCCGGCCCTCCGCTGCCCGGCCCTCCGCTGTCCGGCCCTCCGCGGCCCGGCCCTCCGCGGCCCGGCCCTCTGCTGCCCGGCCCTCCGCTGCCCGGCCCTCCGGCTACAGCTTCCCTAACATACCCTACGGCTCCCCTGCCTCTGCCTGTGGCTTTCCTGGCGTCGCCTGCAGTGTCTTCTGCTTCGTCTCGGCCTCCTGGTCGTCCACCGGACGACACCTCCGCCTCGTCTCAGCCCCCTGGTCGTCCACCGGACGTCGCCTCATCTCTGTCGTCTCGGCCTCCCAGGCGCCCACCCGACGACAGCTTCGCCTCGTTTCGGCCTCCCGGTCGTCCACCCGATGACGCCACCTCGTCTCTGCCTCCAGGCCGTCCGCCAGACTACGCCTCATCTGTCTCGTCCCAGGCCGTCCGCCTGACTCCTCGTCCCAGCATCCTGGCCGCCCACCTGACATCACCTGCTCAGCTTCAGTTCCCCTCCTCCAGGCCCCCTCCACCCACCCTGCTCTGTGCTCCAGGCCAGCGTGGTGGGACGTCTGGTAGCCGTCCCTTGAGAGGGAGGTACTGTCATGGTCTGTCCCCCTACAGACCATGTTTTCCTCGTCAGCCACTCCCACTCTCCATTCCATCTCTCAGTCATTGTCAACACACCTGTTTCCACCCCCTCTTCAGCCCTACAGTGCCATGCCCATTCCACACCTGTGAACACTCCTGCAATTACCCTGCTCCCTATAAGACTGGACTCATTTCAGAAACAAACTGTCAGATCATTACTTCCTTGTCCCCGAGTTGTTCCCGAGTTCCTAGTTCTCTGTGTTTCCTGAGTGTTTCTGTGTATTTGGAGTTGTGATTTCTCTTCTAAGGTTTGCATTCCTGTTTCCTGTTTTGTTCCTGTTTTTGTACTTTTGGAAGAGTTCTTTGCTTTTTGGAATTCCCTGAGTTTTGTGAGCTTAACAGTTTTTGGCTTAATAAATCATTTAATTTGAACATTCCTGCTCTTGTCCTGCATTTGGGTCCTACCCCCCCCTGCCTCACGTAACAGGATTCGTATAACTTTCAGATCATTCAGTTGATTTTGTGGGTGTTTATACCTGTCTGTATTATTATTATTATTTCATTTGGTTGGATAAAGAGCCACATTACTTCATCACCACTTCGCTGTGTTCTCATGAGTTTGTTTGCTGTTTGTCTATTGTCTAGTAGCCTAAGCTAATCCTGTCATTCTACTTAAATCAGTTGTGTCTAAAGGAGATCAGTCAATATCCCGTAATATAAAAAAAGAGTAACAGTTACATTTAATTATCAAACCGTTACAAGTTTAAGGTTTTGTGTTGAAAATTAAATGCAGTCCAAACCTTTGGGATTAATAAAGTGACAATTTGTACAATATACCATTACCATTATCCAAATTAATTCCTTATTATAATATTTTTACATTTTGGAAAAAATCTTTTGCAATGTGAAATACCAACTAATTCTTAATCCTTTTCCTTGTCTTCATGGGCCAACTTGTGAAAGCTGCATACTTTTATCGTGAAGGTAAAAGTTTCTGAATGCTCTCAGAGCCTGCATATCTCCGCATGCTGAAAATAGCTGATCTACAAGATCACAACGTGTCGCGGACGCGACGCTTTGTGAGCTTGTAGATCAGCTATTTTCAGGACACACTTTGTACGACGAAGAATAAATCAGGCATCAGCGCTCTTCACTCACTGGGAGGGAGATGAATGTATTTTGTTGGCCGATAATCATGTATGGACACAGGCTACCTCCTCGATGCAAACATAACAAGCTTTGGAAGCTATTTTTCGTGGCACATTATATGTTTAATCAAACAATAAGTGATCATCATGCAGTTAGTCAGATATGCGCGCTGCGCTCCAGTGAAATTGTACAGCTGAGAAAGATTAGTTAATTTGTGTCGGAAAAACTGCGTTCAGACCTGAATATATATTCTCCTCGGTTCGTCCAGTTTGTACCGCGGCAGGTCGCGCTGCGCCCGTTTGCGCAATTCTCGTCTTTGCATTGCCTTTGTATGTAATCGCGCCGCTCTGACCATCCAAGTCTGAAGGGCTTATTGGTGGGTTTTCGTGAACGATCGTTCTTTGAACAATTTACAATTTACAATTTACAATTTAGGCATTTAGCAGACGCTCTTAATCAAGAGCGACTTACAATAATCAAGAACAAAAGCATGGGAATACATCACAAAAGCATTTATCATAAAACATGCGTAAGTTAAGAAACTAACAGTGGAATATCTATATCATGAGACTATACATATAAACTATATATATACTACTATGCTATACATATGTACTATGGCGTGCTATGACTATATACAATGCAATTATAGTGCCGTCTACATAACATGCTATAAGTCTGTATCAGATGCTATCTAAGTCTACAGAAATGCTATCTAAGGGGGTAGGGTAAGTGCTGGGCGTCAGGCGAACGTCCAATGTTTTTATCAATGGAACGGGCAAGCACTGCGGGATGTTTTTTTCCTCCACTCATCCTTATATATATGATTTAAAATATAATAGTTGTCCCTGCTCCCTGTAGTCCCTCACTATAAGGAAGGATTAGCCAGCCCCACACACAACAGTTACACACAGGCTCACAGCCTCACAGCTGTCATTAATTAATGGTCTTGATTGCCTATGCAGTCAAGTTCTATGTGAAATGTACAGGCTCACCGTCTTAGCTGCTGCTGCCACGTGCCTGCTGGCAACCAATATGCACATGACTTCCAATCAATTTGGAACAAGGACACTCACATAAGGATAAGGGTTATAGTTTTGCTGGGCAATTTGAGACAAAGGTAAAACAATCGAGGAGTAAGAAGTTCGCGTGCGCTCTCTCTCGCTCTCTCCCCCCCACCCTCTCCGTCTCTCTGTAGTAGGCTACTGTAGAGGTGTGTCGCGTGTGTGTGTGTGTGTGTGTGGGGGGGGGGGGGGGGGGGGTAGTTGCGCTGCGCACCCGAGAGAGTGATATTGATTGATTGATTGAAATATTTATTAACAGTTTGTAGAATTTACAGTACATTTTAAGCACAAACTCAATACAAAGACTGTCAACTGTGAGTGGACGACCCAATTAAGCATTACACTTGTTTACAACATATGGTCCACATAGACTTTTCCACTAAGCGGTGCAGAACCGAAAAGGTGATATACTTCTCTAGTACAGCGGTGCAGGACCGAGAGAGTGATATTTGCAGGATGGACTGTAGTAAACATTAAATAATTTTCCCCCTCCTGTATAAACATCGGGACATTAAATAAACACCGATGTCCGATGTTGCAAAATGACCCGAAAATGACCGATACATCGGTGCGACCGACGGATCGGTCGGGCTCTAGTTTGTAAACTAAAGCCTGTACCCCTCATCTGCACTTTAGTGTCTGGTTTGTAAACTAAAGCCTGTACCCCTCATCTGCACTTTAGTGTCTGGTTTGTAAACTAAAGCCTGTACCCCTCATCTGCACTTTAGTGTCTGGTTTGTAAACTAAAGCCTGTACCCCTCATCTGCACTTTAGTGTCTGGTTTGTAAACTAAAGCCTGTACCCCTCATCTGCACTTTAGTGTCTGGTTTGTAAACTAAAGCCTGTACCCCTCATCTGCACTTTAGTGTCTGGTTTGTGGTTGGTTAAACTAAAGCCTGTACCCCTCATCTGCACTTTAGTGTCTGGTTTGTGGTTGGTTAAACTAAAGCCTGTACCCCTCATATGCACTTTAGTGTCTGGTTTGTGGTTGGTTAAACTAAAGCCTGTACCCCTCATATGCACTTTAGTGTCTGGTTTGTGGTTGGTTCGCTACTTGAAATGGAAATGCATTGCAACAATTCAGAACAGGGCTGCTTAATGAGAGGACATGAGAAGAGGACTTAGATTAAATTAAAATGTTCTTTATTACCGCCTGGACCTTTAAAAGGAGAGGCATCCCTCATCACAGCATGAGAGAGAAAGAGAGAGAGAGAGAGAGAGAGAGAGAGAGAGAGAGAGAGAGAGAGACGAGTCCCCACTCCCCCATCCTATCCCCTTTTCCACAGAGTTGCATTTATTTTATTTATTTTTATAACTTTATTTATAAGATTTTCAATTTTTGTAGACAAACAACCCCACATATACCCCACCCTCAATTTACAATTTACAATTTAGGCATTTAGCAGACGCTCTTAATCCAGAGCGACTTACATTTAAGCAAGAACAAAAGCATGGGAATACATCACATAAAAGCATTTATCATGAAACATGCGTAAGCTAAGAAGGTAACAGTGGAATATCTATATGATGAAACTATACATACACTATACATAATAAACTATACATATTCACTACTATGCTATACATATGTACTATGGCGTGCTATGACTATATACAATACAATTATAGTGCTGTCTACATAACATGCTATAAGTCTGTGTCAAATGCTATCTAAGTCTACAGAAATGCTATCTAAGGGGTTAGGGTAAGTGCTATGGGCCATGATGGAGTCTGAAAAGGTGGGTTTTCAGGCTACGGTTCCATCACAAAACAAGACAACAAGAACAACAACAAAAAACAACAATAAAATAAAATAAACAGGTAGTAAAGGATATAAATAATAAATGAAATAAATACAATAAAATAAAATTAGCCTTTTACTAGATTAAGGGGCTACACAGTGAACCAAATTACATGTAGGAAAAACACTTAGGACACGTCATCAAAAGACAGTGAGTCGGAAGACAGTGAAAGGGTGAATTCAAGGAAAGGGGACCAAGCCTTTACAACTTTCTGGCGAGATTTGAACCTGTTGTATCTGAGCTTCTCCAATGGTATAAAGGATAGAACATCTTGTAAATGTTGGAGGTTTATCAGATTTCCACAGAGTTGCATTTAAGGAGACAGACAGACAGACAGACAGACAGACAGACAGACAGACAGACAGACAGACAGACAGACAGACAGACAGACAGACGTCATCCGTGTGCGTGCGTGCGTGCGTGCGTGTGTGTGTGTGTGTGTGTGTGCGTGCGTGCGTCCATACATGCGTGCGTGTGTCTGACTAGTCCATGCTGCTAATCTCCATCACCTCTAGACGGATGGACGTGAAACTTTGCCTACACGTTCCCAGCAGGCCGAGGTAGAACCTCCATCCCAGATTGTTGTAATCATAACAGCCTGTAACTGTACAAACCATAGCTTGTATATTATATAGGCCTAATAGCTATAGGCCTGACCAGAGCCTTAGATATGGACAGAGTTACGCAAACTGCGTTCACTTCGGTCCAATGGCGGCTCTTCTACAGAGACTTCTATTGAGAATGGGGACAACCATCTGGGCCAAGTCCTGGACCGGACTGCTATTTTAAAATAGCCCTTTGGCTATTTGAAAATAGCAGATCTACAAGCTCACAACAGCTTGTGAGCTTGTAGGATCTGCTATTTATTTTTAAACATCTGGGAAATTAGTGACAAATGTGGAATATATTTTAAACAACTTGCGTGTGTGTGTGCTGTGTGTGTGTGTGTGTGTGTGTGTGTGTGTGTGTGGGGGCGTGTCCACTCAGTGTAAAATGTGTGTGTAGGGGGCGGGGCCATGTGCATACTCAGTTTCTACCATACCTGCACGCTGACACACCCACACCTGTTATGCCTGCTGCACTGACACACACACACACACACACACACACACACACACACACACACACACACACACACACACACACACACACACACACACACACACACCACTTCAACCTGTGTGCTGACACACACACCACTTCAACCTCTGCACGGACACACACACACACACACACTGCTTCAACCTGTGGGCTGACACACACACACCTCTTCAAACTGCAGCACCAGAGCACAGGTAAGAGAAAGACTTGCACTGATCACACACACACACACACACACACACACACACACACACACACACACACACACACACACACACACACACACACACACACACACACACACACACACACACAGTTGGTTTGAAAACATGAGAAAAGGCAACAAACCTCCCATACTGTACTTGGGAGGAATCTGTGTGTGTGTGTGTGTGTGTGTGTGTGTGTGTGTGTGTGTGTGTGTGTGTGTGTGTGTGTGTGTGTGGCGGGGGGGGGGGGGGGGGTGTGTGCCTCCTCCAACTGAAAATACGTGTGTTTCCTTGTCAATGTAAGCGTGTGTTTCCTTGTCAATGTAAGCGTGTGTTTCCTTGTCAATGTAAGCGTGTGTTTTCTCGTGCCAACAAAGCTACTTTGAATGGAATTTAATGGAACTTGGATTGTGGCTCTTAATGGAAAAATATGGAATTAATGCAATAAGGAGGATTCATATTTAAACTTGGTGTTTTAAGGATTTATTTTTAGTCCTGATCTTTTGAAGAAAATGTCACAAACATTTGATATTTTACTCGTCTTAAATATAAACATAGCCTGATGAAGGCCGTATAGGCTGACATGTTGCTGGTTCAACTATTCAAATATTTCACTGCATTTGAAGACAGTGTTTCTTCTATTAAAGGTATATTCAGTGATTTCACTTAATTCCAATATCACCTCTTTTTTGTTTTGTTGTGATAATCTTCCCTACTATAGAGTGTGCTGCTGACCATATAAGGAGTTCCTCCCTGTCCCCAGTTAACCCTTAGGGTAAAAAAACATAGGTTTTGTTTTTGGCTGGGTGGCCCAGCCTTCATCCAATCAGGATAGAGCCTTCTGCCAATCGAGCGGTGGCGGGCCTTTTTAGGCATTTAGTAGACGCTCTTAATCCAGAGCGGTTTACATTAAGCACACACTGTAGAGCGTGCATGTGCACATCTTGTTACCGGGGCGGACCGGGGTTTTTTTTCCCAAGGCACCCACATCACTGAATGCTCCTTCTGACCTGAGATCAGATTCACACGAGGTTTCCACTGGACACACACTGGTCTGATTAACCCATTCTGACCTGAGATCAGATTCTAAAAATGTCAGTCGTTCTTCGATTTTTCAAAAATAGCAGACCTACAAGCTCGTAGGCTATGAGCTTGTAGATCTGCTGTTTTTCAATAGCTAAAGCACGACATGATGCTGACACCAAAATGGGTTCCCGTTCAGAATGGGTTAAAGATGGAGTGCTGTGTTTTATTTCCCATCAGGTAGGCCTACTATGATTAAACTAGGAGGAAGATTTCTTTCTAAAAAGTGTGCAGAAAGTGTTAAAATCATGTTTTTTTGTGGCCACACCCACCAGTTCATTAAGTATGCCTGGTTTTCACTTAGCATCACCCACCTGAACCTAAGCTCCGCCCACAGCTGTTGTTGTATGATAATGTGGGAGGGGTTAGGGTTATGATGTCACTACAATGGTGTTATTTCAAATGGGCCTTTTGACTCAAAGGTTTTTCAGCTTTCAGGAAGAAACCAAAAATACACAGAATACATATTTACAATATTATAACCACACCTGGGGGTCTATTAGAGTAATGTTAACTCCATACTAAACACCTGGGGGTCTATTAGAGTAATGTTAACTCCATACTAAACACCTGGGGGTCTATTAGAGTAATGTTAACTCCATACTAAACACCTGGGGGTCTATTAGAGTAATGTTAACTCCATACTAAACACCTGGGGGTCTATTAGAGTACTGTTAACTCCATACTAAACACCTGGGGGTCTATTAGAGTAATGTTAACTCCATACTAAACACCTGGGGGTCTATTAGAGTAATGTTAACTCCATACTAAACACCTGGGGGTCTATTAGAGTAATGTTAACTCCATACTAAACACCTGGGGGTGTATTAGAGTACTGTTAACTCCATACTAAACACCTGGGGGTCTATTAGAGTAATGTTAACTCCATACTAAACACCTGGGGGTCTATTAGAGTAATGTTAACTCCATACTAAACACCTGGGGGTCTATTAGAGTACTGTTAACTCCATACTAAACACCTGGGGGTCTATTAGAGTAATGTTAACTCCATACTAAACACCTGGGGGTCTATTAGAGTAATGTTAACTCCATACTAAACACCTGGGGGTCTGTTAGAGTAATGTTAACTCCATACTAAACACCTGGGGGTCTATTAGAGTAATGTTAACTCCATACTAAACACCTGGGGGTCTATTAGAGTAATGTTAACTCCATACTAAACACCTGGGGGTCTATTAGAGTAATGTTAACTCCATACTAAACACCTGGGGGTCTATTAGAGTAATGTTAACTCCATACTAAACACCTGGGGGTCTATTAGAGTAATGTTAACTACATACTAAACACCTGGGGGTCTATTAGAGCAGGGGTTTTCAACCGGTGGTCCGCGGCCCCCTGGTGGTCCGCGGAGGTACTGCTGGTGGTCCGCAGCCAGGCATTCAGAAAAGTTATATTTTTGCCTTTTTTTTCTTTACTTTTTTTTTACCTTTCTAATATATAATATAAAACTTATTTGCACTCGTTTTACTTGTTTGTAAATAATAATAATAATAATAATAATAATAACTTAAGTCGAATCTAACATTTCAAAAAGTCAAATAAACCAAAAGAAAAGCTGACGGAGTCATCAGCTGCCAGCGGAACAACCATCCTGCTCTTCCACCCAACGCATGCATGCTTACCGTGCTTGCTGCCCAAGGCAAGCACGGTAAGACGTTGCCATAAATTATTCATTCAATTCATAATAATACGTTTGGGAAAGTCAAATCTCCCTGCCATAGAGTTATAATATCTGCCGCGGATCGATTGAATAGTCTCACATAATACGTGACGTATTCACTATTCAATGTGCAACTTCTCAGTCTATCGTTGCCGAAAAAGCAGAGCTACAAGCTCACAACGCGATGCAACCAGGTGCGTCAGCGTCGCGTCTCCGTCAGGGAATGTTCCCGTTTTAATCAATGAAGGGTGGCTCCACTGCCCACGTTGCGTTGCGTTGCGTGACTGCATTAAAATTGCCCCGGTTGGCCGGTTCGTTTTTTGACGCACACGACGGAGGCGCAACGCGCCCGGTGGAGCCCCGGTGTGAGCTTGTAGATTGGCTATTTTTGGTGCGTGATACCGTCGTACGATGATGTATACATTACGCTTTTAAAGTGACGGTACACAATGAACAGTTCCCTCTGTATGTTAGAAAGGTAGGCTACTGTATAAGGCCCTAGTAAAATGTAGTGCAGGTTGTAGGTTGGTTAAAATAAAGAGAAGATTATTAAAATAGAATAAGATAAAAATATATATTCTGTTTCTGTGTGTGTGTGTGTGTGTGTGTGTGTGTGTGTGTGTGTGTGTGTGGGGGGGGGGGGGTTGTCAGGGTTGTCAGAAACAAACCTACTGTGACTGTCAAATGCACCAAGTGTCAAATGTGTCTTCAGTGTTTGGGTGATTAACTGAAATGGATTATTATTTTGAGACTTATTTTGAGTCCTGCTTAGTACAAGTAAAACACACTTTAGTAAAACTTTTGATAATAAAATACTTTGAAACATAGTTTATTTTGTCCAGCTCATGAATGTAGCCTGTGATAGTGTGATTAGTGAGTAACAAGTAAGAAGAAAACAAAAACAATCTTAACCCATGGTGCATGAATGCCCCACCACTATTGTGTCGGGTGGGTCCATCGTAGATCTACGATGAACCCACCCGACACAACAGTGGTGGTCCCCAGGCTGCTCATAGTCAGAATGGTGGTCCCTGGGTCAAAACCAGTTGAAAACCCCTGTATTAGAGTAATGTTAACTCCATAGACACATGCAAAACAGAAAGTACAAAAATCACTGAACTCCATCTTTAAACTATTTCACTGCATTTGACGACAGTGTGCAGCTGTTTCTTCTTGTTCATGACGTTGGGCACTTGGTTGTCCTTGTTGTTGTTTTTGTTTTAGTCTAGTTTTAGTCGATTAAACATCATCAGATTTCTGTCGACTAAATCTGCAGTTGATTTTGTCAAGACAAATGTTTTTTTTATGGGCCTTGATTGATTGATTGAAGTATTTATCAACAGTTTGCAGAATTACAGGATACATTTCAAGCACAACTCAATACAAAAACTGTTAACTGTGGACAACACCATAAACTTCATAATTACACTTGTTTACAATATGGTCCACCATGTTCAATTCATCATAACATTTAGAGACGTACAACTATACACTTCTACATAGCCAAAGACAGGAAATCAGCATATTATTATTATTATTATTATTATTATTATTATTATTATTATTATAAAAGGAGGTAAAAAATAACATACAGTGAGGGGAAAAGGGGGGTGGGGGGGGATTCAGATTTAACAGGGGCCAGTTTAGAATTGCAGCCGTCCGTAGCTGCCCTTTGAGAGCAAGTTTTGAAGGAGTCAAGGGATTTGCATGTCTTAATGACTGTTGGTAGGACGTTCTACATTTTGGTGGCATAGGAGCGAAATTAATTTAGTCCCTTGTTTGTGCCGAATCTGGGTTGCACATGGTTTGTTGAACTCCCTCTGGTGTTGTGGGTGTGGATTTCGTTGACATTAAGGAAGTATTTAGCCGGGTACATGCAGGTATCTTGGTGGTGTATCGAATCTTGTGGACCAGACCCATTGCAAGATGCTGTACTCTGTTGACTGTCCTAAGCCATTCTAGCCTGTCAAAGTGGGCAGGGGTGAGGTGGGTTTGGGGAGTGAGGCCAAGTATAGCAGCCTGACCAGTTTGTTTTGGGAAGTCTGGAGCCTTGTTTTAAGGGCCTGTGAGGTGCTGTGGTACCAGGAGGTGCATGCATAGTCGAAAAAACCTTGTACGAGGGCTCCTGTTAGGGTGTTCAAGGTGTGGAAACCTTGTACGAGGGCTCCTGTTAGGGTCTTCAAGGTGTAGAAACCTTGTACGAGGGCTCCTGTTAGGGTGTTCAAGGTGTAGAAACCTTGTACGAGGGCTCCTGTTAGGGTCTTCAAGGTGTAGAAACCTTGTACGAGGGCTCCTGTTAGGGTCTTCAAGGTGTAGAAACCTTGTATGAGGGCTCCTGTTAGGGTCTTCAAGGTGTAGAAACCTTGTACGAGGGCTCCTGTTAGGGTCTTCAAGGTGTAGAAACCTTGTACGAGGGCTCCTGTTAGGGTCTTCAAGGCGTCTCATTTTGTATGTGCGTGGCAAACAGAATGTTGACAAAATGTCACCACTAGCATTTCAGAGATGTCTGATTATTGGAGAAGTACTGCTTAGGGAGCGGCCATACCAACACACACACACACACACACACACACACACACACACACACACACACACACACACACACACACACACACACACACACACACACACACACACACACACACACACACACACACACTAACATCACATAGATGTTCTGCTATGTGCAGAATGTTGTCAGGTGATCAGTGATGTCACACCATTAGGCCACTCCCATTTCCACCTGGACAAAAATACTTCACCATTTTGCTTCCTTTGTTGCACGCACGCACGCACGCACGCACGCACGCACGCACGCACGCACGCACGCACGCACACACACACAAGTGCAGAGCAAAGGCCTGCCTGCCTGCCTGCCTGTCTGCCTGCCTGTCTGCCTGCCTGCCTGCCTGCCTGCCTGCCTGCCTGCCTGCCTGCCTGCCTGCCTGTCTGCCTGCCTGCCTGCCTGTCTGCCTGTCTGCCTGTCTGCCTGTCTGCCTGCCTGCCTGCCTGTCTGTCTGTCTGTCTGTCTGTCTGTCTGTCTGTCTGCCTGCCTGCCTGCCTGCCTGCCTGCCTGCCTGCCTGCCTGCCTGCCTGCCTGCCTGCCTGTCTGTCTGTCTGCCTGCCTGCCTGCCTGGATATGGAATGAACAAATGACATGGAAGCTCCTGTCAATTACTTCCATGAGAGGTGGTGGAGTTAGTTGCTTTTATACACATGTGGAAGTGTCCTTGAATGAATGAATGAATGAATGAATGAATGAATGAATGAATGAATGAATGAATGAATGAATGAATGAATGAATGAATGAATGAATGAATGAACCATTGTATAGCACTTTGCACACTTGGAAATGCAATTCAATTAATTAATAAAGCATAGTTAAACTCAACGAACACGTTTGGGAGATCGGTTTGTACTGAGCACATGTTAGAACTTCCACCGGGCAACCAGTAGTGCCATTAGCATAGGACTTTAGGCACTACAGCTTCTGCTAATAGGCTAGTAAAATTAGTATTAGTAGCAGTTAGTAGCCTAATTAATAGGACTTTAGGCACTACAGCTTCTGCTAATAGGCTAGTAAAATTAGTATTAGTAGCCTAATTAATAGGACTTTAGGCACTACAGCTTCTGCTAATAGGCTAGTAAAATTAGTATTAGTAGCAGTTAGTAGCCTAATTAATAGGACTTTAGGCACTACAGCTTCTTCTAATAGGCTAGTCAAATTAGTATTAGTAGCAGTTAGTAGCCTAATTAATAGGCTACAAATTGATGACATCACAGTATTCCCTCCCCCCCCCCCGGGAGGGAATTGTTTGACTCCGTGAAAGAAGAAAAACTACAAGTGAATACCCGCCCAGTGGATGGGTTGCGGGCTGCATCTGTTCCATTGGCTATTGCCTATCACTGCCGGGTGACACACTTCATTTCTATGCTTGTCGGCAGCTTACATCTGCCGCGGAGGAGAGCGTCAGCTGTAGGCTGGCCGTTGCGCAAGTCGTCGGCGGAAGTGGAGCATTTTCTCCATCCACCAGCTGTCTAAAAACCGGTTTTTCGGCTGCCGACAGCGCAAAACGGGTTTCTGCTCTGGTGTGACAGTACCCTGTGTGTGTGCTTGTTGGGGGAGGCGTAAAATGTGTGTGTGTCAATGTTATAATAGTTAACTAAAACTAACTAAAAAACTAGAATTAAAAAAACATTTTAGTTAACTGAAACTAATAAAAACTAAAAATTAATAAAAAAACGATAACTAAACTGAAACTGTATTGTGTGTCTTGATGAATTGAACAATGTGGACCCTGTTGTAAACAAGTGTAATGCTTAATTGGGTCGTCCACTCACAGTTAACAGTCTCTGTATTGAGTTTCTGCTTAAAATGTACTGTAAATTCTACAAACTGTTAATAAATATTTCAATCAATCAATCAAATGTCCTCAAAACTAACTAAAACTAACTGAAATTATAGACAAAATACCCTTAGTTTTAGTTTTTATCAATATTTATATTTATATGGATATTTATAATATAATCCTTTTAAATTCATTCCATTAATTTCCTCATTTCTCCAACAAGTTTAACGTACGAAAAAAAACCTAAACCATAACTAAACTAAAACTAAGCATTGGTACTTTAAACCTAAACCATAACTAAACTAAAACTAAGCATTGGTACTTTAAACCTAAACCATAACTAAACTAAAACTAAGCATTGGTACGTTAAACCTAAACCATAACTAAACTAAAACTAAGCATTGGTACGTTAAACCTAAACCATAACTAAACTAAAACTAAGCATTGGTACGTTAAACCTAAACCATAACTAAACTAAAACTAAGCATTGGTACGTTAAACCTAAACCATAACTAAACTAAAACTAAGCATTGGTACGTTAAACCTAAACCATAACTAAACTAAAACTAAGCATAGGTACGTTAAACCTAAACCATAACTAAACTAAAACTAAGCATAGGTACGTTAAACCTAAACCATAACTAAACTAAAACTAAGCATTTTCACCTAAATAAAAACTAACTAAAACTAACAAACCCGCTCTAAAACTAAACTAACATAAAAATATGTCAAAACTAACTAAAACTAAACTATAATGAGAAAACCAAAACTATTATAACCTTAGTGTGTGTGTGTGTGTGTGTGTGTGTGTGTGTGTGTGTGTGTGTGTGTGTGTGTGTGTGTGTGTGTGTGTGTGTGTGTGTGTGTGTGTGTGTGTGTGTGTGTGTGTGTGCTTGTTGGGTGGGGGCGTGTGCATACTCACTTTCTACCATACCTGCACGCTGACACAACCACACCTGTTATGCCTGCTGACACACACACACACACACACACACACACACACACACACACACACACACACACACACACACACACACACACACAGTTGGTTTGAAAACATGAGAAAAGACAACAAACCTCCCATACTGTACCTACTGTACTGTGTGAACTGTTGTGATAAAATAAGGTTAGCCGATGGAATACAAAGACAGCCTTTACAAATAAATGATGTATAATAGTAATGGTGTTTGGTTTGGTCCAACTGTTTCCTATATTCAGTGTTTGGTTTGGTCCAACTGTTTCCTATATTCAGTGTTTGGTTTTGGTCCAACTGTTTCCTATATTCAGTGTTTGGTTTTGGTCCAACTGTTTCCTATATTCAGTGTTTGGTTTTGGTCCAACTGTTTCCTATATTCAGTGTTTGGTTTTGGTCCAACTGTTTCCTATATTCAGTGTTTGGTTTGGTCCAACTGTTTCCTATATTCAGTGTTTGGTTTGGTCCAACTGTTTCCTATATTCAGTGTTTGGTTTGGTCCAACTGTTTCCTATATTCAGTGTTTGGTTTTGGTCCAACTGTTTCCTATATTCAGTGTTTGGTTTTGGTCCAACTGTTTCCTATATTCAGTGTTTGGTTTTGGTCCAACTGTTTCCTATATTCAGTGTTTGGTTTGGTCCAACTGTTTCCTATATTCAGTGTTTGGTTTTGGTCCAACTGTTTCCTATATTCTGTGTTTGGTTTGGTCCAACTGTTTCCTATATTCAGTGTTTGGTTTTGGTCCAACTGTTTCCTATATTCAGTGTTTGGTTTTGGTCCAACTGTTTCCTATATTCAGTGTTTGGTTTTGGTCCAACTGTTTCCTATATTCAGTGTTTGGTTTTGGTCCAACTGTTTCCTATATTCAGTGTTTGGTTTTGGTCCAACTGTTTCCTATATTCAGTGTTTGGTTTGGTCCAACTGTTTCCTATATTCAGTGTTTGGTTTTGGTCCAACGGTTTCCTATATTCAGTGTTTGGTTTTGGTCCAACTGTTTCCTATATTCAGTGTTTGGTTTTGGTCCAACTGTTTCCTATATTCAGTGTTTGGTTTGGTCCAACTGTTTCCTATATTCAGTGTTTGGTTTTGGTCCAACTGTTTCCTATATTCTGTGTTTGGTTTGGTCCAACTGTTTCCTATATTCAGTGTTTGGTTTGGTCCAACTGTTTCCTATATTCAGTGTTTGGTTTGGTCCAACTGTTTCCTATATTCAGTGTTTGGTTTTGGTCCAACTGTTTCCTATATTCAGTGTTTGGTTTTGGTCCAACTGTTTCCTATATTCAGTGTTTGGTTTTGGTCCAACTGTTTCCTATATTCAGTGTTTGGTTTGGTCCAACTGTTTCCTATATTCAGTGTTTGGTTTTGGTCCAACTGTTTCCTATATTCTGTGTTTGGTTTGGTCCAACTGTTTCCTATATTCAGTGTTTGGTTTTGGTCCAACTGTTTCCTATATTCAGTGTTTGGTTTTGGTCCAACTGTTTCCTATATTCAGTGTTTGGTTTTGGTCCAACTGTTTCCTATATTCAGTGTTTGGTTTTGGTCCAACTGTTTCCTATATTCAGTGTTTGGTTTTGGTCCAACTGTTTCCTATATTCAGTGTTTGGTTTGGTCCAACTGTTTCCTATATTCAGTGTTTGGTTTTGGTCCAACTGTTTCCTATATTCAGTGTTTGGTTTTGGTCCAACTGTTTCCTATATTCAGTGTTTGGTTTTGGTCCAACTGTTTCCTATATTCAGTGTTTGGTTTGGTCCAACTGTTTCCTATATTCAGTGTTTGGTTTTGGTCCAACTGTTTCCTATATTCTGTGTTTGGTTTGGTCCAACTGTTTCCTATATTCAGTGTTTGGTTTTGGTCCAACTGTTTCCTATATTCAGTGTTTGGTTTTGGTCCAACTGTTTCCTATATTCAGTGTTTGGTTTTGGTCCAACTGTTTCCTATATTCAGTGTTTGGTTTTGGTCCAACTGTTTCCTATATTCAGTGTTTGGTTTGGTCCAACTGTTTCCTATATTCAGTGTTTGGTTTGGTCCAACTGTTTCCTATATTCAGTGTTTGGTTTGGTCCAACTGTTTCCTATATTCAGTGTTTGGTTTTGGTCCAACTGTTTCCTATATTCAGTGTTTGGTTTGGTCCAACTGTTTCCTATATTCAGTGTTTGGTTTGGTCCAACTGTTTCCTATATTCAGTGTTTGGTTTTGGTCCAACTGTTTCCTATATTCAGTGTTTGGTTTGGTCCAACTGTTTCCTATATTCAGTGTTTGGTTTTGGTCCAACTGTTTCCTATATTCAGTGTTTGGTTTTGGTCCAACTGTTTCCTATATTCAGTGTTTGGTTTTGGTCCAACTGTTTCCTATATTCAGTGTTTGGTTTTGGTCCAACTGTTTCCTATATTCAGTGTTTGGTTTTTAACCTTTAAACACATCTTACTTATTTAAAAAAATGCTGCTATTTGTCCCAGAATTACTGCAAAAGGTGATGCTATTCGTTTCAAAAAGCTCACCCCTCGTGTGTGTGTGTGTGTGTGTGTGTGTGTGTGTGTGTGTGTGTGTGTGTGTGTGTGTGTGTGTGTGTGTGTGTGTGTGTGTGTGTGTGTGTGTGTGTGTGTGTGTGTGTGTGTGTGTGTGTGTGCGCCTCCTCCAACTGAAAATACCTTTTCCACTTTTCTATTTGGACTCTTGCCTTGTCAATGTAAGCGTGTGTTGCCTTGTCAATGTAAGCGTGTGTTTCCTTGTCAATGTAAGCGTGTGTTTCCTTGTCAATGTAAGCGTGTGTTTCCTTGTCAATGTAAGCGTGTGTTTCCTTGTCAATGTAAGCGTGTGTTTCCTTGTCAATGTAAGCGTGTGTTTCCTTGTCAATGCAAGCGTGTGTTTTCTCGTGCCAACAAAGATACTTTGAATGGAATTTAATGGAACTTGGATTGTGGCTCTTAATGGAAGTATATGGAATTAATGCAACAAGAGGAGGATTCATATTTAAACTTGGTGTTTTAAGGATTTATTTTTAGTCCTGATCTTTTGAAGAAAATGTCACAAACATTTGATATTTTACTCGTCTTAAATATAAACATAGCCTGATGAAGGCCGTATAGGCTGACATGTTGCTGGTTCAACTATTCAAATATTTCACTGCATTTGAAGACAGTGTTTCTTCTATTAAAGGTATTTTCAGTGATTTCACTTAATTCAAATATCACCTCTTTTTTCTTTTGTTGTGATAATCCCTACTATAGAGTGTGCTGACCATATAAGGAGTTCCTCACTGTCCCCAGTTAACCCTTGGGGTCAACAAACCATAGGTTTTGTTTAGATGTTCTGCTATGTCCAGAATGTTGTCAGGTGATCAGTGATGTCACACCATTAGGCCACTCCCATTTCCACCTGGACAAAAATAAATGCAATACTTCAACATTGTGCTTCCTTTGTTGCAAGCACGCACACACACACACACACACACACACACACACACACACACACACACACACACACACACACACACACACACACACACACACACACACACACACACACACACACACACGTGAGCAAATATGTTTCACTATATAAATATCCCACTGTTACTTTCTTAGCTTACGCATGTTTCATGATAAATGCTTTTTATGTGATGTATTCCCATGCTTTGTTCTTGCTTAAATGTAAGTCGCTCTGGATTAAGAGCGTCTGCTAAATGCCTAAATTGTAAATTGTAAATTGTAATTGTAGCAAAGGCCTGCCTGCCTGTCTGCCTGCCTGCCTGACTGCCCGTCTGCCTGTCTGTCTGTCTGCCTACCTGTCTGTCTGCCTGCCTGTCTGCCTGCCTGCCTGCCTGCCTGCCTGCCTGCCTGCCTGTCTGTCTGTCTGTCTGTCTGTCTGTCTGCCTGCCTGTCTGCCTGCCTGACTGCCCGTCTGCCTGTCTGTCTGCCTACCTGTCTGCCTGCCTGCCTGCCTGCCTGCCTGTCTGTCTGTCTGCCTGCCTGCCTGTCTGCCTGCCTGGATATGGAATGAACAAATGACATGGAAGCTCCTGTCAATTACTTCCATGAGAGGTGGTGGAGTTAGTTGCTTTATAGCAGACAGTTTGAGAGGGGGAGAGGTGGTGGAGTTAGCTGCTTTAGCCCGGACCCGGACCCAACAGGCCCGTTGGATAATCCTCCCCTGCGTGCACCCCCTGAAGCCCCCCTCCCCCTGCCCCCCCACACAACTCTCACACTGTTACATTAAACCTGTGCACAAAAACTGGCCTAAGGTTTTTTTGGACTGCTCTTTTCTGTCGACAATACGTCTCTTTGGCAAACATAGCAGATCTACAAGCTCACAACAACACGGTTATGAGCCTGTCTGCCAAATGCCTAAGTTGTAGATCAGCATTATTTGGCTCACAACACGTCTGTCTGTCTGCCTTAATAATGTGGTCCATGTCCACCATCTACTGGACACAGTGTGAAACTACACCACTTGTTTTTGCCTGTTGTTGTTTCAGCAGTAGAGCGACCACTTGGTTAGCTTTGACACTATTTAATGGAAACTACAACTTATAATGTAGTCATTTATCATTTAATGGAAACTACAACTTATAATGTAGTCATTTATCATTTAATGGAAGCTACAATTTATATTGTAGTCATTTATCAGCCGCTATTAATCCAGAACGATTTGCAGTAAGCAAGACCAACACATGGTAATTAGAAAATACGTATACATAGTCATCTAGGATCAATATAGGTATAAGAACCTAACAGCTGTCTAAGAGTAGAATATCAATTAAACTATAGGCCTAAGTATATACACTCTACAATGCTATGTCTAGACCAGTGTTTTTAACAATATATAGAGCTATTTAACACTGTTACTGAACACACACTATATAGCAATGATTACTAATATAGAACTTCAATTGTTTTTATTTTATTTATTCATTTATTTGACAGGTACAAAGCTCATTAATCAACATGTCAGTTTTCACATCAATGTAAATGGGCCAGAGTTAGCCGAAGCTACATTTAATCTGTAGTCCCTGGGCAGGCTCTTAAAAAATGAATGATAAAAAGGACAAAGTGTAGTGTGCCTGCACACAACACCATGCGTTGATGCCATGTGTGCATATGTGCAGGCACCCAACACTACGTCCATACAAAAACACAATACAATACAATACAGGAACAGATCGACATGGTACAGGGGACAGAACAACCGCAAGTGAAGTGAGAAATGACACCGGTGATAAATACTAAATAGTGCTGATAGTTAGTTACTCATGATTACAGATTTGAGTTGTTTTTAGCCACCTTTTCAGGTTGAATTTGAAGGTCAGATAGTTGGAGGTCTCTCTTAGTCTGTAGAGAGACTGTTCCAGTGATGGGAGGCTCTAACAGAGACTGTTCCAGTGATGGGAGGCTCTAACAGAGAAGACTGTTTTACCAAACACACTACGTCTGATTGGCACTTCACAGTCCCCTCTGGTAGTCGCCCTTGTTGTTCTGTAACCACTGTCCGTTAGATCTATGAACTGGTTCAGTAGTGGAGGTGCAAGTCCATTTAAGATCTTAAAAATGAGGCAGGCATCTGCAAAGTGTTTAAAGCCGTCAAAATTAAATAAGTTGTACTTTTGAACTATATGGCAATGGTGGTAACGGTTGGGCTTTTGATCCAGTGTTTTTAATGTCTGTTTGTAAAGTGATTCTATGGGGTTTAAAGTTGTCTGATTTGTCTGTGACCAGGTTGTGAAACGGTAGGTTATGTGTGAAAAAATCATAGCACGCATGAAGAGTTTGGCTGCATCGGTTGTTACATATGGTCTTATGTAGGCTTACCACTTACCATACGTCCTCTTTTGCCCGGACAAGTCCTCTTTTGGGGGGCTGTCCGGGCAGTCCGGGGGGGTTTTATAAATTCCTTCAAATGTCCGGGGTTTTACACGTATCGCCTGTATATGGGCACGTTCGGAAATACCGCACCGGAGCGCACTCGCCCATTAGTTTGCATTGCACAGTGCGCTCAGTGCGGTATTTCCGAACGAGCCCTGTGTATCGCTACGCTCACAGACCATTCAGACCAATGTGTATTACAATGCATGTTCAATGGTTCGTAGTGGAAAAACACTGTGAGAGGTGGACTTCCAGCCCGAACCCCGTAATGTGTATTATTCATAACTCTAGTCTGCATGCGCTGCGCGCTGACAGCACTTGTCCCGACCGCAGGCTGCAGACAGACTGTTGTGCTCTCTGTGAGGAAAGCTTGAAATGCCAAAGAACTATCTCATCATCATTGACATGCAGAGAAAGTAGGCTACTGTTTTCTTAGCTTTGTGACTGACCAATGAGTTATGTCCTGCAAGCCCATGTCATGTCAACAACACAGACAAGGCAGCTGTGCGCGAGGTGAGTCCTGCAAATTAAATTGACCCAATATTATTTTGTACAACCTAGCAAAGCATAAGATAATGGTTTGGAGAATAGGCTGGTCTCTCTTTTTACAAGAGATAAGCCATTGCCTACAGATTCTTAAACTTTTTTAATTTCAAGGACCCCCATAACTCTGAGAGTAAAACCCATAAAAAGAGTCCCATTTTATTCCATTTGTACAGTATCAGAGTTAAAAGTTATAAAAGGGTCCATTTGGTTCCATTTGTATAGTACACTCTCAGAGTTACAGACCTGTAAGGGTCCATGATTTGGTTCCATTTGTACACTCTCAGAGTTACAGACCTGTAAGGGTCCATTTGGGTCCATGTGTTACACTCTCAGAGTTACAGACCTATAATGGGTCCATTTGGAACCCCCTCAAGGAACCATGAGGGTCCCTGGATCACACCTTTGAGGCTTTGAGAGCCACTGCTTTAAATAAGTACATAACTAATATAGAGCATATTTGATCAAATTTAGGAGCCAAACTTTTTTGACAAATGAATTTAATTCAAACAGAACCGCGCACGCACGACACATGCACATGCACAACATGCATGTGAACGTGCACACGCACATGCACTCTTTTTGGTAATTCAGAATATGGTATGCCTAGTCTTATGTGTCTGAAATTGGATAAAGTGAATTTGATTTTATTGGCTACATTTTTAACATGCTTTTTAAATGTCAAGTTTGAGTCTAGTGTAATTCCAAGATATTTAAATTCTGATACTACCTGAATACTACTACCTTCAATTGCCATTTACTGACAAAGGGTTGAAAACCACTGCTGTGCATGAACACAGTTAACCCATTATTTGCTTCTGGGAGGTGGGGTCCCTGAAACAACACATTTTCAGATGGGGGTCGGCGGCCAATTTCATATATTTTTGGGGGTCCTTGACATGAAATATTGAGCACCACTGATACAGAAACATGAGGTTTTTCAGAAAAAGAATGACATTTAAAAAAAGATTATTTTTTTTAGTCTGTTTTGATTGATTGAAATATTTATTAACAGTTTGCAGAATTACAGTACATTTAAATATTTATTAACAGTTTGCAGAATTACAGTACATTTCAAGCACAAACTCAATACAAAGACTGTTAACTGTGAGTGGAGGACCCAATTAAGCATTACACTTGTTTACAACAGGGTCCACTTTGTTCAATTCATCAAAACATTTAGAGACGTACAAATAGACACTTCTATATAGTTAAAGAACAGAACAGGAATTCATCATAAAGGAAGTAAAAAGGGAAAAGAAACATATACAGTGAGGGGAAAGGAGTGGGGGGGGGGGATTCAGATTTTAAAGGGACCAGTTTCGAATTGCGGCCGTCCGTAGGTGCCCTTTGAGAGCGGTTTTGAAGGAGTCAAGGGATTCACATGTCTTAATGACTGTTGGTAGGGCGTTCCACATTTTGGTGGCATAGGAGCGAAAATAATTTAGTCCCTTGTTTGTGCCGAATCTGGGTTGTACATGGTTTGTTGCACTCCGTCTGGTGTTGTGGGTGTGGACTTCGTTGACATTAAGGAAGTATCTAGACAGGTACATGGGTATCTTGGTGGTGTATCGAATCTTGTGGACCAGACCCATTGCAAGATGCTGTACTCTGTCGTCGACCCTAAGCCATCCCAGCCTGTCAAAGTGGGCAGGGGTGAGGTGGGTTCGGGGGGTGAGGCCAAGTATAGTAGCCTGACCAGTTTGTTTTGGGAGGTCTGGAGCCTTGTTTTAAGGGCCTTTGAGGTGCTGTGGTACCAAGAGGTGGATGCATAGTCAAAGAAACCTTGTACTGTTAAGGTCTTCAAGGTGTTTTTGTTGACCAGTGAGGAGATCCTGTAAAGGAATCTTGTTCTTTGATTTACTTTTTTGATTACGTTGGTGGCCATTTTATCACCGGAAAGATTGGCCTCCAGGATGGAACCTAGGTAGGTAATTTCATGTTTTCGTGTGATAATATTGTCACCCACTCTAACCAAGAAGCCATCTGCCTTGCTGAGATTACTATTTGATCCGAAGAGAATGGATTCAGTTTTTCCCAGGTGTAAGGATAGTTTGTTATCAGCGAGCCAGGTGCAGATTCTACCGAGTTCAGAGCTGAGGGTCTTTTCAACCTGCAGTTTGCTCCTGTTCGAGACCAGCAGTGCTGAGTCATCTGTGATCAGGAACAAGTTGCAGTCACAAGCTGATGTCATGTCGTTTACATATATTAGGAACAGTAAAGGCCCTAGTATGCTTCATTGTGGGATGCCACAGCTCACTGGGAGGGGGGGGGGGGGGGGGGGGACAGGACAGTGTTCCGTTCACCTCCACCATCTGTTCTCTCCCCTCCAGGTAGGATTGCATCCAGCTCACTGATGTGCTATCAAAACCAATAGCTTTAAGCTTGTTAACTAGTATGGAGTGGTTCACGGTGTCAAAAGCTTTTGGAGGTCCAGCATGACCATGCCGCAGTATTTTCCAGCATCCACCTTGTGTTTGATGTGGTCGCTCAAATAGAGGAGGCATGTGTCAGTGGAGTGGGATGTTCTGAAACCTGATTGGAACTCATACATCAATTTATTAGTGGCAAGATACTTTTCAACCTGTTCATAGACTATGTTTTCCATCACTTTCGATATGGAGCTTAGAATATAAATAGGGCGGTAGTTTACGGGTTCTAATTTACTCCCTTTTTTGTACAAGGGGGTTACTTTGGCCAGTTTAAAATCTTGGGGGACCTGTCCCTGTTTGATGGAGAGGTTTACTATGTGGGTGATGACTGGAGCTATGGAAATGGAGTCTCTGAGAAATTTGGAGGGAATATTGTCATGGCCAGTGGCCTTGTTGGGTTGGAGGGCACTTAGTTTTAAGTACCTCCTCAGTTGTTGCCATTGCCATTTTAAAATCATCTTTACAAACACCTAGGTTTTTGTAGAAGGCTTGTTTTTGTTTTCCTCTGCTTTATCATTGATAAAGTTACTTTTGGCTGTTTTGGTCAATAGCTTGTTACATTGGGTTTTTAGGATGCACAGTTTGGTTTGGAGATCACTGTCGAAGCGCTTGCGCTTGGCTAGCTTGGACTTGCATTTAAGAAGTTCAGAGCATTTGTTGTCTCTGGCTTTCATTGCAGTCAGTATGTCCGAATTCATCCATGGCTCCGAGCGGGTTTTGACCCTGGTGGTTCTCAGAGGAGCCATGTTGTTTAGTACTGATGTAAATTTGGTTTTAAAGCCAAGCTATGCTTCTTCGACTAGTGAGCTTCTGGGCTCATCGGACCAATCCAGACTCTCCAGTTCGGGGTCGACCCATAATTCCGATGGCCCATTTTTCCGACGGTCAATAACAATATCAATTATATTAACCAACAAGCCCAGCTCTACAAACAAAAGCTTTATTTGTGTTTAAACACACAAAGCCATTGTGCGTAATGTGCGTAAACCACAAGCGCACACACACACACACACACACACACATGCACGGACGCACGCACACACACACACCACCGTCAGTCCGCAACTGCGTTCCAACAAGCTGAACTATAAAGCTAAATTATATCATTTTATTATGAGATCCCGTTAGCCTACATGCTTTGAGCCGAGGGCCCACCGCAGGCTAGAGAACAGTTAGAGAGAGAGAGAGAGAGAGAGAGAGAGAGAGAGAGAGAGAGAGAGAGAGAGAGAGAGAGAGAGAGAGAGAGAGAGAGAGAGAGAGAGAGAGAGAGAGAGAGAGAGAGAGAGAGAGAGAGAGAGAGAGAGAGAGAGAGAGAGAGAGAGAGAGAGAGAGAGGCGCATTGCTGTAGCTACTTGCTGGCTACGTTTAGGACTCTCAATCAATCAGAATCAGAATTATTTTAATGATCATCTACTGTAGGTCTAGGCCTATGTTGTTATATACCATTAGGAGAGATAACAGGCCAAACGTTGAATTGTGTAGAACTTCTTGAGAATTAAGCAGGGCAGATGTGTGACAATAACTTAACTCTCGAGAGTGTCAAATTAAACCATTTGGTTTCATTTTACACCCACAAGAGTTAAAGATAAGGGCCCATTTGGTTCATCCTTTAGCTGCATGGGGACCACCTGGAACCCCCTCAAGGCCAGTGGTCCCCCTGGTTGAAAACCACTGATTTACACTAACTCTGTATGGGCTTTAGAACCAGCAGGCATGCAGCTTTACATTATATTATGAGAGCTGTATATTTGTGACGTGACATAGACACGCGGTACGTCGGCCGTTATCTGGGTTCTTTCAACCCAGAGTCCATCACTTTTGATACCACGGCAAATGGAGAACACTTCTACTCTCTGTCTCTCTCTCTACGGCTCTTCATATGGCAACATGAAAACCATACATGGACCCGTCCCAATTGAAAGCGTTCTTAATAAGAACAAGGAGAACAATAAGAAAGTATAATTCCCGGACGGCCTCACGGCTTCACAGCTGTGGGTCTTCTAAAGGAAAACATGTTACGGATATATGCTGGATCACAGGAAGAAATAATGCACCTGTGACTCATATATAAGCTGATCGAAGGAGTAGATTATATGGTTTTATAGACACCACCATGCCTATTTCTGTCGTTCATAGTTCTCTATTTCAATCTCTGGGTCCTTGGTGGACTCGTCCAGCTTTGTTTCAGAGAAACGTAGGATGTCACCGTGAAGCAGCAGCAGAAGAAGCAGAAGAAGCAGCAAGGACGACATAAAGATGGGGAGGTGCGGATCACGGGGTTGGAGACGTCACAAGGTCTGTTTATTTACTCACCAAACTAACTGAAGTTAGGGTTTAAATACATTGTAGAAATTCACTGTAAGAACGACAAAGACTGCAGCCATTAGTATTGGTGGTGAATTCAGAGAGATCAGTTGTTAATCAAATATTGCATATTGTATCTGAAGTTGTCATGTATTTTACCTAAATATTTAGCTGATACATTTGAATGTCAAATAAATGTATGATGATTACGAAATATACATGGCAACTAGTACACACACACACACACACACACACACACACACACACACACACACACACACACACACACACACACACACACACACACACACACACACACACACACACGCTGGGATGGCAGGGCTGGTGCATATGCACTGAGAAGAGCCTCGTCCAGTGACTGGTAGAAGGAATCCTTGACCTCACTCTGGGATGGCAGGGCTGCTGCACTGAGAAGTGTGGCAAAGCGGTGCTTAACCAGCGGGATACGGAGGGTCAGAGCTGTCCTCCTATGAGGTCTGTCAGAGCTGTTCTCCTATATGAGGTCTGTCAGAGCTGTTCTCCTATGAGGTCTGTCAGAGCTGCCATACGAGTCCAGGAGAGTCCTTACATTCCATGTTGCCAGTTTTAATGATTTCCTGTTTTGTTTTTTATTTCGACCGCGGTAACGGAATGGCCCGATAGATGCAGTATCCTTTCCAGGAAATGTTGAGTAGACAATTTTTAGGCCACCTTTTCTAGGCCCTTCCCCACTTGGGGTGAGCAGTGTTGCCCCTAAATAGGGCTGCTTAAGCACACAGGGGTCTGGCCGAAAACAGCTTCCACTCAATCCACGCTGTTAGCGACCCATATCCTGTGTTTCTGACGTGCAGGGTTCTGTTAGCGACCCATAACCTGTGTTGCTGACGTGCAGGGTTCTGTTAGCGACCCATAACCTGTGTTACTGACGTGCTGGGTTCTGTTAGTGACCCATAACCTGTGTTGCTGATGTGCAGGGTTCTGTTAGCGACCCATATCCTGTGTTGCTGACGTGCAGGGTTCTGTTAGCGACCCATAACCTGTGTTGCTGACGTGCAGGGTTCTGTTAGCGACCCATAACCTGTGTTGCTGACTTGCAGGGTTCTGTTAGCGACCCATAACCTGTGTTGCTGACGTGCAGGGTTCTTAGCTAAGAGCTTCCAGGTCATTCGCACCTGCTCTCGTCACCAGAACCCCATCATCACCAGACTTCAACGCGTTGTAAGGTCCTGGTACTGTTCACCGTGGTCAGAGGTGGATACCTGGTACTGTTCACCGTGGTCAGAGGTGGATACCTGGTACTGTTCACCGTGGTCAGAGGTCAGAGGTCAGAGGTGGATACCTGCGCAAGGACGTTTTTAAGTGCCATAGGGGGTGCGTCCTTCACAGTAGCACTATCTTCACCACCATGGGGTAATCCCGATGGCGTGGGTGAGCCCATGACGACCAGTCCCCCATCATGGCTGCAGGAGGCTGCCGGGTCCTTGGTCTTTGACCAGTCCCCCATCATGGCTGCAGGAGGCTGCCCGGTCATTGGTCTTTGACCAGTCCCCCATCATGGCTGCAGGAGGCTGCCCGGTCCTTGGTCTTTGACCAGTCCCCCATCATGGCTGCAGGAGGCTGACAGGTCCTTGGTCTTTGACCAGTCCCCCATCATGGCTGCAGGAGGCTGCCGGGTCCTTGGTCTTTGACCAGTCCCCCATCATGGCTGCAGGAGGCTGCCGGGTCCTTGGTCTTTGACCAGTCCCCCATCATGGCTGCAGGAGGCTGCCGGGTCCTTGGTCTTTGACCAGTCCCCCATCATGGCTGCAGGAGGCTGCCGGGTCCTTGGTCTTTCAAGGCCCGCCGGTTGCGCACCGCTAGCATTGCCTTTCTGTCAGGGTGTGCTCCCTTAAGCCAAATTCCAATACCCAATATCTCGGCCACTCGCTCACTCACACTCGCTCACTCCAGCATGGCAAATGACGGTGAAATTGGTGACCTGCCAAATATGTGACCATCTTGTTCACACAACTATTACATGGAAGTCTTTAAATACATGGCCTAAATACAGTAGGGTTGAACTCTGCTAATGAACAAACTGCAACAATTGACATTAGGACACATTTACATTATGTGATTGTCTACACGGTTGTCACATATTTCAGCAGGTCACCAATTCCACCATAACACCACCTTGCTGGAGTGACTGAGTGCGAGTGAGCGAGTCGCCGAGATTCTGGGTATTGGAATTTGGCTTTAGCCTTTGCCTAATAAGCTTACCCACAATGCAGTGGAGCTAGGGGGCAGGGTTGACGGGCGTCAGGGCATGTCCACGCGATGGTGGGCCTATACGCCGCGTCTCTGGGTCCGCAGAGACCCAGTTACCATGCGTGGCCACGGGGGGGCACTACAGGAGTCTTGGTGGTGGAGAGGCTCTGTACCAGCAGGAGGAGACTTACACACTCGGCTCCTCTTTTCACCCCCCGAGGGGGGGGGGGGGGGGCTACCTGGCGGCGGCAGCTGTAAGCAGAGTGTAGCAAGCAGAAAGCAGCATGCTACATGCACCATCTACAAACATCTCTATCCTACTATACTAACGCACTAGACACGTCACCCTGTGTGAATTCCGTACTGTTCCCATAGTATGTGCAGTGATTGAATGAACTCCATTCAAGTGACTAGAAATATGATTATTGTGTCTTTCATTGTGAACACAGCTTTAGAGAACAAAGCTGAGATGTTAACATCCTCTCTCCGTTTGCCCCAGGAACCATCCATGGATTTACTTGAGGAACACATCTTGAAGACTCTGAAGGAGCTGAAAGCCAGAGAGTTTGAGGACTTCAAGGTTCACTTGCAACACCCTGATATCTTTGAAGGCCTCGTTCCTCTCCCTGATATCTTTGAAGGCCTCGTTCCTCTCCCACCGCTTCCAACCCCAGACGTTCTAATCCCACAGTGCTTCCTTGAGAAGAACAACAAGAAGGGCATCGCTCATCTGATGGTGCTGAGCTACCCCGGTCATGCTCCTCAGATCATGGCAAATGTTCTGAAGAAGATCCACAGGAATGATCTACTGCACAGGTTACCACACATGGCCAAAGGTAGGTGAACCTCATACGGTCTATCCCTGGCCACAGGAGGACATCTTTCATGGTGTCTTACATGGGAGACGGTTCAAAGGGGAGATTGTGCGCTCATCTAGTGCATGTGTTTAGACACTTCAAAGGGAGATTGTGTGCTCATCTAGTGCATGTGTTTAGACACTTCAAAGGGGAGATTGTGCGCTCATCTAGTGCATGTGTTTAGACACTTCAAAGGGGTGATTGTGCGCTCATCTTGTGCATGTGTTTAGACACTTCAAAGGGGAGATTGTGTGCTCATCTAGTGCATGTGTTTAGACACTTCAAAGGGGAGATTGTGTGCTCATCTAGTGCATGTGTTTAGACACTTCAAAGGGGAGATTGTGGTTAGACAGCAAGGAAAGAATCAAATATAATGTTTGCTTTCTGGAAACATTTGAACTTGAGTACTCGCTTGACCTACTAGTACATTCTTCCCTGCTGCAATAACAGTTAATTACCTTGCTAAACCTTAATGCAATCAAGTTAACATCAGTTTAATAGCCAGATAATAGTTCATTACTGCCTGGTAACAGCAGGTTTCTTATACAATGTGTTATTTTCTAACTCAACAATAGCTGTGACATCAGACCAGCATGAAGCTACAGGCGCTGACCCAACAAGGTCAAGTTCAACGTCAACAAGTGGAGGAGTCTCTAAAGCTGAAGGTGAGCTGAAACTATGAATAGATGTCTTCAATAAACGGATTAACCACTTGAACCCCAGCTTCCCTATTCTGAGGAGAACATTATCCACAAATAGCAGATTTACAAGCTCACAACACATTGCAATGTGTCATGTTGTTCTCTAAATCAATTATTACGGTCACAATATAGAGCTATTTAACACTGTTACTGAACACACACTCTATAGCAATGATTACTGTCACAATATAGTTATTTAACACTGTTAAACAGCAGGTTTCTTATACAATGCTGTTGTCTTTTCTAACTCAACAGTAGCTGTGACATCAGACCAGCATGAAGCTACAGGCGCTGACCCAACAAGGTCAAGTTCAACCTCAACAAGTGGAGGAGTCTCTAAAGCTGAAGGTGAGCTGAAACTATGAATAGATGTCTTCAATAAACTGATTAACCATTTGAACCCCAGCTTCCCTATTCTGAGGAGAACATTATACACAAATAGCAGATTTACAAACTCACAACACATTGCAATGTGTCATGTTGTACTCTAAATCAATTATTACTGTCATAGAGCTATTTAACACTCTTACTGAACACACACTCTATAGCAATGATTACTGTCACAATATAGAGCTATTTAACACTGTTACTGAACACACACTCTATAGCAATGATTACTGTCACAATATAGAGCTATTTAACACTGTTACTGAACACACACTCTATAGCAATGATTACTGTCACAATATAGAGCTGTTTAACACTGTTACTGAACACACTCTATAGCAATGATTATTTAACAATTACTATTTAACACTGACTGACTGGCAGGCTGACTGACTGACTGACTGACTGACTGACTGACTGACGGGCGGTCGTGCGTGCATCTGTTACCAGAACCAAGACACAGATGGGACGGTTTCAAGGGTGTTTATTGAACTTTTGGGGTTATTTTAAGCCCATTACTGACAAAAAAGTGCAAAGTTAATAACTGTTATTAACACATTTAGTACCGCGAGTGCCTTCAAAATAAAGGCTATAGAGTGCCAGAGTTGTCTGATCGCTTTTACTTTGAAAGCCATGAAACAGGAAACACTTGCCTAAAAAAGTTGACTTTACAAAGATACCTCACATCCCCGATCATCTTAATATATTGTTTTACGCTCCAAAAAGCGTTCATATTTTGCGGGAGAGACGGATGAGGAGCAGAAAGGAAGCGCCAGCATATCGCTCTATTCATCACCACGGAGAGCGCCCTGGATTAGGAGAGACGAGTCATTCTTTCCGCCTCGCTAACATGGGAGTCAATAACAAGCTAATAGTTGCACTGAGCGTTAGCATACGGCAAGCGAAAAGCAAAATGCCAAAAAAAAATAATAGGAAAATTCTGAATATTCTTGCGTCGCTGGGACGTCGCTAGGACGTCGCTAGGACGTCCTCACACGTCAGATGTATTAATATTTCGGGATCCTTATGACGTGCTCACACGTGTTTTGTTCTAATTGTGTTAACGGTGCAGTTTTTGGGGGCCCCTGAGCTAGGGGGGCCCCTGAGCTAGGGGGCCCGTGAGCTAGGGGGGCCCGTGAGCTAGGGCGACCCGTGAGCTAGGGGGCCCGTGAGCTAGGGGGCCCGTGAGCTAGGGCGACCCGTGAGCTAGGGTGGCCCCTGAGCTAGGGGGGCCCGTGAGCTAGGGGGGCCCGTGAGCTAGGGGGGCCCCTGAGCTAGTGGGGCCCGTGAGCTAGGGGGGCCCGTGAGCTAGGGGGGCCCGTGAGCTAGGGGGGCCCGTGAGCTAGGGGGGCCCCTGAGCTAGTGGGGCCCCTGAGCTAGGGGGGCCCCTGAGCTAGTGGGGCCCCTGAGCTAGTGGGGCCCGTGAGCTAGGGGGGCCCGTGAGCTTGAGCCTCCGTGTGACAGCAACGCGGCCACACAGAGGCTGAAGCTCAGGGGCCCCTCCTAGCTCAGAGGCCCCTCCTAGCTCAGAGGCCCCTCCTAGCTCAGAGGCCCCTCCTAGCTCAGGGGCCCCTCCTAGCTCAGAGGCCCCTCCTAGCTCAGAGGCCCCTCCTAGCTCAGAGGCCCCTCCTAGCTCAGAGGCCCCTCCTAGCTCAGACGCCCCTGGGCCGTTGGATAATCCTCCCCTGATTCAACTGTTCTCAGCTGTGTTGAGTCTATGAATAGATGTCTTATAAACTGATTATTGACTCTATGAATAGATGTCTTATAAACGGATTATTGACTCTATGAATAGATGTCTTATAAACTGATTATTGACTCTATTAGGGATGTGCCGATGAGACATTTTGGCCGATATCGATATCCGATATAATTCATTGCTTTTATGGTCGATATAACCGATATTACCGATGTCGATATGATCTCATTCTGTATTGAAAAATTATAATAATTTTGTCCATTCTGAAAAATACATGTAACAGGGTGTCTGCACTGCCGGCTTAGGGAAGTCAGATTTAACTTTAAAACCTTTTTATATTTAATATTGTGAGCTTGTAGATCTGTTCAAGCTCTGACTTTGGACTTTTGTCTTTTCTGACATCAGACCAGCATGGAGCTACAGCCGCTGACCCACCAATGTCAAGTGCAACGTCTACAGGAGCAGCTGAAGGTGAGCTGACTGTGTGTGTGTGTGTGTGTGTGTGTGTGTGTGTGTGTGTGTGTGTGTGTGTGTGTGTGTGTGTGTGTGTGTGTGTGTGTGTGTGCACGCGCACTGGCTGGCTGGCGGGCAGGGGGGCGGGCAGGCGGTCGTGTGTCTGTTACCAGAACCAAGACAAGGATGGGACGGTTTCAAGGGTGTTTATTGAACAAACTTAAACAGGGAGCAAGTCAGGCTCAACGTACTGTAAGCCTGGGAGGGGTCAGACTCAACGTACTGTAAGCCTGGGAGGGGTCAGACTCAACGTACTGTAAGCCTGGGAGGGGTCAGACTCAACGTACTGTAAGCCTTGGAGGGCACAATAATGAACAGAATGGGATTCTTGTCCTTGGCGGTCTCCTTGTCACTGAAAGAGAGTTCCATTAGTTCAGGACAGAAAAACATACAGCCGAGCACAGTCAGTGCGCTCCTCCCTGGAGGCGTGCTATAGTAGGTAGCTCCTCCCTGGAGGCGTGCTTTAGTAAGTAGCTCCTCCCTGGAGGCGTGCTCTAGTAGATAGCTCCTCCCTGGAGGCGTGCTCTAGTAGGTAGCTCCTCCCTGGAGGCGTGCTCTAGTAGGTAGCTCCTCCCTGGAGGCGTGCTCTAGTAGGTAGCTCCTCCCTGGAGGCGTGCTCTAGTGGGTAGCTCCTCCCTGGAGGCGTGCTCTAGTAGGTAGCTCCTCCCTGGAGGCGTGCTCTAGTAGGTAGCTCCTCCCTGGAGGCGTGCTCTAGTAGGTAGCTCCTCCCTGGAGGCGTGCTCTAGTAGGCGCACAGTATTAACTTTCTTTTTCTCTCCCTTTTGGGGACACTCACCTTGTCGGGGGGGAGCGAGCGCGACTCCACAATACAAAGACTTCCACTCTTTGATAGGTGGTTTCACTTTGTTGTGTTTTGAAAATGCCATTCTCATCAAAGCGGAACCCCAGCAAGCGATACGTTTTTCTGCCGTTCTTATGAACATCGTTCTCGTGTAAAGGGGGTCTTAGAGGGAAGAAGACATTTGGTGTGGAGGGAAATACTGGCAGTTTCACCAACAACAACAACTACCAACCAATGTTCATTCCACTTATCTTCAGCGGGTCACTTTGTTGACCAACACCGGGCAGTGCTCATTCAGAGAGTGACCAGGCTGGATCCCATCCTGGATCTGCTCCTTGAGCAGACGATCATCACCACAGAGGACTACAATAAAGTGAGGTCCAAGTCCACCATTGAGGAGAGGATGAGGGAACTCTATGCGCTCCTGAACTCCAGCACGTCTAAAGACATTTTCCACCAATGTCTTGAGACACACGAGAATCTGCTTCTAGAGGATCTGTGAGTAATTGTGATTTAAATTAATTTTCTATGAAGTTCTGTAAGATAATACAAGTTAATGTACATTTTAACATCAGTACAAGATAATGTACACTCACTATGATCCAAAGTCACACGTTGATCCTGATTCTTATGCCACAGACGAAAAACAGTCTAAGTCCACACTATTGATCCATAATGTATAAATGATAGATAAGGGTTCAGGACAACGAGGCCTTTTCGTGGAGGGGTCAGAATGAAATTTGGACTTTTTCGTCTGTGGTACTCAGTTATAGAGGGCAAGTATAATATTTTAAGGCGTATAAGTCTTATTAGCCAGAGATCCTTTTAAATAGCAGTGTTATTTTTTGCCAGGATGTTCATAATCATGACAGGGTTGTAGTTTTTCATTGTGATGTTAATGTTACATGTAGCACGCATTGTACATGTAGCACGCATTGTGACGCTAAAGTTACATGTAGCACACATTGTGATGCTAACGTTACATGTAGCACGCATTGTGAGTCCTCACTAATGCTGAAGATAAAATGCTACTATTTCTTTCTATTGGGTCTTATATATTATATATCTTATATATATTCTATTTGTCTTATAGGAGAGCTGTGGACACTTCAGAAACATCAGGTGAGTGCTGTTAAGTTAAATAGATAAATTGTGATCATAATTACATAAATAATTTATTTGTATCACTTTTCTGAATAGAGTTTTAGGATCTTTTTAAAAACAGCAAACAACACATCAGAAAACTGCATTCAGAACAAGATATACAATTAGAGCTGTAAAGAGGGCACCTCGGTGCCTGGACAGTAAAAGCCTGATCAACCTGGGGATCAAGGCCAGTCTTAGGAGCTGGGATGGAGCTCCATACGCCAGCCCATTATCGTCCACCCCTACTTAGGAACAACCCAAAGAGTGTTTGATGTTTGTTAGTATTACCTATACTGTAACTGCCCGACCGTTTTAGCAATATTCATAGTGAAACTGAGATGGCGTCGGTGGCTACTATAGTTCTGCAGTCTCGAGGGGCGTGTCTTAACTCGGCTCCAGGCCAGTGAGGCAGCAAGCCCAACATGAGTGCTTATCTGTGGGTAGAACAAGCCCAACATGAGTGCTTATCTGTGGGTAGAACAAGCCCAACATGAGTGCTTATCTGTGGGTAGAACAATTGAGGTGACTCAGTGTTTGCAGCACAATGCTTATTTGCAACGCCCTGCAAAAAGACTAACGGTAACATTTATATATGGGTGAGTTCGGATATGCGCACCGGGAGCGGGAGAGTTTGTGTTGCAGTGTGCTCAGTGCGCTATCCGAACGCACCCCTACAGTACACACACACACACACACACACACACACACACACACACACACACACACACACACACACACACACACACACACACACACACACACACACACAGTACATTTTAGGTTTGTGTACATAAATGACATGACAGCTGCAGGTGGGTGTGGGAGTACAAACTTAAACTGAATTTGGGTATGAGAAGTGTTTCCTGATGCATGTAACTTCAACTATACAGCTATATTGTGTTCAGTCTTTTGACTCTTTGCACATCAAATAATGAAGCCGACATCTTAATATCATGTGTTTGTAACAGAATCCACCATGGGGACACTTAAGCAGCGCATGTTGGACAGTCTGGATCAGCTGCTTCACGATGAGTTTGAGAGGTTCAAGTGGCATCTACGAGATCCTGGAAATGTGGAAGGTCTCAAGCCGCTCACAAAGAGTGCTCTGGAGAACGCCAAGAGGACAGACACAGTGGACCTGATCGCGCAGAGCTACCCTGGTAGAGAAACTCAGATCATGCTGAATGTTCTGACAAAGATGGACAGGATTGATCTAGTACCAACAAGTAGGTGAAGAGAGGATAGATATTTTAAGTTTATAAGTTAATATTATATTAAAACACCCTTGTAGATTGTAACTAGAAATGTCGCAATTTAAAAAAATGTCAAAGTGTGGTTGCCGCAGTCGCTTATATATGCCCCTCCCATTAATATTGTTAGCCAAACACAATGTCACGTCACCCCTGTGATCATGTGTAAGTAATTTGGAGGGGATTTATCCCCCCAAAACTCATTTTTCTGAAAGAAACGGTTAAATAAATATAAATATTTCGCATTTGTGACGCCCCCTATGGATGCAAATGGAATCGCTTTTGGATTTTGGTTGATTAAACCACCCGGGACATCTGAAATTGGGATGGATTGGGCTTCGGACGACGATTACGGCTGAACGATACGCACTACCAAAATTCTGCCGATGGTGTTTTAATCGGATAGGCGCTTAATTGTATTTGTTGTGCCAGGTGGATGTAACGTCTACTTTGTTTGACTGCATAATTCATTGAAAGCATGAAAGGTTTATCTTAATGTCTAATGTAACAGACACACACACACACACACACACACACACACACACACACACACACACACACACGGAGACGGACCCAATATGATGATGTGTCTCCACTCTAACCAATCACTGTCTCACATCTCAGCTTTAGAAGAGAAGGCAAGACGAGAGAGAGCTGCCAAACTGAGAGGTAAGTTGTGTGCGTGTGTGCGTGCGTGCGTGCCTCACAGTTAGACAAAGATATTTATTATAGTTGTGTTCACTAACACTACTTCTAGAAGGACATACTTAGCTTAGGATTCCTAACTGTTTAGTAGAAGGATTAATTGGCAGCAATCATAGAGAGAGCCTCTGAGAATAAATGCAATCCTGTACACTGTGTTTACAGCCTCCATTTACTACTACTAATACCATCTTTTGGGGCTGCACGATTTTGCCTAAAAAGATAACCGATTATTTTCTCTGAAACCTCAATTTCGATTTCGATTTTATTTTTTTCAGTAAAAGAAATACATTGTCTTTTTTTATGCAAACAATGTGAATTTTCCTATTGGAATAAATTCCAAACCTTAAGGATCCCTGGCTAATAAGACAAATTAAAACATTATACTTGCCCTCTATGAATACATTTTATATTTTAAAAACATTTTATTTCTTTCATAAAGAGAGAATCTTTCAATCAATAGGGACTGCTCCCATGGCAGGTTGCTGATATGTCCATGTGTGGTCCAGCCCTAGCTCTGGTCCATAGCCTTAAGCAGTAAGGCTATGGACCAGAGCTAGTCCAGCCCTATGGAATGCATATGCTAATAAAACAACCTAATACTTCCTAAGAATAATAGGAGCATCGAAGCTATATTTAAATACTTTTTTATTAGCATGTTCATTCCATACATTCCCTGGGGCTGGACCACACATGGACATACAGTATGACATCCTCAACTTGGACAGGAGCAGTTCCTATTGAGTGAAAGATTCTCTATTTATGAAAGAAATAAAAATATTTAAGGTGTTTTTATTTTTTAGATATAGAGGGCAAGTATAGTGTTTTAAGGCATATTTGTCTGGCCAGGGGTCCTTTTAAAGGTGTAGTGAAATGAAAAAGACGTTTTTCACACTTTTAGACCATATCCGTGGTCATCATATGGGCATACCTAACAATGGATGCAAAAAAAAATGGGAAAAGTCTAATTTCTGTGTGTTTTTATATCAAAGGTCCATAAAAACGATTGTATTATTTATTAATTAAAACGGAAACGTGCTGCGTGATGACGGGTAGAGATACACATCGATAAAAGCCAATAACAATGAAGCTCACCCGTTTAATTCCCCATATCTGCGCAATCGTCCAACACAGCTGCTACTGATTACAGAAATCCTCCGTTTTTATTCCCATTCACGATAACATCCAGACAGTGTATTACTCGGTTTCAACTCAATCATCACGCTAAAATATGTATCTGAAAACATTATAGGGTAGAAATAAGCCACATAACAGTAAACTGGTGTAGCTGGCCGACAATCTGATTTGTAAACAAACATACACCATGCGTGTTGCGTATAGCATAGCTACCGTCCCTAGCTACCGTCCCATCGCCTGAAGGGACGCAACGCTGATTGGTTCAGAAACTTCAGACCGGTGTTTCATGTTGAAACTTCAACAAAATAAATTGATCTCCATTTCCGTTTCCCTACACCTTTAAACAAAGAAAGATAAATCCCCTTTGGGATTGATTAAACAAGTGAAAACGTTTACAATACGTCCAAAATAACTCTTTAAAAGAAGTAGCCAATTTAACGTTTAGGTGCCCACTCTTCCTCCACCCATGCAATGTGAAATGCCACTGAATCTGTAGGCCTAATCGTTGTCCATTTTGATTATGTCTCATCATAATTGGGCCACATCTCTATTCAACTTGTGACAGCCAGCTTGTGTACTGTGAAGGCAAAGGTTTCTGAACGTCTCATTTTTACACGTGCTGAAAATAGACTACTAGCTCACAACGTGTCGCGGAGGCGACATTGTGAGCTTGCAGATCTGCTATTTTTTTAGCAGGTCGTACGGCGAAACATAAGACAGGCTGCCCTTGTGTTTTTAGCCGAGGCGACGTACACAGTCAACACAGAGTCAGACACATGGGATAAACAGTGTACACTACCCGACTTTATGATAATAAGGGACAGGAGGTCGGCTATGAACCAGAGCTACTCGCTGCTATGCCTGTCCATTCTCCAGGCACTGGAACAATACGTGCTGCCGTCTCCCACAGGCATCGACCGACCCAACTAAAACCTGTCCCCGTAAAAAGTCGATCTGTGCCTGTGAGAGAAGGCAACACGAGCGTCCCAACCAGGGGGGCAGTCAGACAGATATTCTGTGAAGCGACTAAGGAAATCGGGACTTCCTGAAAGTTCATATAATGGCCTGTTGTGGCGCTGTCATTGGGCCCAAAAAACCCCATATCTCCATAGAGGTCCATGTATTTGGGCCCAACTTCACCTAGACTGTATTACCTTAATAAACATGGTCATGAATACTTTCTGCTTCCAGTCACTAGTTTAAAGTCTCGTTTCTCATGTCATAATATTCTTTTTGGAAAATGATGGTCCCATTTATTTAAAAAATGACCATAAAGTCGAGTATGCTCTGGGGGGCGTGGCTACCGTTACAGTCTATGATCGGGAGCCACCCCCCGTTCGAGTCAAAATAAAAACCAACGAAGAAGAAGGGGGGAAGTCCCGCCTCGTTGTCTGGGCCAGCCAATGGGCCAGCTGGGCCCAAACGGATCTAGAAAGATGGCGATTTATACAATTCAAGGACTGACAGGCTTTATTTTACGTCCATATCAGACCCGGAGAACGCTTTGTCCGTAATTTATTTTACAGTCTATGATAGTGACGCAAAAACATTGATTGATTGTTGACAGCAGGGTCTCAGAGTCCAGTGAGTTGTCATCTCTATATTGTCAGAACTAGTCCACAACGACAATGACTGGAGTGGAAAATGTTCCATTCTGTTATTGGTAACAGGTACACATTCTCTCTCTCTCTCTCTCTCTCTCTCTCTCTCTCTCTCTCTCTCTCTCTCTCTCAGGTCCGTTGGTGGAAACATCAGGGCTTCCCATTACTTACTATAAAGACCAGCTTCAGGACAACATGAGCAGTAGCTGCAGTACTTGTACTTTTGTCAAATTGGGCACAGAGTCTGAGGTTGAGGTTGAAACGGTCTTCATCCCGCTCCACAATCTAGACATCAAAGACACAGACATCCACAGCCACCATGAGGTCAGACAGTTGGAGAAGAAGCCAGGAGGAACACAAATCCAACCTGAAGAAATTCACGAAGACCCTTCTGGAAGAGTCATAAGATCAGCACTGACCACTGGCTGTGCAGGAATTGGCAAAACGTTCCTCGTACTAAAGTATCTGTCTGACTGGGCCAAGAAACGTTTCAGCCAAGGTCCACACCTCGTGTTCCCGCTCAAGTTCCGCCAGTTAAATCTGCTCAAGGGAAAGAAATTTACTTTGGCACAGCTAATTCACCACTGCATCAAGGAAACCAGATTCATTGAGGAAGAAGTTCTTAATGATATCTTCAAGGTGTTGCAGAAGTCAGTAGGCTACAACAAGAGCCCCTTCAAAGTCATGATTGTTATGGATGGATATGATGAAGAAATTTTCCAGTTCGATTTCAAAACAGATTTTGGCCCCGTGAATGTGATGGATTCATACCCAGTGGAACATCTGCTTGTAAACCTCATCAAGGGAGAGCTGCTCCCCTCTGCTCGCATCTGGATAACCTCACGACCTGCAGCAGTCAAACAGGTTCCTAAGGCGTTTGTTAACAGGATGACAGAAGTACGAGGCTTCATTGAAGATGACCAGAAAAAGGAGTTCTTCACGAAGAGCATCAGTGATGAGAACCAGGCCAGCTCAGTCTTCTCACACATCCAGAAATCAAAGATCCTCCACACCATGTGTGAAATCCCAGTCTTCTGTTGGTTCCTTGCTACCGTTGTGCAGAACACGGGGATGACAGACAAGCTGCCCAAAACCCTGGTTGAGCTGTTCTGCCACTTCCTGATGGGTGAGACACTGCGGGAGAAGATGAAGGATCCTTCACTAAACAATGAAGACAAAGAGAAGCTCATAAAGGATGCACGAGACGTTCTTCTGAAGCTGGGAAATCTGGCGTTTCACCAACTGGACAAAGGACAAATCATTTTCTATGAGAAAGACCTGAAAGCGTGTGGTCTTGATGTGATCAAGGACTTGATCTCTGGCTTTTGCACAACCTTCTTCAAAGAAGACGGCTTTTTCTTCAAGAAAACGGTCTACTGCTTCGTTCATCTGAGCCTCCAGGAGTTTCTGGCTGCAGTCTACCTGTTCCACTGTTTCACTCAGAAGAACACGGAGGTCCTGAAGACATTCCTGGGAGATGATGATGACAGTGACAGCTCCCTGTCTGACTTCCTGAAGGCTGTTATGATGAAAACCCTGAAGAGTGAGAGTGGACAACTGGACCTCTTTGTCCGCTTCCTTCATGGTCTCTCACTGCAGTCCAACCAGAGTCTGTTAGGAGGTCTGCTGGGTCAGACAAAGAACAGTCCAGAGGAGATCCAGAGAGCCATCAACAACCTGAAGGAGATGAATGTCCGTGACTGCTCTCCTGACAGATGCATCAACATATTCCAATGTCTGATGGAGATGAACGACCCGTCAGTCAGTCAGGGGATCCAACAGTACCTGGAGTCAGAGAGCAGATCAGGGAAGACACTCTCTGAGACCCAGTGTTCAGCTCTGGCCTCCATGCTGCTGATGTCAGAGCAGGTTCTGGAGGAGTTGGACCTGGACAAATACAACACAGACCGGGCGGGGCGACTGAGACTGATCCCAGCTGTGAGGAACTGCACAACAGCCAGGTTAGTAGTCCTGTGAATAACAAAATGACTGAGCACCATTCACTCATATATTACTACTGTATTCATTCATTACAAATACTACATTTAAAATTATTATAACTACTACAACTACATTCATTCATTAAAAATTAATACAAATAATAAACAGACATGCACGCACGCACACACACACATGCATACTGTACACACGCATGCATGGACGCACGCACGCACACAGAGGTGGAATCATCACAAATTAACCCATTTCGGACGGGAAACCTTTTTGGTGTTTTAAGCATTATGTTATACATCTTAAGTATTGAAAAATATCAGTTCTATTTCATACCTACTGACCGCCAGAGGGGCGGTGTTTTCAACACCTGGATATGCATCACGCGCTCGCGCATTGGTCGAATATTAATACCAACACTGTCACTCGTGACCACCTGTGGGCGTGAGCCATGGATATAGGTGCTCAGATCACAGGGATCATCCTCTTTCATCTTTTCGCCTCGAAAAGCGCAGGTCGTTAAACACTGAACAGCTACGCTTTGTGTCTCAAAACCAACGCGGGTGGAGCTGCCTTGTGCCCTCCAGAGACGCATGGTCTGTTTTCTTTGTTTTCCATTGACTGGGGTTCCCCCCGTGCGTTCGGATGTTCGATAAGTTTGTCACTGTGAGGTAAGTTGTAGTGACAGACTGCAGCATTGCCGCTGCTGCTGGCGTGCGTTCTGTAGGAACAACGAAGTGTTTCTGTGAGCAGCTCGCACGTGAGTAACCTATTCTTTGTACTGTTGTTTGACAACGTATGTTTGGAACCAGCGCCGCAGGTTGCCCGCTGTGTTTGTGCTAACGTAGCAACGAGAGTGTTTCTCGCTCCACCGCTATCGTTGTAGCTGGATGGTATACTTATTACTTTCTACTATTGTTTGTCAACGTGTGTTTGACTTTGAAACCGGCGCCGCACGTCTGCGCGCTGTGTTTGTGCTAACGTGAGCAACGAGAGTGTACTTCGCTCCACCGCTATCGTTGTAGCTGGATACTATGGGTTACTGTCCCGTTTAAAAGTTACGATCCTGACACGCACAGAGTAACTTGTTCTGCTGCCTGCCAGTGCCACCGTATTTCAGGAAGGGCTGCTACGGTGTGGTTATTTATTTATTTTCTTATTAATTGCCTTATTCTGGCATTAATATATATAGGCTTTGAGAGTGCCCTACGCTCTGCAGCCTGCCACCGTATTTCAGAAAGGGCTGCTACGGTGTGAATACTTCAGCTAATTAATTAATTAATTAACTCATTCAGTGCCGTTTCGGTGTAGTGTCCATATAGGCATTAAGAGAGTGTTCCTCGCTCCGCTGCCTTGGTAACTACTGTCACGGCGTACCGTCACCTAACACAAGCACTGAGAGTGTGTCTCGCTCCACCGCGTCACCTAGCACAAACGCTGAGAGTGTGTTTCGCTCCACCGCGTCACCTAACACAAACGCTGAGAGTGTGTCTCGCTCCATCGCGTCACCTAGCACAAGCACTGAGAGTGTGTCTCGCTCCACCGCTTGCCATCATGGACAGCATCTGTACTGCATGCTCGGCCTTACTGAGTCTGGAAGATGGCCATGATATGTGCCCGACCTGCCTCGGCATCGCCCATCTAAGACAGGCACTGACAGAGGAGGCCTGTACCAACTGTGCCAGCATGTCCTATGCGGCGAGGATTGCGAGGCTGGCTGCAGTGGAGAATTTCTTTAACGACACAGCTTGCCCAGTAATGCCCACCCTGAGCCCGGTGAGTGATCCCCGTAAACGCAAGGGTGTGGCGGCAATGGCCAAGGGCTCAAAGAAGCCCAAAGTAGCCACTGTGGTTAAAGAAGCCACAGTCACCAGCGTTGACCCCTTGGCTCACAAGGTGGACACGTTGGCCTCTGAGTTTGCACAGATTAAGGCCCTCCTGCTCAATCTGCAGCCTGGTGTTCCTACCACCAATACAATGGCTTCAGTGCCTCGGCACCGGGGCAGAGATGACCACAATGGTCATGCCAGGGAGAACAGAGGGTGGAATGAAGATGCCATTTCCATCGCAGCCTCTGATTCCCTCTTCACTAGTCTTGATGACCTGGAAGAGGACGAGGGGGGGGCACATTCGCCCCACTGTTCAGAGACGAGCTCTCTGGGGCCGGAGAGGGATGCTGCTCAGATGTCTGGGGACGAAGTCTCTTTAACCAAGCAGACTATCCTGGTGGCTTTGTCACGGCTGGGGCTTGACACCTCTGGGAATACAGCCCCAATTCAAAATGCCTTTTTTAAGGGCACTGACCAGCCGGCGTCCTTCAGTGTGCCGCCCTCTGCAGACTTCATAAAGGAACTCCATTCGTCTTGGGGGGACCCGAAGTCCAAGCTCCACATCACACAGGACTGCAGGGCCTTGTTGGCCATGGAGGGTGCGGCCGCATTGGGTTTGGACCACATGCCTCCAATTGGTGAGACCGTTGCGTCTCTGGTAGTGTCCCCAGACGAGGCCCTCAGGCCCGATGCTCGTTGTCCACGAGCGCAGTGTAGAGTCACGGACGACTTCCTGACAAAGAGCTACGACACAGCAGCTCGTATGGTGCGTCTCGGCAACTCCCTTTCACATCTTGTCCTGGTCCTATCCCAGTCTCTCCAGGCGGTGGGGGCTGATGCCCCGACACAGAGCCTGAGCGACGTTTCCCTCAGGACCTTTGCCTATATGACCAGGGAACTTGGCAGACTGATGTCCACTCTGACCATGGCCCGTCGCCAGGTATGGCTCGCCCAGGCCCCATTGTCGAGCAGATGCAGAGATTCGCTCCTCAAGCTGCCCGTCGTGCCAGGGGCGGTGTTTGGGCCCCCAGCTCAAGAAGCCCTGGAGCGTGGTGTTCAGACAAGGAAGTCCAGGAAGCAGTATGCAGACCTGCGTCAGGGATCTGACAGGTCTGCGTCCCGGGCTGGCAGATACTCGGCTTCTTCCTACCCAGCAGCGGGTGCTAGACGTTCCTCGGGAGGCAGGGATTCCTTCCCTCGGCAGGACCGACCCCAACAGAACCCCCCGCAGGCCTCCTTTCGGGCACCCACAGGCAGGGCGCCTAGGCGTGGGGCCTCTAACAGGCGTTTCTCCGGACCATCTAAGGCCCGGGGGAGTCGGACATGACCCCCCGGACCCAGGCCCCAGCAGGTTCACCCCACAACATCTCAGCCGCTGGGAAGCCTTGACCACAGACCCCTGGGTGCTAGCGACGCTGTCCAGGGGCTACAGGATCCAGTTCAGACGTCGGCCTCCGCCATTCAACGGGGTAAGAATGACCGTGGTCGACGACCCACTGAGGTCTCAAGCCCTCAGTCGGGAAATTACAGAGCTCCTACAAAAGGGAGCCATAGAGCGTGTACCCGGTGCAGCTCAACTAAGAGGGTACTACTCCTTTTACTTTCTAGTTCCAAAAAAGGATGGCAGGCTTCGGCGGTTAAACCAGCACCTGAAGGTGTTTTCTTTTCGGATGCTGCGCACGGTGGACGTTCTCCAGTCCGTGTCAGCAAACGACTGGTTCACGAGCATCGACCTGAAAGATGCTTATTTCCACGTGCCAGTGGCACCACACCACAGACAGTTCCTTCGCTTTGCCTTCATGGGGCAGGCTTACCAATTCCGGGTGCTCCCGTTCGGTCTCTCTCTCTCCCCCCGGGTCTTCACCAGGTGCATGGCAGCGGCACTTGCCCCACTGCAAGCCAGAGGTATGCGGATCCTTCCATACCTGGACGATTGGCTCCTGGCCGCCTCGAGTCGAGAGAGGGTGCTCTGCGACACTTCTGCCCTGCTGAACCATGTGGCACAGCTGGGACTCACGGTGAATTTCACCAAGAGCGCTCTGACTCCTCGTCAGGACGTGGTATTCATTGGCATTGCCATCAACTCTGTCTCAATGAGAGCTTGCCCCTCCCCGCAGCGGGTGGACAGCATCCTGGAGCTTGTCTCCCGTGTCCAAGGGGGTACAAGGTTGACCTATGGCCTGCTACTCCGGTTGCTAGGCATGCTGACGGCGGCATCCACAATCGTGCCCCTGGGACTCCTCTCTTTGCGCCCCCTACAGAGGTGGACCAACGCCTTGGGCCTCGACCCCAAGAGGCACCAGAAGAGGCTGGTGAGTACGTCCAGCCAGTGCCGGCGGTTGCTGGATCCTTGGAAAAAACGGCAAGACCTTTGCCGCGGTGTCGTCTTGGGCTCAATACCCTCCCGCCGGGAGGTTATTGTGACGGATGCGTCCCTCTCAGGCTGGGGGGCCGTGTGGGAACACATAACTGTCAGAGGGACCTGGGACCCACGGCGGAGGCAGCAGCACATAAATGTACTCGAGCTCCGTACAGTGTGGCTTGCCCTCAGGCATTTTCTCCCTGCCCTAGAAGGGAAACATGTCCTTGTCCGGACAGACAATACATCGACTGTCTACCATATAAACCATCAGGGAGGCGTCAGATCCGAGCAGTCTCTGCAGGAGGCCCAGAGACTCCTTCGGTGGGCGTTCCCTCGCTTGGCGAGTCTCAGAGCGGTGCATCTCCCAGGGCTGAACAACCAGGCTGCAGACCTGCTTTCACGTGGATGCCCTCCTCCGGGGGAGTGGAGGCTGAATCCCTCAGTGGTTCGGGAGATATGGAAGAGGTTCGGGAAAGCTGGGGTGGACCTGTTCGCCTCGAGCGCGTCGACGCACTGTCCTCAGTGGTTCTCCCAGTTCGAACCATCCAGCCCGTTGGGCCAGGACGCACTGGCCCACCCCTGGCCTCGGGACTGTCTGCTATACGCGTTCCCTCCACTCCCACTACTCAAGCTCACGCTGCACAGGATCGCCACAGACGGGCACACAGTGCTGCTGGTGGCACCATACTGGCCTGGGAGGGTTTGGTTCCCCATGGTCCAGCAACTTCTAGACGGGACGCCTTGGCCTCTGCCGTCGAGGCAGGATCTCCTCTCGCAGGTAGGGGGCCGCATCTGGCACCCCGTCCGGACCAACTTCGGCTCCATGTCTGGCCCCTGAAGGGCCGGACCTCCTACTGAACTCCTGTGATCAGGCAGTTATCCACACCATGCTCAATGCTAGGGCGCCCCTCCACTAGAGCGCTTTATGCGAACAGATGGAAGCTGTTCTGTGGCTGGTGTGAGGAGCAATGTGTGGACCCAGCCACGTGCTCTGTCCCGGTGCTGCTCCGCTACCTGCAGACGCTGCTGGATAAGAGTCTTCAGCCCAATACAGTGAAAGTGTACCTGGCTGCCATTTCAGCCCGGCATGTGCCAGTCGACGGGCGTACCCTGTGGTCTCACCCATGGGTGGGTAGCTTCCTGAAAGGGGCCGTTAGGTTGCACGTCCCACACGTCACCCGAGTGCCTTCATGGGATTTGCCTATGGTGCTGGAAGCCCTGTGCTCAGCACCTTTCGAACCACTGGAGCGAGCTGACCTCAAGTGGTTATCAGTCAAGACTGCCTTCCTCCTCGCCATCACATCCGCCAAGCGGGTGGGGGAGCTCCATGCCCTGTCAGTAGCTAGCGAGTGTGTTAGGTGGGCTGCGGACGGATCTGGGGTCACATTGTGGCCCAACCCCTCTTTCCTCCCCAAGAGGATCTCAGCCTTTCACGTCAACCAGCCAGTCAGGTTGGCGGCTTTCACCTCGCAGCCGGGAGCGGAGGGGCTATTCCCTGCCGCTGGGCTGTGCCCCATCCGGGCCCTGAGGCAGTACATCGCCAGGACGACAGGCCTTCGGAAGTCAGACGCCCTCTTCCTGTGCTATGGAGGACACAGAAAGGGGCGTGCCGTCTCTAAACAACGGCTTTCCCACTGGGTGGTGGACGCCGTTTTACAGGCCTACAAGCACCGGGGGCTGCCGGCTCCCCCTGTCAGGTGCCACTCAACTCGGAGTGTCTCCACATCCTGGGCCGCATTGAGGGGTGTCCCGCTGGCCGATATCTGTGCCGCAGCGACTTGGGCCTCTCTGTGCACGTTTGCCCGCTTCTACAGGGTGAATGTGACCGCCCCTCACCCTGTGGCGACGGCAGTGCTGTCCGCCTCTTCACCCTGCAACTGAGGTTCGGTGAGTGCAGGTTCCTCGTGACCATGTTGGTATGAGTCATCCAGGTGTTGAAAACACCGCCCCTCTGGCGGTCAGTAGGTATGAAATAGAACGCAAGTTATCTATATAACTATGGTTCTATGAATACCGGATGACCGCCAGAGTTCATTGTCACTCGGAATCCCGACGACAAGATTTCATGAGGATGATCCCTGTGGACTGAGCACCTATATCCATGGCTCACGCCCACAGGTGGTCACGAGTGACAGTGTTGGTATTAATATTAGACCAATGCGCGAGCGTGTGATGCATATCCAGGTGTTGAAAACACCGCCCCTCTGGCGGTCATCCGGTATTCATAGAACCATAGTTATATAGATAACTTGCGATCTACAAGCTCGTAGCGCCACACCTAGTGCCGCGATATGTATGTTAGTTAGTATGTAGTCATGTCATACTACATACATACATAACTATTGAAAAAGCCCATCTACAAGCTCATAGCGCGCCGCGCTACAAGCTTGTAGATCTGCTATTTATTTTAAATCGTGAAAATGTGGCGTAAATCTTTGAATATTCTTTCAGAGCAAACATTTTTAACTCAAATCTTTGCTTTTGGGGGGTCCCTGGAACAACATATTTTCAGATGGGGGTCCGCAGCCAATTCCATATAATTCTGGGGGTCCTTGACATGGAATAGTTTGAGAACTAGTGCACTGAACATTTAGAACTGTGATGATTTAGAAGCCATTTTCTAAGAATCGGCCTCAGGTCTGTGTTAAATGTGTTAAAAGACTGCTTGGACAGTGAACTTGGTCTGACCTGTTTTGATCATCTCTGATTTTACATTTAATCTGTCATTACAGACTTGTTGGTTTTGGCAGTCGCCTCCAGAAGGAACACATTGAAGTTGTGGCTTCAGCTCTCAGTTCTAATCCGTCCCACCTGAGACACCTGGACATCAGTTACAACCACTTGGAGCCATATATGGACCTGCTCTGTGACGCACTGAGGAGTCCACATTGTAGACTGAAGACTCTACGGTCAGATATTATTAATTTATGTGATTATAGTATTAATATTGAATACGTGTGAATAAGGTTGATATCATAGTAACACACTTTGACGAGAATAATGATAAGGTACAGTCAGGCGCATAGTGTGGATTAAGTGATTGACTGGGAAAAATAGCATGGGGAGGGGGGTCTTCTAGTGACCCCGTAAGAGAACATTTTAGCATTTTTCATGATTATCAACATGTTGAAAAACATAGCCGATAATAAAAATAATTGTATTGTCTTTTGCTCCAGCAGATGTCCTTCTTGTGTCTGTGACATCACCAGTTATCGGCTTCACTGTCTTCTATCCAGAATAATGTATTTTATAGCAGACAATCAAACATGTGGTGTTTTATTTCTCATTTAGACTGATGAACTGCTGGTTGACAGAGAGAAGCTGTGAACTTCTGGCCTCAGCTCTCAGATCTAATCCTCATCTGAGAGAATTAGACTTGACCTTCAACGTCTTGCCGGTGTCTGGACTGGATAACTTCTCTGGACTGGAAACGCTCAAGTGAGTAGACTTGGTCTGTCTGTCTGTCTGTCTGTCTGTCTGTCTGTCTGTCTGTCTGTCTGTGTCCCTTTCATGCCCATACATGGAGTTCCGTGTGAGGCATGCCCAAATATGGAATCAGGGTAATCTATGACCTCATAGACTAGAGTTTGGAATCATAATTATGATGACATGTATTTTTGAGGGGCGCTAGCCCCTCCTATAGACAGCTTCTGTCCCCACAAAATGTTCGCAACACAATCATTAAATGTCATCGACAATGAAGGAAAAATGTACGTCATCTTGTCCCCACACGTCTCATATTTTATCGACAATGAAAGGAGACATTAGGTCAAATGTCCGCCAAGTATGACGTCAATTTGTGAGAACAGGAAACAAGCATTCTGATTGGCCAGTATGAGATGATCCATGATGATGTACGATGATAAGAGCGCCCCTCACTTCACATGGGTGTGATTTTCACAACCATTGTGACCGACTTCCCACTCTGCACATCTGAACATTACTCCCTCAAGTCAACTTTAAATTGATTGATTTAGTTAATATTTACACACAAATTAATAATGCTGGATGTAAGGAATATACTTTTTATTGAAACAATACAATTATATGAAAAGATTATATTGTAGCATACTTCACATGTAAACTGTAATTTGGCATAAAAATGCCTAAGCATTCTGAGAACTCATAAAGCAGATCTACAAGCTCAATTAGCAGATCTACAAGCTCAAACATCAGATTTACAAGCTCAAATAGCAGGTTTAACAGGAGAGGACACAGAAGGTTCCCTCTCAGTCATTTCATAACAGTTTCCATTTGAGTGTCCTCAGTGTATCGTTGTATGACCACAGCCTGCTGGCCAGTACCATGGGAAGAAATCATATTAGAAATGTAAATACAACAGTATTTTAACGTCCTCTGGTCCAAGCCAGGTGGCAGTGAGTTTGTCCGGTCAGGCTGCCTGCCCTGGTGAAGATAAGTGTAGCAGAAACACTGTAGTGTCAGAGACGTTAGGTTAGACAGTCAGACATTGATGCATTGTTGTTCTACTTCCTACAGAGTGAAACATGGAGGAGAACTCTGGACTAATCCTCAACTCCCTACACAATGTGAGTACCTGTCTGTCTGTCTGTCTGTCTGTCTGTCTGTCTGTCTGTCTGTCTGTCTGTCTGTCTGTCTGTCTGTCTGTCTGCCTGCTATGTGTTGCTACTGGCATGTGCAGTGGTGGAAAGTACATTTACTCAAGTTCAGAAAACGGAAAAGTACATTTTGTAGAATCTGGTCTCAGGTCTTAATGGGTTAATTGGTTTTCTGCAAAACGTATCAGTGTTGATTTTAACAACAACGTTTAGATTGTAGTTTAGTCATAGACTTTTGAATAAAGCTTAATTGAGTTTTAGTTATATTTTAGTCATCTGAAATGTTTTTGTGTTAGTCTAGTTTTAGTTGACTAAATCTACAATTGATTTAGGCAATTACAATGTATTTTGGCGGCCTTTATGTCGTCATATAGTAATGGTTGATTTTACACTTTGCTACATGCTGAAAATAGCAGATCTACAAGCTTTTACAAGCTTCTATTCTACAACGCATTGTGATGCAACACTTATCATCACTTGTCCTCCTAGAAATTACCCAATCACACACATACACCACTCTGTCTGTTCATGCTTGTTGGTAACCACACACACACACACACACACACACACACACACACACACACACACACACACACACATCAGTCCCAACCATAGGGACTCCGAATTCTCCGTACCTAAACTGCAGATCCAAAACGACGGGTGGCAGCTGGGGTGGAGGAGGGTGAGACAGGTGGTAGCGGGGTGGAGGAGGGTGAGACAGGTGGTAGCGGGGTGGAGGAGGGTGAGACAGGTGGTAGCGGGGTGGAGGAGGGTGAGACAGCTTGTAGCGGGGTGGAGGAGGGTGAGACAGGTGGTAGCGGGGTGGTAGCGGGGTGGAGGAGGGTGAGACAGGTGGTAGCAGGGTGGAGGAGGGTGAGACAGGTGGTAGCGGGGTGGAGGAGGGTGAGACAGCTTGTAGCGGTGTGGAGGAGGGTGAGACAGGTGGTAGCGGGGTGGAGGAGGGTGAGACAGGTGGTAGCGGGGTGGAGGAGGGTGAGACAGCTTGTAGCGGGGTGGAGGAGGGTGAGACAGCTTGTAGCGGGGTGGAGGAGGGTGAGACAGGTGGTAGCGGGGTGGAGGAGGGTGAGACAGCTTGTAGCAGGGTGGAGGAGGGTGAGACAGGTGGTAGCGGGGTGGAGGAGGGTGAGACAGGTGGTAGCGGGGTGGAGGAGGGTGAGACAGGTGGTAGCAGGGTGGAGGAGGGTGAGACAGGTGGTAGCGGGGTGGAGGAGGGTGAGACAGGTGGTAGCTGTGGTGGAGGAGAGTGAGACAGGTGGTAGCTGTGGTGGAGGAGGGTGAGACAGGTATAAATATGTTTAATATTTAATGTTTTCTACTGTGTTGTTTTCTCATCAGATTCCCATCGTCTCACTCTGGACCCAAACACAGCAAGCAGAACACTCTGTCTGTCTGACGACAACAGGGAAGTCACAAGGTCAAAGGGGGGGGAGCTTCAGCCATACGCTGACCACCCTGATAGATTTAGTGATGATGATCGTCAGGTTCTGTGTTCAGAGGGTCTTTCTGGAGGCCGTTACCTGTGGGAGGTAGAGTGGAGGGGAAAGGTTTGGATAGGAGGGGCTTACAGAGCAATCAGCAGGAGAGGAGGGGGTAGTGAGCTTGGAATGAATGATCATTCCTGGAGTCTGTGGTGTCGTAGAGGCAATTACTCTGTCTTTCACAATAGTAGGCAGACTGTCCTCCCTGTTGATCCCTCTGTCTACAGCAGAGCAGTGGATGAGAGCGGTCAGTCTGTCTACAGAGTAGCAGTGCATCTAGACTGCCCTGCAGGGACTCTGTCCTTCTATGAAGTGTCCTCTGACTCACTGAGACACCTTTATACCTTCCAGACCAGATTCACTGAAGCTCTCTACCCTGTGTTTAGGCTTTATGCTGGCTCCTCAGTGTGTCTTTGTTAGGACAGACAACGTCTCTGATCAGAGAGAGAGAGAGAGAGAGAGAGAGAGAGAGAGAGAGAGAGAGAGAGAGAGAGAGAGAGAGAGAGAGAGAGAGAGAGAGAGAGAGAGAGAGAGAGAGAGAGAGAGAGACATAGCAGATCGGTGCCGCGCTACGCCTCCACACCTCACCAGGTGTATTGACCCTCTCATAACGACCACGCAGACAGCCACGCAGACAACCACGCAGACAGCCACGCCTCACCAGGTGTATTGACCCTCTCATAACGACCACGCAGACAACCACGCAGACAGCCACGCCTCACCAGGTGTATTGACCCTCTCATAACGACCACGCAGACAACCACGCAGACAGCCACGCCTCACCAGGTGCATTGACCCTCTCATAACACACGTCTCTGCTTCTGGTGGCTGATATTGTCCTTCTAATGAACGTTAGACTGGTTGGAAACACACGTCTCTGCTTCTGGTGACTGATATTGTCCTTCTAATGAACGTTAGACTGGTTGGAAACACACGTCTCTGCTTCTGGTGGCTGATATTGTCCTTCTGATGAACGTTAGACTGGTTGGAAACACACGTCTCTGCTTCTGGTGGCTGATATTGTCCTTCTGATGCATGAGGAGGCCATGTTTTTTATTACTTTTTCCATGTATTTTATTTCATAAAAAAAAAAAAAAAGATAAAGAAATTGGATCAGTTGTACTCTGTAATGTCCTTGTTACAATATTGACGTATACAATTGTAAATGTCTAGCGTTCATAATTTACATTAGCGTTCATAAAGTACATTGTAAATGTCTATAGCGTTCATAAGCAGCTACACATGTTATTATTATATTCCTAATGCTCTGGAAGCATTTCTGAAACTATAACATCAAATAAATGCTTATTGATGATAGAAGTGTCCGGATTGATTTCTATGTAGTTTTGGGTGAGTTTGTCAAGGTGCACTGAGGTGGTGCTGGGGACCCCCATGGGTCCTCCAGGGGGTTCCGGGGACCCTCAGGGGTCTCCAGTGTTTCTCTTTTCTGAATGACAGTTTAGTGGTAAGAGTTTAACCCATTCTGAACGGGAACCCATTTTGGTGTTAGCATCATGTTATGCTTTAGCTATTGAAAAATAGAAGATCTACAAGCTCATAGCGCGCCACCGAGTGGCGCGCTATGAGCTTGTAGGTCTGTTATTTTTTGAAAAATCGAAGAACGACTGACATTTTTTTTTAGAATCTGATCTCGGGTCAGAATGGGTTAATCAGACCAGTGTGTGTGTGTCCAGCGGAAACCTCATATGAATCTGATCTCAGGTCAGAATGGGTTTAAGGGAATTCCCTCTCAACTCATACCTGCTGTCCCAGAAATGGACACCGGGCTCGGCTGTAAAGTCATATATTATCTATCTGGTGAACAAAGACCTGGATCATATCTCCTCTGTGCCTCCTGTACACTAACGTTGGTAACTGTAAGTGTCTTAATGTATAGACCTGGATCATATCTCCTCTGTGTGTCCCTCCTGTACACTAACGTTGGTTTTTCAAAAATCTACAAGCTCTACAAGCTCATAGCGCGCCACTCGGTGGCGCGCTATGAGCTTGTAGATCTGCTATTTTTCAATAGCTAAAGCACGACATGATGCTAACATACTATGTACATACTAGGTACTATGTTTACCCAGGGTAACTGGACTAAGGAAAGGAAAGGTACTATGTTTACCCAGGGTAACTGGACTAAGGAAAGGAAAGGTACTATGTTTACCCAGGGTAACTGGACTAAGGAAAGGAAAGGTACTATGTTTACCCAGGGTAACTGGACTAAGGAAAGGAAAGGTACTATGTTTACCCAGGGTAACTGGACTAAGGAAAGGGAAGGTACTATGTTTACCCAGGGTAACTGGACTAAGGAAAGGAAAGGTACTATGTTTACCCAGGGTAACTGGACTAAGGAAAGGAAAGGTACTATGTTTACCCAGGGTAACTGGACTAAGGAAAGGAAAGGTACTATGTTTACCCAGGGTAACTGGACTAAGGAAAGGAAAGGTACTATGTTTACCCAGGGTAACTGGACTAAGGAAAGGAAAGGTACCATGTTTACCCAGGGTAACTGGACTAAGGAAAGGAAAGGTACTATGTTTACCCAGGGTAACTGGACTAAGGAAAGGAAAGGTACTATGTTTACCCAGGGTAACTGGACTAAGGAAAGGAAAGGTACTATGTTTACCCAGGGTAACTGGACTAAGGAAAGGAAAGGTACTATGTTTACCCAGGGTAACTGGACTAAGGAAAGGAAAGGTACTATGTTTACCCAGGGTAACTGGACTAAGGAAAGGAAAGGTAATATGTTTACCCAGGGTAACTGGACTAAGGAAAGGAAAGGTACTATGTTTACCCAGGGTAACTGGACTAAGGAAAGGAAAGGTACTATTATGTTTACCCAGGGTAACTGGACTAAGGAAAGGAAAGGTATCATGTTTACCCAGGGTAACTGGACTAAGGAAAGGAAAGGTACTATGTTTACCCAGGGTAACTGGACTAAGGAAAGGAAAGGTACTATGTTTACCCAGGGTAACTGGACTAAGGAAAGGAAAGGTACTATGTTTACCCAGGGTAACTGGACTAAGGAAAGGAAAGGTAATATTGTTTACCCAGGGTAACTGGACTAAGGAAAGGAAAGGTACTATGTTTACCCAGGGTAACTGGACTAAGGAAAGGAAAGGTACTATTGTTTACCCAGGGTAACTGGACTAAGGAAAGGAAAGGTACTATGTTTACCCAGGGTAACTGGACTAAGGAAAGGAAAGGTACTATGTTTACCCAGGGTAACTGGACTAAGGAAAGGAAAGGTACTATGTTTACCCAGGGTAACTGGACTAAGGAAAGGAAAGGTACTATGTTTACCCAGGGTAACTGGACTAAGGAAAGGAAAGGTACTATGTTTACCCAGGGTAACTGGACTAAGGAAAGGAAAGGTACTATTATGTTTACCCAGGGTAACTGGACTAAGGAAAGGAAAGGTACTATGTTTACCCAGGGTAACTGGACTAAGGAAAGGAAAGGTACTATGTTTACCCAGGGTAACTGGACTAAGGAAAGGAAAGGTACTATGTTTACCCAGGGTAACTGGACTAAGGAAAGGAAAGGTACTATGTTTACCCTGCAGGGTAACTGGACTAAGCTCAAGAACTTGTTTACAGCCAGGCCCTGCTCATAGAACATTTCATGGTTGGTAGGGGTTCAATGCCTTGCTCAAAGGGCACTTCAGCGGTGGTAATTCCAACGTGCCGGTCCGGGGATACGAACTAGCGACCTTCACGATATCAAGACCGCTCCGCAAACCGTTCGGCCAGCCCTACAGTCCTGAGCACCGTCATGTGAACGAATATGGCTATCAGCGACGCTGCTGAGTGACATTCTTGCTGTTTCATTCATGGTTCCAAGACATGAGTCATAGTCTTGTGATTGTAACATAACTGCACCCATACTGTTTGTGTCCTTGTGCATTTTCCTTTGTGTGGACATAAATCAATTCTTAAAATGTGTGTGTGTGTGTGTGTGTGTGTGTGTGTGTGTGTGTGTGTGTGTGTGTGTGTGTGTGTGTGTGTGTGTATGGCGCTCCGTCCGTGCCAGCCTAAACGCAAGACGCGTCACCAAACCGCGTTAGATTTTTTTAATGCGTGCGTGCGTGCGTTCTGCGCAAGTGCCACAAAAACCATATAGCATTTGCACTGCGCATGGCCGCGTTGAGTTTTTTTAATCACGCGTGCGTGCGTGCATACGTCCGTTTCGCGCAGTATGGCACCGCTGCTTTGACGCATGCTTTGACGCATGCTTTGTGGCTTGCAGCTCTGCACCGCGTTGCAGAACGCGTTCGCGTTCGCGTTCTGTGTACTGTACTGCATCGCGTCGTGTTGTCGCGTCGTGTAGCCTAACAAATATTTAAAAAATATTTAAAAATATTTAAAAAATATTAATATGAATTATTAATTATTATTATAATAAAAAATATTTAAAAAATGAATAAATAAATATATATATACATATATAATAATAATAAAAATTATATAATAATAAAAATTCTAATAAATAATAATAATAAATATTAATAACTAATAATAATATTATTTAAATTAATAAAAATAATAATAATAATAACCGCGCAATCAATCAATCAATCAATCAATCAATCACTCACTCCACACCGAACAGCAACCCGTCTCACTTCTCCCCCCTCTCTCTCTCTACCCCTGTATCTCTTTTTTTTTCTTTCAGTGTGTGTCTGTGTGAGAGTGAGAACGGAGTTCAATGGACTTATCGCCGAAATAAAGGTTTTTTGTAGCTCACTTTAGACTGTTAATGTAGCCTACCATTTCCATATCATTCTAATGGATTCCATTTCCAGTGGTGGTGACTGGTGAGTAGCTCCCCGTTTCCTCTGAAGTGAAGCTATGTCCAAGACCCCAAGTATCGTCCCCGTTCGGTGTCCAAAAGAACAAACATAGCCTACATATATATCCATGCACCCGCTCATGGCGTGTCTCGAGCTTAGAGCTTAGAGACAGCTCTGTTATTTTAAATCTGACACATATAACGAGGAGCGCCGCTGCCGCACTGAGGGACGGCGGTTATAATACTAATCATTTTGTAAATCAAATAGCCTGCAGTGGACTGTAACATTGCGTGGTCAGATCATACACTACAGAATTATATGGATCGGTTGGTGACTATATGACGTTGATTAGGTCTAATGATTAGGTTATTCATCGCAGCCATGCTGGGTTTAACGAGATGGCTCAGTCTCAGTGCAACTGTTTTTGTCATGTTGCAGTCTATCGTTTGATAATCCGATTGATTTATAAAACATTTAGCATTATGAACTGAAGCAGAAGCTCATTTGGTGCGCCGCAAAACAGAGGCCAGCCAGCGGTACCGTGACCACACCGTTCACTTCTCTCTGCCTGCACAGTCATAATCCATTCCAAGCCCCCCGCCTCCACTCACACAAGTGAATCGCCATAGCGCAGCCCTCTTCATAATAAATACATACTTGTAGGCTATATAGCCTACACATTACACAAATAACAGAATTGCTATTTTTATTGTAATAACATGTGTGTGTGTGTGTGTGTGTGTGTGTGTGTGTGTGTGTGTGTGTGTGTGTGTGTGTGTGTGTGTGTGTGTGCGCGAACTTCGAGACGAGTTGGTGACAGTGGTTTGTATTTTGATTTGAAATAAATAATGATGAATAGATGTCTACTGTTCATGCTTGTGTGTGTTTTTTTTAGACAATAGACCACTTAGCAATTGCTTTAACTATGAAAGAAATGAAGACGATGAAGGATATCGATGAAATGTATGTTTCACTATATATAAAATATATACCTTGACTCTCCCTCTGAATGAAATTAAAAATCGGGTCCTAATAATTAACCCTAAAAATCTATAGACCTACCCTTAGGTTTAGCTGGAACACACGCTCAGCATCGCGGGGTTAATGGTAGGCCTACTTGGTAACTATACTTAAAAGGTCTACTTTATCCCATCACAACTATAGTGATTTTGCAGCTATTTTCAATTAACAGTATGGTCTATTGTTGATTAATGTGGTCATTTAAATCTAGGCGCCGTAATGCGCAAAATGGAGTCGACCGGTGGCCACTGATGGCCTATTATTCCTATAAATGCATATCATGCCTGTTGGTGAAATATAAACATCTAAAATGGTTCAGTAATAATTAGCATAAGTTATTATTAACGAAAAACATCTAATACTATTTTAAATTGGTCTAGTAAAGTCAGTAACTAATCAGAAGCAGTGTGTGTGTGTGTGTGTGTGTGTGTGTGTGTGTGTGTGTGTGTGTGTGTGTGCACATGTGACGCAGAGACAGAGACATATTTATTTAAAATCATCCTGGCACGTAATAAGCCAATAATAATAAGTTGCGGGGCGGGTGCCTTAATATATATAGGCTACTCTAAGGTGGGCACCTGTCGTTATATAACTTGTCTGCCCTTGTCTATAGAGCCAGCTCATTTCTCTCTCTCTCTCTCTCTCTCTCTCTCTCTCTCTCTCTCTCTCTCTCTCCATCTCTCCAGGTTTGATGATCGGCTAAATTAATATAGCCATGTATATAAATTCATATGTCCTTGTAGGTTATCTATTGTGTTGGCCAGGGACACAGAAACAGATTGAGGGCGCGAGGCCGCAAGTTAATAGAGAAAGAAAGGCGCGATCACTATACTGTACACAGCAGTAGCTTATACACAATACAATCATGGAGGAGGACACTGGACTGTAGCAACAAGTTAACAACCACATTGACCGCTAACTGTGGTTATTTGGCCAAATATTCATAGCATATTATTCACATTGGCTATAACCTATACCTTTCGGGAACATTTAAAATGATTCCTCTATAGCAAATGTAAAAGCACGACCAGTGACCACACAAACAGATGAAATAACGTTGGCCTTTTTTTATTATAGCCTAACAAGGCAGCGCACGAGCCAGCAGCCAAATACAAATAGGCCTATACGGTCAATTTAAACAAATTAAACAAATCACAGTAGCGAGTAGCCTAACAAGGCACTGAGGCCAAATATAGGCCTATAAGGCCTTACACAAAAATATATAGGCCTATCTAAATCAAATCACAGTAGCCTATAATCATAATAATATTTATTGTCCCGAAGGATATTTGTCTTCACAATCTGTTCAACAGTTCAACACCCACATCAAAAACAACACAGAGCACATAACACCAAGACAGTACAAAAAACAAAACATGGGGTCCCCACTGTGTACAGAACCATCCTATCGGCGGGGCAGTTTGTTTAATGCCGCGATGGCTGAGGGGACAAAACTCCTACTACAACAGACCTTTTTCCATGGCAAGGTTCTGTATCTTTGTCCAGATGGCATGAGGTTAAAGAAACGATACAGAGGATGGTCAGTGTCATTTGATATCGAGAGTGCTAGTCGTGTGATGGCGTTATTGTTCATATCAGAAAGTGTGGGTGTAGGAAGTCCGATGATTTTGGAAGCAATACGGGTGATACTGAAAAGTTTGTTCATGGACAGTATGGTGTATAGAAACATGCAGAATAGTACAACAGAACAGGTTGAATAATGCTTTTGTACAATAATAGCTGCAGAAGATGAGGAGCAACTCTGGTATGATATGGTACATGCTGGCCACCTCTGGTAGCCCAACAACCCTCGGCGAGGCCTTTGGGAGGGCCCATTTGAAAAGCATGCCCAGTTTGACATGCATAGGCTACTGACCAAGATGTATGCCATTTATCATTTATATCTGGGAAATTCTTCCAGGGGCCACAAGGGGGCGCTCCGCTCCCAATATTCGGCTCGTGGGCCGCCTATTGGGGAACCCTGCCATACTCTGTACTGCATTTTATGCTATACAAAAATACAGACATTGTTTGTTTATATGTGGACACCGCTGGTCCCAAGTTTTCCATCCATCCATCTAATGTTTCAACATGGTGCCCATTTAAGTGTTCTGGGTAAAGCATTGCTAACATGTACATACTGAATTAATATCAAAATGTATTATCGTCAGGTTATATTCATATTTTCAACTAATGTAATATTAAAGTTTTAATAATGCAGGAAGGCCTTCTGCTCGCAGCTGTCCACTGTGAGGGTCTCACCTATCACCAGCATGGATTCCTCTTCCTCTCCTTCCAGAAGGAGGAACCTACAAAAACATGTCCTATGGCCTGACATCTAAATCATATGCTGACAAATCCCTCTGTACACTTTATTCTGTAAATTTACCCACACATTAATTGGCAAATAAGTTTTTGAGAACACCACCATTAGCTCAATTTTAATGAGTTGTAAAGAAAAGTCTGTTTTTATAATCTGTACAACCTCATTACATTAAAAAATATGACACTAGTCAACATTCTTATATCTTTATTCTCCTGATGCTTGTCCAAGCAGTGTTAATAATACATTAGAATGCATTTGTATACTCGGCCTCAGGTCTTCGAGTGTCACTAAAGAAAAGGTCCAATAACTGACATGACTTGTCGTTTAGCATTCATGTACAAGTCACATCCAAAACATGTGCTTGGCTCATTCGGATCAACAGTCTCCTGCAGTGTTGCCTCTAGTGCAGCCTTCAGTGTCAATTCCGACTCAGGAACAGTGACTGGATGCAACGTATCGGCTGAACCAACTGGTCCGTCATAATCGATGCCGAAGTGGTCCCCTCCCGTTTCCTGTAATGACATGAGTAATGAGTCTGACATCAGCTTTTGTTTTGTCTCGTCTTCATACCACACATGCCCAATATGTAACATAGCAAATATATTACTCAAAATAGCCTTCTCTTCTAAAGTACATATGTTGTATGTATGTTGTTCAGAATAAGAAAAAAAAAGCTAATTCTTTCTTGGCAGGCAATTGCATTCATGTGAAAGTTCCAAAAACATGGTCCATATATACTTACACACCGTTACACAACATGATTTTAGAGATGACAATTTACCTCATCAGGAAGGTGTCCTTGATTCATGAGACCGGAAATCCACAGCTGCTCGGGAGTTCTGTTTGACTCCGATGACAGGGTGTGATTGTCCCAGATGCGTCGGAAGAGGTCAAGGTGTTTGTTGATCCTTGAAACCATAATGTAGTGAAGGCAGATCAGATCCACTTCATTATCTGGATCTAGTGCCCCAATGGCCTCCAGGTGGCGGAAGGCAGTGTAGTAATTCCCACAGACGATGCACCATAAATCTCTCCACAGACGTTCGATTCTCTGGTTATGCACACTCTTCCCCGTGATGTGACTACGCCGTTCTGTGTAGGAAGACAGAAAGAATCAGGTCATCCACTAAACATTAAACTAATTCTGTCAAACAAACGTCTGCTGGTATTAATAAGTGACATACTCGTGCTCATGACCACTGATACATACATAGGTATACACGGACATTGATGGTTGCACTCAAACCAGTGTCTAGAAGACACCAACAACATAAATAATAGCCCTACCTGGTCCCCTGTCTGGGTGTTCCAACATATACCGTGCCACATCCACGTTTTCCCCACCTTAAATAAAAAATGCAATACTTCAGATATCACATTCAATGGAATCAGACAAAAAGCCTGGATGGCCGTGTTTGCATTGTGTACAATTCATAGCATACCTTTGTCGGTCCTGGTACGAATTGGCAATCCATATTGCTGAACAGCTGCCAAAAAGGCACTGAAAACCGTCGAAGCCTTGTTGTTCGTGCTGGCTTTAAGGAACATAATCTTACGACTGAATCCATCTATGGCTCCATGAATGACAATTCTCCACCTATGTATACAGAGTTGACTCTGTGTTAAAGGTTGTATTGTTGTTGCTTTTAATTGCATTAGTATTTTCACCTAACATGTCTTTTCTTGGTACCTTAAAAAATAATGTCAGTCTTCACTGTTAGCTTTCAAGGTGTTGACAGTTTGCACCTGAATTCAATGATACTTGATAACATAGACTATAACCTGCTTACCGTATTAATTTGTGGTTTCCATCGATATGCCAAAGTGAGAGAGGACCAGCAACGTTGTATTGTCGTCTTGGGATGATTTGTTCCTTCAGTCCACGCACAATTGACCCCAAAGGATCGACAGCTCTGAGGCCATCCATAATTCTCCACCGTGGTACCCTGGAATGCAATCACAATGTAATTTAGCAGTCAAGTCTGATGACATATTTTCTTTCACAATTTTCGGTTCTTTACTGCCCTACAGTGTTTTCTTTATGTTACACTTGATGAGGAGACTGACTGTATAATATTATTTATAACTTGGAATCAAGATTATTATATTACATTGAGTTAACATCCATAAATATAATGTGTAGTAGTCTCCTTTTAGACATGAACGTATTTTATGCTTTAACTGTTGAAAAATAGCAGATCTACAAGCTCACAGCACGTCACCGAGTGCCGCGCTGCAAGCTTGTAGGTCTGCCATTTATTTTTATCTTGATTTGCAAATCTTTAAATATATATTTTTAAAAGCGAATGTTTGTAACTCAAGTATTTGCTTCTGGGGGTCCCTGGAACAAGGACTCATTGGATATAGAAGTGTCTATTTGTACGTCTATAAATGTTTTGATTAATTGAACAAGGTGTACTCTCTTGTAAACAAGTGTAATGCTTTATTGGTATTCACTGTAACATGTGAGATACAAACAAACTTTTTAAACACACACACACACACACACACACACACACACACACACACACACACACACACACACACACAAAAGTGCAATATGGCAGCGCTAGTGCAGTGTCCAATGTCCATGGAGAACTTTAAGCCCGGAATGTCTTAGCCCAGGATACCGTAAAATCGAACCTCTGCGGGGGTGTAGTCCTCTACAGGAGGGCGAATGGTGGGCTGGACCGTGCAGACCATGCTGTCCCGACGATTGGTAAAAGGGCGCATGTAAGGCAGCCTGGCTCCTTTTTGCGCCGAGGGCGGGAGGTCAGGTTCTGGGCCCCTGGCCCCATCTTCTACCGCCCCGTCAGTCTGTGAGGAGGCCCCTGCAGTCTGTGAGGAGGCCCCGGCCCCACCTACGCGCTTCCACCTTTTGTTGACCATAAAAGTGTCTATCTGTCGGCAAAACTCACACCATTCCACCGGACTTTCCGCATTGCTCTGGACGGCTCGCCTGTCCTGCACGGCCTTCCACGCATGGTCCGGGCCCAGGCAATGGACACATTGGCTGTGTGTGTCCATTCCTGACATCAGATTTTCACAGCCTGGCGTGTCGCACAACTTCTGATCCAGCTTGACAGTTCCTCTACGGAGGCGGCGGGCTGCTGCCTTTGAGACCGCACCAGACCTGCTCATGGCCGTTGGGCGTCTTAAGCTCCTGATAGAGACAGAGAGAGAGAGAGAGAGAGAGAGAGAGAGAGAGAGAGAGAGAGAGAGAGAGAGAGAGAGCGAGACAGTGGGGCGTCTTAGTCCACCAACTGACACAGAGAGAGAGAAAGACAGAGCGTGGGGCGTCTTAATCCACCAACAGAAAGAGAGAGAGAGAGAGAGAGTGGGGGCGTCTCCGTCCACGAACTGAAACAGAGAGAGAGAGAGAGAGAGAGAGAGAGAGAGAGAGAGAGAGAGAGAGAGAGAGAGAGAAAGAAAGAGAGACAGAAAGAAAGAGAGAGAGAGAATTAAGTGTATTAATTCACAATCAACTACATAACTTTAGTTTAACAGTATATTTGTGATGGGACAACCTGTACGTCTTTTAATTACCTCGGTTGGCCTCACACATCTGTTCAGGAGCTCAGCTAGGACACCACTGGTGGACAGCACGCACAGCAGATGAGAATAGAACTGAGAGAGAAATTATAAATTCATTAGACAGGCCCCCTCAATTAGAATATATATATATACATATATATATATATACATATATACACACACAAACACTTTACGGGAGAGGAAACTATATACAAAGAAAGACCCCCCCCATTGAAAAAAAAATACTGCCCTGCCCTGTCAGTACGTCTTATTATAACAAACAAAATTTAGCATCTTTTAGTCTTTTTTTATTTTTTTATGTAATGTACCAAAAACCGGCCAAAATCCGCACGTGCACATGCATCGCAGCGTAAAATGCGATATTTTAGGATGTTTTGGGGTTGATTAGACCTTCATTTGACTTATTTAATAAAAACACGATGGTAAATAGCATTCCGAACTGCTAAGCTAGCTATTGACTCACTCAGGGTTCAAACTACAACCGGATGATTACGGACTTTGAACCGGAAGTGACTTCGCCACATTTGTCTATTTGTTCCAAAGTCAGCATAATGGTGCGTTCCCGCCAGCTGGTGGCAGTGATGGATATTACACTAGCATGGCGACAAATAAACATAGTTTGCATATCTATCGCAGAGCTTTCGATTCAAAAAGTCGCCAAAGCTGGCCCAAAGCACAATAACAGTTTATTAAGGGCAGCCATAAGAGGGTTAATTGTAAACTAGCACGCACAGCGAATGCCCCGAGCTAATGACTTTTGCTAACAACCTTCCTAGCAAGCCAGTTGCATGGCTAGGCCTACTCTGCGCTGCTAGCTAGCAAATTATTATTGCCCCGACGCGCCATGCTCATATGATAATTATATAATTAATATATTATTTTATGTCGCCAGCTCGAGGAGTAATGCGCGACGGACGTGTGTCGCAACTCGAGGTTATAGTTTGTTGTATAGCAACTGCTAGCTAGCGTGGTGTTAGCATTGGCTGCTGTTGTCCTGGGGGCCTGTAGTCCTAACGCAGAGAATGCATAGCTAGTATTGGTATATGTTTTGCTTGCGTTTGAACAATATTGGAAATTTAGATTCAGATTACAGATGACAGTTAGAAACGTAAAGCATTTCGTCCTTACCTTAGCTTAATTCTGTGACTGACTGACTGACTGACGGACGGATTCTGTGGTTGTAGACGGAGTTGACGGCGAAGTGCGTTCGTTCGGTCGTTCGGTCGGTCGCAAAATGGATGACTGACTGACTGTCTCCCCATGTCCCGCCCGCACCACCAAGTGAAGATTCTAAGCCTACGGCCTTCAGCCAATCAGAGTGGGTCATGTGACTCATGTTGCCCATGCCAATCAGATTTATCTTCACTCGTTTATGCTTATTAACATTAAATAAGTTTGAGAAGCACTGATTCAGATTGTAATATGGTATAAAAACTCTGTTTCGGCAGAGTAATAACCTACTCCACTCGTTAGTGTGTAAACAAATAATAACATTAATATATTACCAAGTATATAACAATAACAATCACCTTATGCCTTTGGACATTAAATATCCTTGCGTCATTCTGTATCCGGTAGTTGGGAAATGGACGTGATAGTCTGCTATTTCCCTTCTTAGATCATTGTCCGTAATGTCTGTGTAATCTTCCTTGATTTTTAATCCATACTGTGTCATACGTCGTCTGATGGTTCTGACACTCACGTCTAACATACTGGCAATTTGTGGAACACTGAAATGAGATTCTATGAGGTACCGAAGTTGTTCTTCTGGTATGTGGAATGCCTGTGCGCCGTTTTCATTTGTGTGAAATGTCAGACATCTGAAAGCATTTGCATTGTATTTCAATAGATCTAAGGCTTCACACAATTTTCTAAATATCTGTTCAGCGTTTTGTAGGTCTGGAAGGCCTGACAGCAACTTCAGAATGTTTTCAACAATGTCCATGGCTTGTTCGTTGCTTCCCATTTCCAGTGGAGCTGGTTGTTCACTCAATTTTCGGCCAACTGAGTCCAGTACATCGGCCACTATATCCAAGATGTTTTGGCCATCAGGAATAAGTGGTCTGAAATGATGGAGGGGGCAAAAAGAAGGGGGGGGGGGGGGGGGGGGGGGAAGGAAAAGGGATTAATTACATGCTTCTCTATGGTCCTTAATAAATAACTTCCCCATTCTGGTGTTAATTATTCGATTAGATGTTAATGATATTGTTAAAATATATAGTAAAACACATCATAACTTCAACCCGGGCTAACTCATTAATTCATGAGTGTTAAATAGTGGATGTGGTTCACAAAGTTACAACTGGGAACTATATTGTCAGGGTAAAACAGTAACCCAAAATATCAGATCTGTAAGTTCACAAAATGTTTCAGATGTTTGTGTTTATAAGACGGTTTCTAAGTGGATTTTATTGTTTATAAAGTAGGATAAAGTAGGATGGTGGTGTCCAAATTGGTGACAAAATGGTGGTGTCCTGTGGATTTGTAAAATACTCGCGGTAAAAAAGTTCATAGCACCATTACATTGACCAAATTCCCCAAACAAACAACATTAAACACGGAAATAACACCGACTATCAGCAACTTAATGACCTATTAAAACTTAACATTATTAAGTCACGGAATGAATTTGTCTTTGTATTACAAAGAAATCAATTTTACCTGCTTGCCATTGTTTGATGATGCACGCGCACGTTTCTCTGGCTGTTTCACCTCACCAACTTCAGCTCAGCTTCTCCGAAGAAAAATGGATGCATAATATTCAAAGCTCTTTTAACTTCCTGCCTGCTGACTGGCGTTTACGACTATTTCCCCTTGGGTGCATAGCGCCACTTACTGTTCGGGAGTAAGCCTATGTATTTTTTCATCACAACACCAGTCACCAGTGTTGTTGATTGATTGATTGATTGATTGATTGATTGATTGATTGAAATATTTATTAACAGTTTGTAGAATTACACTACATTTCAAGCACAAACTCAATACAAAGACTGTTAACTGTGAGTGGACGACCCAATTAAGCATTACACTTGTTTACAACAGGGTCAACATTGTTCAATTCATCAAAACATTTAGAGACATACAAATAGACACTTCTACGTAGTTAAAGAACAGAACAGGAATTCATCATATAGGAAGCAAAAAGGGAAAAGATACATATACAGTGAGGGGGAAGGGGGGTGGGGGGTGGGGGGGGATTCAGATTTTACAGAGGCCAGTTTCGAATTGCAGCCATCCGTAGTTGCCCTTTGAGAGCGGTTTTGAAGGGTTAAAGGGATTCACATGTCTTAATGACTGTTGGTAGGGCGTTCCACATTTTGGTGGGTGTGGACTTCGTTTACATTAAGGAAGTATTTAGACAGGTACATGGGTATCTTGGTGGTGTATCGAATCTTGTGGACCAGACCGATTGCAAGATGCTGTACTCTGTCGTCGACCCTAAGCCATCCCAGCCTGTTAAAGTGGGCAGGGGTGAGGTGGGTTCAGGGGGGTGAGGCCAAGAAGGAGCCTGACCAGTTTGTTTTGGGAGGTCTGGAGCCTTGTTTTAAGGGCCTTTGAGGTGCTGTGGTACCAAGAGGTGGATGCATAGTCAAAGAAACCTTGTACGAGGGCTCCAGGAGTAGGCCTATACTCATTAAGTGTTGGCTTTTTTAAGATGACATCCCCTTGCACACCAATCATGATGACATATAAGAGACAGACAGATATACACAACTATACAGTTGTGTACAACTATACAGAATGTCATACAATCAGCTTACAGGTTGCTGGTATGAAGTGTGAGAAGAAAATATATATACAAGAGAAGGAAAAGGAGTGGGGGGGGGGGGGTTAAAAGTTAGACAGGGGCCATTTTCGAATTGCAGCCTCCTGAAGCTGTATCTTTAGGGCAGTTTTGAAAGTGAGTAGGTATATATGTGACAGTGCTGAAAACAGGGCATTTAAAGTTGGACACATTCATAATATCATTTTGGACTGCAAGATGAAGCAAGGAATGGTACCACAGGCAAGTTATACATTTTATAAGCATCTTTCAGGTGGGAATATATGCTCTATGGACATTATAGCTATAATAGCCTATATGACTGTCAGTCCATATTGTAAAATGAAAATAGCGTTTATGTTTATTCATTTGTAATTTGTATGTCAATAGTCATGTTTTTTCATATATAATTATATATTATTTACAATATTCAAATATATTTGAATTATTATAAATAATAAAGCTATTGAAATTCGAAAATGATTATAGTACTAACTGACAGCCTATATGTTTATTGTTTTGGAGGGAGAGGCTTATATCCAAAATGTGCAGAAAACCAAAACAAACTCTCACATCTATATCATATGCAAAGTATGTATACATTTCAGCCGTTCTCTAACGGCTGAAACGGTTTGAAATAGTTGAATTGGACCAATTGACTCCCACACCAATCAGCGCTCAGAATGTCAGTTTGGTATCTTACGAACACACCCGCACTGCACATTGCACTACAGAGGTCTTCGAAGAGAAACTTCTGCAGGTATGTCTGGTTTGATGCAATAATGTTAATTTACTACACCGTATGCAAAAAAAATGCCTTTTGTTTCATGTATTATCAGAATACCCCCACCCTGACAAGCACCTGGAATTGTAGGCATTAGGCTTACATTTAGTTTGACTCGCTTCCACAGATAGCCAGATAGCATTAGCAGCCATAGTCATTTTTCCAGGTCATCACAAACCATTTTTTCTCTGGTGCCATTTTTAGCCAGAGTTATGTTTATGGTGACAGACAAATGCTTGCAATGGATTCAGAATGTGGTATAACTCATAGTTTATTTTAGTACAGCCCCCTAATATGCAAAACTAACTATTTAGTTTTGCAATTTAGTAGTTAGTTACTTGGCAATGTAAACGTATGTTTTCTCATGCCAATAAAGCCCTTTGAATTGAATTGATAGCCGTTATTATAATGTGTCCCTGTTCATTCTGTTGGCAAGATATAAAAAATAATAAAGCCCCGACTGCCTGCAGAGTTTATTTCTCCTGCCTTCTGTGTGATGTAGCTTCCAAGCCCACTATACATCCTGCGTCTACTACATCCTGTAGTTCACTTAAGAAATAACAGTATTGTTACAAGCAGCTTTTATTTTGAAGAGGAAGAGGAAGTTGTTTCGGTTGTAGCCAGCTACCATGACAGTGGTGCCAGGGTGGTATTGTAATAATAAAAACAACATGCTTTTAGCCAAAGTTCACGAAAACCGCATGCGTCTATGACTTAAACAATGTAGGCTAAAAACTTTGGAATTACGTTAAACATGGTATATCCTCCGTGGCGGCGTCATTAGGTGAGTACTAGTAAATGAATGGTTAAGTTTCATAGTATCATTCATTCATCATCAACAGGTTTCATCAAAGTTTCATCATCCAAAACTTCAGAAATTAACGATGCCCAACACTGCTAATATGTCTCTCTCTCTTCCAGAAATGCAGGCAGCCAACCTACTTGGAGAAATTGCTGGGTTGTTAAGGCATCAGCAGCCCAGCTCGAGTACAACCACCCAACTCAGTTTGTCCAGACTGTTCGAACCCGCACGCAAGAACCGACGGCTGCAAACCCTTGCAGCTCGCAGCCAAATATCAGTTGCATGGGCCCACGAATTCTGCTGCCTCATGCAGCCAGGACAGAAGACCAAGCCGACACCAGTGGAATCTGAATGGCTGAAACGACGAGGTCTTGGGAAAAAAAAAATCACGTTCACAGGAGACAGTTCACACATGGAGTTCGTCCGTGTTCTGTATTCATCCTTCCCCCCACTAGAGTTTGGGGGGGGGTTCAAGTTATACAAAGCCAACAGAGCCGGTGAATTGGTAGACATTCAAATGCCACCGGGAGGTTACAGTGTCTCTTTCCTGCGTTGCGATAGTGAGCTAAATCGGTCTGTCGCATACATAGTCCCAATTCAACAGAGGCTTGAGGCGGAGGTGATACAGGTGCCTGTGGTTGCTGGGGATCAGGTAATTGCTTATTGTTTACATGTGGTCGAACGCATACAACTCTAACAAACTGGATATGAAATCATAATGACTTCATATAAGAAATGTCAATGATGAACAATAATTTAAATTCTGGTCACAATTGGGCTAAAATGGTAGTATATCCTCAATTCTTAATGTTGTCTCCCAAAGTTTTTTTCTAGTGCACCAAGTCTCATACAAACACACACCGAAAAGGAATGATTACTTATTGTATTGACCCTAAACCTGTTTGATCATTTAATCATTTCACCTTCATTGACTGTTTTATAAAACTTCTGCTCCACTGAGGTCGTGAAGGAGATGTGTCTGAAGTGCCAACAGCAAATCCCGCTGCAGTTTTTGGACATCCATGTGGTGGCCTGTGGAACTGATGGGTACGTAATTTATTTTTATTTGTGTGCTTAAGGGCCGATTCATACTCCTATTTTACCGCTGTTTCGGCACTGTAGTGCCGAAATGATTTCGGCTCGTCAGAAATTTTCAGTAGCACCGAAGAGCCGACTTTAGGACGGTACCCGCCCCCCCGAACCTCAAATGACGTCAAATTGTAGGCTCTTCAGCACCGAACCGACTTTTATTCGGCTCTAAAATAGGAGTATGAATCGGCCCTTAGTCTGTGCCATAGCTGGAAAAGAAATGTTTAATTATATTTCTGTCTGTTTGTTTTTGTACAGCTCACCTGCGCACACAGAGGAGATATGTCAGACACCACCTGCTGTACCAGCTATGTAGGTACACAATCTAGTCAGTGGGCATGGTAGAATCTTTTTTAAAGTTTCTTTAGAGCTTTTTAATCCCAATAGATTAGTGAACATTATGTTGTTGCATTGGCATGAACATCACTTTAGCATTCAATATTTGCTGTGGCCGTAGTCAGCTGGTAACTAACATAAAAGCAGACAAAATGGCCCTACGGATTTCTGACTCAAACATGCTACTGTGTTGTAGAAGTTTTTTTTTTTTTTAATCACTGCTTGGTCTGCATTTGTTGATCCGAAAAGTCTTGTTTCCGGTTGACAAAGAGTTAAATAGCTGTTTAACCCGGATAATTGTGTATGTTTTGACAGCAACACAGTCCAACTTCGAGTGGGAGTGATGCTGGAACCGAGTCTGAAAGTGTACTCTCATAAGCACGGTATTTTAATCTCTTTCAACACACACACACACACACACACACACACACACACACACACACACACACACACACACACGCACGCACATTACCTCTACAACTAAAGGATGAACTGAAACTAACCCTTTGACTGTGGTTTCACTTTCCAGCCTTAAAAGTCCAGAAGATCACAGTCTTACTGAGTCTAAACCAGTCAGATTTTATGACAGCTTTAAGAAGCTACTTCCCCATCCTCGGGGATGGGCTGTTTGACCTCTGCTCCGTGGATGGCCGCAAGAATATTGTTTTCATCAGGAGGGATCTGTGGACGCCCAAGGGACTGCGGACATTGACAAACAGAAGATCCGCCATATACATTGTACCCAAGGTACAGTATGTTACATGCCATGTCCATCAGATTATGGAATACTGAAAAGAATTGCCAGAATAATTTAACTTGAATATCAATTGAAGCTGAGGTTGTTGTCTTTGTGCTCCCTCAACAGGATAAAATAAGACATCCAGAACTGCCAGAAATTGAGACTGACTCTGTAAGACATCAAAAGATACTGCTGCTGCTGTTGTGTTGCACTGCTGATGGTGTTGGTGCACAAAACGATGTCTGCCCATCAATGTGCATGTCACTTAAGCACAATTCTTTAAACGTAGCTTTCATACTGTCTTATGCCCTAATCTCAATTTCTGTACATACAGGAAAGCATGGAAACGGATGTGGACCAGGAAACCACAGACGATTTTTCTTTGGTTGACTGTGATTCGTCAGCTGATACGATAGTGAGTTTGATTGAATATTTTATTAGACAGGAATGTAAAAATGTACAAGTACACACTTACAAGTACAACACTTAGTCTAAAAGGATGGCGCCAAAAAAGTAATTGCGGTCTTGTTTCCATTGGTGTCCTAGGTATTCAATTCATCAACATAATAATCACCAAAAAAACATTCATTATCGATCAATACATTATGTACAAAAGAAACAGTGAGGTGCAGCTCCTGTGTTTCAAAGATGGCCATCCTAATGTAGTAAAATCATTGCCTTTTATTCTCTGACCCAATCTTATTCTGTCATTTGTAGCCTGAAGATCAACCGGGTGACGAGGTTGAGATGCACAACTGTGGCGACAATCAAAGGGGTGATGTGAGTAATGAGGCAGCAAAATTTGTTTGTTACTCTGAACATGTTATTGCAAATTCCTTTTGGTCGAGTCTTTTTAGGTCATGGTGGCACTGTTTAGATTATATGCTTTGTTTATAAAAAAGCATAGTTGAATCGTGTCCTGTCCTATCGCTGCAAATCACTCTTCAGATAAAATTATTGTAACTTTGGTGCAGCCACTGTTTCACAGATGACTGATTACAGTCTGTTAACTGCAAGTTCTGTATATCATTCTATCTGCATGTCAGAGCTGCTGCACATGAAATAAATGTACTGTCCTGTTCAATGACACAATCGGTATCTGTGTGGGTCTTGTAGGATGACCTCGACCTGTGTGATGAGGAAAGCCACAGCCCACTTTCAGTTGACCACTTGGTGAGACTAGAATCCATACAACTACAATGAAAATCGACTTGTTACTGGACAGCCGATCATGATAAGTACATCTGCTTGTTAATGTTACAGTATGACTTCTTTGGATTAATTTACTCACACCCAATCTGTCTGTTATTTTATAGGTCACCGTGGATAGCCCGACCGGTGGGGGGGACAATAACCGAAGCCATGAGTATGATTGCATAATGGTAAGCGCAGGACAATCTGTTTGAATCTCAACATGTTGTTGAAAAATACTTTTGGTAAACGTTTTTGGAGGTACATGCTAGGTGTTGGCTGATCATCTGTATCCTTAAATAATGTATGCTCTTGGTGGCACTGTTTAGATGTATATGCTATGACTATACAAAAGCATAGTTGAATCGTGTCAATCAATCAATGAAAATCACCTACATTTTCTTTCTTTGTAATCTAGAAATGACCTACATTAAAGATTGTGCTTGCTGGGTGTAAATTAAACATATCTATTCTACTGTGGTCGGTTTAATGTTTATTGAATTATGATTTCAGGACGATCTACAACAGCGGCGTCTGCTCATCTCAGAGCAGGACGCTGAGTATAGCCGAAGCTTGGCCATTGACAGAGAGAGGGTATTGAACCTCAAACATTCAGTGTTTTTAATATACACACACATAAAACACACACACACACAGTTTTTCATTAACTTTTTTTTAAAATATATGCTTATAGACACGTGTTCAGGAAGAAGCTGTCAGGCTGTCAGCAGCCACAGAGAGAAGGCGTGAGGCAGAATCTCTCCAGGCAGCAAGAATTGCTGAGGAGGCTGAGACTAGGCGTCTGACTGTAAGTATTTGTATTTGTATTAAAGAGCCACAAAGCATTTATGTTCACACATGTTGATGCATTTATTCAAAAACCTTGAATTCTAACTTGATACACATTAATTAATCATACCCTTAATGAACATTTCATAATGGGATAATACCATTATTCACGAATTGACTAATCTGCCTCTGCAATGACCTATTGAAATCCGTGTCAAACTTTATAGGTTGTCAGGAGGAGAATGGCAGAAGTGGCTAACCAAACCAATGATGGGAGTGGCACACAATTCCAGTTCCGCTATGCAAATGGGAGCGTTCGTAGAAGCACATTTGGGCTCGATAGTCCTGTACAGGTATCTAAAATACCTGAATGATTTTGGCCACAAAATGGCAGGAAACCTTCATGTCACATTGCACAGGACAGTTGTATGCTATAATAACAAATGAACAAGCCTCACATGGTGTCAAAGAATATGAATAATATGCTAACTCCTTTCAACATTATGACCTCTATGAATAGAGATGTGTTATTATGTACTTTATATCCAGGTGCTAAAAGCTAGTTCAGCATAGGAAGAATCACTAACAAGACATGATTTTAATAAAATATCAGAAGTTGAGGTTCTGGTATTTGATCTGCTAACATAATGTAGCCGTTTCATCAGTGTACTCTTGTTCTTCATTTACAGAGTCTGATATCCTACGCGGGAGGAGTATTGGATGGAACGGAGTCATTCCTCCTGACTGCAACATCACCAGTTTTGCGTCTCAACAGTGCCCAAGTTGGAAGCTTACAGGACTGTGGCTTAATCCTGCCAACAACGTTGTTTGTACAGTGGATTGACAACAACGTATGTTTACTTAAATTAGTTAATGACAATTTGTGTATTTGGAGTTTTCTGTAGCTCTTTTTCTAACAGTCCAGAATGTTAACTTTGTGCTGTAGAGCAGGGGTAGCCAACCTTAGGCATGGGTGCCTACATTGGCACAGGGAAGGGTGATCACTGGCATAACATGTGAGGTCTTTTCTTTTAAGATTAAATGTTCGTAAAAGTTTAGTCTGTTAAGTCCCTTGAGTCCCTTGCACAAAATGTTACACTCATTCAAACTCAATTTTTCATCAATTCACAAAAACTATCTATCCCACAGAATTCACCCGATGGTCTTCATACAGCGTCAGCCAGCTCGGATCCTCCATCTTCTCCTCCGCAAGCATCTCCTGATTTTCCGCCACTGGCAGCATCTCTAACAGCATCTTTACCACCATCGCCTCCTCTTTCTCTCCCTGCTCCTCTCCCTGCTCCAGCTCCACCCACAAAGCACCAAGAACTTGTAGACACCCTGAGGACACTGCAATCGCAGCTTGATGTGATCTCAGTGGCACCACCTGCAAACAGTATCAATGTCATCAGAGCTGACATCTTGGGGAGTGCTTTCAGAGCCTTTAAGAGAGTGAAATTCGACCCCAAGAAGAATCTAAGTGTTGTGTTTGTGGACACCTGTGGTCAGGGCGAAGGCGCGGTTGACACCGGTGGACCAAAAAGAGAGTTCATCAACTTGTTAATGAAAGCAATGATCAACTCTCACTTATTCGTGGGTTCTTCAGGGAGCAGGAATCTTAGACTGGACGCAGTAGGTATGTACATTAGGGTACACATGGACACACCTTGAAACAAATAAGAAATACATTTATATACAGTGTCAGTTAGTAGGCTGGACTTGCCAGCAGATACAACTGCATAGAGTACAACTGCATATCCCACATCCCCACGTACTGTATTGTTCATTTTTATCCTGCCAAAACTAATCTCTATTCACGTTTCAGCACTACAAAGGGGTTACTACAAAGCGATAGGCTCCATGTTATCGGTGTGCCTGGTGCATGGAGGAGTGGGGCCCTATGTGTTCTCCCAAAGACTACTTTGCCAGCTGACTGGACGGCCAACTCCACCTGTTAATTTGTCTGAGGTAGATGATGAAGAACTGAAAGCTGGCTTGGAGAAGGCAAGTTTCATAATGCATTTCCTAACAACATTTCTATCATTTCTTATAGAAGATAAAGGGAAGTATACTACACATTTCATAAAAATAAAACTAGGGAAGATGTCATGTGGCAATTTATTTAGTTCATTTGCTGAATAAGAAACTCATGGATTGGCCTACCTGCTGACATGTCAGTCTTTGTGAGACAGGCAAAGGCTGTTGTCGGTCAGGGATCAACAATGCTCTTTTTGACGTCAAAAACCTGATTCACGTTGGTATGTTACCTGATGAAAAGCGTATTTAGGTTGTCTATGCAGTCTTGAGGAACCTCTGGAGAGGGACACCAAGTTGATTGCATCGTACATTAAGAGCTGTATAATGTCAAAGTTGTTAATAACCCTGCTTTTACTTTGTGGTCAGAGGAAAAAGTGTCACAAGGCTATGGCTAACTTTGTTTATGGGATTACAATGTTTGTCTTCCATTGCAAGGAGCCATCATAATATTGAAATGTTACATTAATTCTCAAAATACCTTGTTGGATTTCTTACAGATAGAACAAGCAGACACATTACAGGAGGTCCATGCTGCTGTGGAGGACGCAAAACTGTCCCATATTGGTGGTCAGGCAACGGTCATCAGAAAAATGGCTGACCGTGATGAGCTGATCCAATCGGCACTGGAGTTCTACCTCAATGGCAGACTGTGTTTGCCTCTACAAGAGTAAGTGTATGTTACACTGGTGCCTGTGTAACATCAATTGACACCTGCAATAGAGAAATCCAGTAGCACTGTAGTTAGGTTATGATTTAATACTTTTACAACTAAGTAGACACTTGGGTTGTATGCCCATGTATTCATGACAGCAAATGACTGATATGACCTTATATAATGTTTTAAGGTTGCGTCACGGCATGGAGGACCTAGGGGTGCTCCAGGCACTGGCACAGAGCGTTGCCATAGAGAAACTCTTCGTTGGAGGCCCCCCAGCACCGCTCGATGCAGAGTCCGTTAAAAACCTCTTCCGAATAAACTACTCGGTGGCAGGGAGCTCGAGAAGACATACAGAGGAGATAGCAGTGGCTTTTTTCTGGGACTGGCTCTCTGATGTTGAAAGTATGCTACTGATAAACATAATTCACAATCAATGATGCAGTAATGCTTCATGAAATGTCTATGTGCCACTTTGTATGACCTTTACTATAATCTTGGGCACTTCAGTTCACTAATACATCACATCTTTACATTACAGCTGAGGAAGCAGTCCTACATCATGTCGACATGGAGGAGCCAGTAACCGTTTCTCTGGAAGATGTTCTCCGTTTTGCAACCGGGGCAGAAACTATACCACCACTAGGGTTCTTCCCACAACCTGCACTGGAGTTCCTACATGACCCAGTGGATTGGAAGAAAATAATTTTTCCAGAGGCAAACACGTGTGGCCTAATTCTGAGATTGCCTCTACATTCTGTTTATGACGATTTCAGTGAAAACATGATTTCTGGCATAGTCCAAGCACCATGTTTTGGCCAAGCTTAAACCGATAGTAGGAGAAGGGATAGGAAACCCCAGTACCGATGGAGGTACAGTAGGAGAAGGCATAGGAAGCCCCAGTGTTAGGCTTAGGACGCCACACTCGAGGTACACTAGGAGGAATAGGACACCCCAGTACCGATGGAGGTAAAGCGGTGTACAGCTAGTTCTGAGATTACCACTACATCCTGTTTAAGTCAAATGTGTGATATAAAAAATTAAACTGAAATAAGGATATGCAAAATGTGTGTTAATTTCATTTTGGGCACAGTCGAGATTAAATGCCCCATTAAATAACATTATAATATAAAAAGGATGTTGTAGGTTAAAATCAAGTTAAAAACAGATTGTATTTGAAATCATTGTAAAGCATAAATGTCAACCCAGTTAAAACCACTATATGATCACATGTTAAGAAGAATACTGGTACACAACGGTGTACCAGTGGAACGGGTACACAACCGTTACATTGGTTATTATTATAACCAATAATAATTATAATGTTATTTAATGGAGTTATTTAATGCATTCATAATGCCTATATTCATAATCCCTATTCATAATGCCTATATGCCATTCATTGTTCAACTAGTTCATAATGCCTATATGGCATTCATTGTTCAACTAGTTCATAATGCCTATATGGCATTCATTCATTCATTCATTCAACTAGTATAAAGTGATGTTTATTCACGTAATTAAAATACACACGGGGAACAGTGACACCTGCTGGACATTTCACATCCACGTTTGGATTAACTTTTGAATAACTAGTTTAAAGTTATCAAACTAGTATAAAGTGATATTTATTCACGTAATGAAAATACAGTGACACCCGTAATCTCTCATTTATAAAGTCTAGTCGGTAAGCTATCTAAACATTCATTTAATGAACTATGAATTGAGCTGAAAATGTTACATTGTCTGTCTGTCTGTCTGTCTGTCTGTCTGTCTGTGCACGCGCGCACGGCATTGCGGTGTTGGAACAGCGGAAAAAAACTGTGCCAAATGTAGAATATATTATATTTCTTAATTATTTCAATTCCAAAAAATATGAAAAAATATGACTATTGACATACAAATAAAGGTGTATGTCAATCATGTAACATGTAAGGATCAAATGACCAATATCTGAATCAAATGACTTAGGCCAATATCTGAACATGCCATTTTAACTTAGGCAATTATAAACGTTATTTAGGCCAAATGACTTCTGCAGTAAGTGACTTTATAGGCAAAATGTTTTATTCCTATTATTTTTAATAGACCATGGTTTAGGGTCAGCCACAGAGTCTTTAAAATAATATCAGAGCACAAAGACATTTGACACTGAATGGGAGTGAATGGTAGCCTACTGAATGGGACTGAAATTAATTTAATTTAAAAACAATTAATTAAATTCATTTAATAAACTATTAAATCTGCATTCCATGCTTCGGAATATTAGAAAAAATATACAGATATCTATATTATATGTATATATGGCATTATTATTATTATTATTATTATTATTTATTTATTACGCACGCACGCGTACGCGCGCGCGAACACACACGCTCACGCACACGTACGTGCTGAGCAACATAACGGGCACACGGTCACACATGCGTGTGTGCTGTGAAGCGTGCGAACACACACGCTCACGCACACGTACGTGCTGAGCAACATAACGGGCACACGGTCACACATGCATGTGTGCTGTGAAACACCAATCGTCACGCGCCACGTGTGGCGTGTGACGCTACACATACTAAGCACTGCAGCTCTGCACACCCATGACCGCATCGCATGACGCATGACAAAAAAAACAAACACCAATCGTCACGCGCCACGCGTGCACGCATACTAAGCACTGCAGCTCTGCACACCCATGACCGCATCGCGTGCGACTGACTGAAAAAATATTGACGCGATATTTGAGAAAAACGCATAAACGCATAAAGGCACGTGTTGCTTGATGCGTGCGTTGATTGATGCGTTACGCATGCCCGCGTTGCGCGTTGCGCGTTGCGCGTTCCCATTGAAAATGAATGGGGAGATAATTAACACGTTCACACGGAGCAGTGCAGCGCAGCGCAAATCTAACGCGGTCAAGCGACGCGTCTTGTGTTAAGCCTGGCACTAACGGAGCGCCATAGTGTGTGTGCGTGTGTGTGTGTGCGTGTGTGTGTGTGTGCATGTGCGTGTGCGTGCATGTGCGTGTGCTTGTGTGTGTGTGTGTGTGTGTGTGTGTGTGTGTGTGTGTGTGTGTGTGTGTGTGTGTGTGAGGGTGTGTGTGTGTGTGTGTGTGTGTGTGTGTGTGGTCTACCAGTCTAATGGAAGGCGTGAAGCACTTATCTTGTCTTCTGATCTTCACAGCTCGAGCAGCGTGTGGTCTCTTCATGCTCATCTGGGTTTGGCTGGTTTGGCTGCACGGTTAGTGCAGGTAGTGACACTTTACTATGGAGACTGTATGAACACAAACACTGGAGCACCTTGAAATAAGTCTGCTTAACCCATTTAGACCGGAGATCGATTCTACAAATGCCTTCTAAATCCTGACAGTTTTCTGAAAACCCATGTTTCTATATCAGTGGTTCTCAAAGATAGCCTGATGAAGGCCGCATAGGCCGAAACGTTGCTGTTTCCCTATTAAAGTTGGTTCACTGCATTTGAAGACAGTGTTTGTTCCTTTTTCATTATCGGGCATCGTACCCTCTCCTACGCACCTGTCGCCTGTAGGTGTGCAAAAGCTTTGCTTTTTATGTCAAGGACCCCCAAAAATATATGTAAATGGCCGCCGACCCCCATCTGAAAATATGTTGTTCCAGGGACAAAGATTTGAGTTAAAACCGTTCACTCTGAAAGAATATATTCAAACATTTGGGCCACATTTTCATGATTTTTCAAAAATAGCAGACCTACAAGCTCTATTTTTCAATAGCTAAAGTACAACATAATGCTTAAAACACCAAAAGGGGTTCCCGCCCAAAATGGGTTAAAACTATATGAACAAAACAAGAATGTAAAAGTCCTGCTAGGGACGTGCTGTTACTAACATGCTATGAAAACATTGTAGTGACACGCCAGTAACGTATGCAGGAATTATACAAGTTGGCCAGGCGAAAATATCAAATATCAATCTATATGAAACTGTAAATGTATTAATATTTCGACAACTCTGCTTGTTGTGTTGCATGATATATGATAAAATGACAGGACATTATGTATGCTATACAAAATGATCAAATCATCATTTTAGAATATTCATGTTTTTGGGCGGCAGTGGCTCAGGAGCTCGGTATAGAGTAGGCCACCTGGGAAATGGAAGGTCTCCCATTCTGTGTCCTTGAGCAAGACACTAAGGCCCTCATTTATCAATTGAGTGTAAAATCTGCCCCAAATTCGAGTGTGGGTTTCGTAGTACACCCACGTCGCCCCGGCATTTATAAAGTGATCGCAAACAGCTGATCCTTCCTTAATTTCGTTCTGACGTTAATAAATGTGACGGCTGAAATCTATCTGGCACGCCCTATGAAATCAAGCCTCGCCCTCGTTTTTGCGACATGAACAACTGCTATACGACCTGGAAACCAGGTCAGCAGCATTTGACACAGTGAACCACCAGCTGCTCCTAGACACCCTAGCGGAGCTAGGCATCGGTGGAACGGCACTAAAGTGGTTCTCTTCCTACCTCACCGACCGGACCTACCAGGTTTCCTGGAAAGGTTAGGGTTAGGGTTAGAAGAGAAGAAAAGCCTAACCCTAACCAGAAAAGAAGAAATGTCACCCAAACTGGTCATCCTAAAAACCCAATGTAACAAGCTAAGAAACAGTGTAACTGCCATGACCAAATCAGCCAAAAGTAACTTTATCAATGATAAAGCCGAGGGAAACAAAAACAATCCTCGGGAGCTCTGGAAGCTACTAAACAACCAACTGTGGTCAGAAACTAAAAACCAGGTTTACTAACATAAACATCAAATCGAATAACACCCTCATCACTGACAAGCTCGATGTAGCCAACCACTTAAACATCTTCTTTACAAACATTGCAACAATGCTGATTAACACAATGCCCTCCCACTCCGGCCGTTTTGGTGTAGAGCACATCAAAGCCTTCTACAAAAAACAGGTGTTTGTAAAGATGATTTTAAAATGGCAATGGTAACAACTGAGGAGGTACTTAAAAAGCTGAGTGCCCTCCAACCCTACAAGGCCACTGGCCATGACAATATTCCCTCCAAATGTCTCCATTTCTCCATTTCCATAGCTCCAGTCATCACCCACATAGTAAACCTCTCCATCAAACAGGGACAGGTCCCCCAAGATTTTAAACTGGCCAAAGTAACCCCCCTGTACAAAAAAGGGAGTAAATTAGAACCCGGCAACTACCGCCCTATTTCTATTCTAAGCTCCATCTCGAAAGTGATGGGAAAAATTGTCTATGAACATGAAAAGTATCTTGCCACTAACAATTAATGTACGAGTTCCAATCTGGTTTCAAAACATCCCACTCCACTGACACATGCCTCCTCTATTTGAGCGACCACATCAAACACGAGGTGGATGCTGGAAAATACTGCGGCATGGTCATCCTCCAAAAGGCTTTTGACACCGTGAACCACTCCATACTGGTTAACAAGCTTAAAGCTATTGGTTTTGATAGCACATCAGTGAGCTGGATGCAATCCTACCTGGAGGGGAGAGAACAGATGGTGGAGGTGAACGGAACACTGTCCCCCCCCCCTCCCAGTAAACTGTGGCGTTCCACAAGGAAGCATACTAGGGCCTTTACTGTTCCTAATATATGTAAACGACATGACATCAGCTTGTGACTGCAACTTGTTCCTGTTCGCAGATGACTCAGCACTGCTGGTCTCGGACAGGAACAAACTGCAGGTTGAAAAGACCCTCAGCTCTGAACTCGGTATAGGATCTGCACCTGGCTCGCTGATAACAAACACCTGGGAAAAACTTAATCCATTCTCTTCGGATCAAATAGTAATCTCAGCAAGGCAGATGGCTTCTTGGTTAGAGTGGGTGACAATATTATCACACGAAAAGATGAAATTACCTACCTAGGTTCCATCCTGGAGGACAATCTTTCCGGTGATAAAATGGCCACCAACGTAATCAAAAAAGTCAACCGAAGAACAAGATTCCTTTACAGGATCTCCTCACTGGTCAACAAAAACACCTTGAAGACCAAGGTTTCTTTGACTATGCATGCACCTCTTGGTACCACAGCACCTCAAAGGCCCTTAAAACAAGGCTCCAGACCTCCCAAAACAAACTGGTCAGGCTCCTACTTGGCCTCATCCCCCGAACCCACCTCACCCCTGCCCACTTTGACAGGCTGGGATGGCTTAAGGTCGCCGACAGAGTACAGCATCTTGCAATGGGTCTGGTCCACAAGATTCGATACACCACCAAGATACCCATGTACCTGTCTAAATACTTCCTTAATGTAAACAAAGTCCACACCCACAACACCAGAGGGAGTGCAACAAACCATGTACAACCCAGATTCGGCACAAACAAGGGACTAAATTATTTTCGCTCCTATGCCACCAAAATGTGGAACGCCCTACCAACAGTCATTAAGACATGTGAATCCCTTGACTCCTTCAAAACCGCTCTCAAAGGGCACCTACGGATGGCTGCAATTCGAAACTGCCCCCCCGTAAAATCTGAATCCCCCACCGCCCCCCTTTTCCCCTCACTGTATATGTATCCTTTCCCTTTTGCTTCCTATATGATGAATTCCTGTTCTGTTCTTTAACTACATAGAAGTGTCTATTTGTATGTCTCTAAATGTTTTGATGAATTGAACAATGTGGACCCTGTTGTAAACAAGTGTAATGCTTAAT
>NC_139712.1:6671877-6764377 GCF_964188405.1 Protomyctophum parallelum | reverse complement strand
CCGCAATTTGCAACTCTAGATTTTTTTAGAGTTGCAACACCCTCCATCCACTTCCTATTCATGATTTTCGGTTTCTGATCTGCTGGTCTTAAATGACGTTAAACTCACCAACATGGCAGCTGTAGTCCAAGCTTGAATTATCCTCTTTCAATCTGCCGAGCTTGTTTTTCATAAAAATCCCCCGTAGACATGTTATGAGTTACTTTCTGTCCAAAATATTCCAAGAGTGACATTTCCGAGCCGCCATTTGTATTTTTGCAACGTGCCGTAAAACAAGATGTGAGGGGGAGCGCTTGTTTAATAGAATCTTACCTGCGCAGGTAAGACACCCAAAGAAGAGGCAGACACAGTGCGACGCCCCATCACACACAGCCTTCTATTAAACAAGCGCTCGCCCTCACATCTTGTTTTACGGCACGTTGCAAAAATACAAATGGCGGCTCGGAAATGTCACTCTTGGAATATTTTGGACAGAAAGTAACTCATAACATGTCTACGGGGGATTTTTATGAAAAACAAGCTCGGCAGATTGAAAGAGGATAATTCAAGCTTGGACTACAGCTGCCATGTTGGTGAGTTTAACGTAATTTAAGACCAGCAGATCAGAAACCGAAAATCATGAATAGGAAGTGGATGGAGGGTGTTGCAACTCTAGATTCAACAGATTGTAAAAAAATCTAGAGTTGCAAATTGCGGCTAATGCACTAAGAATGTGTGTTTTTCCCCTCACTGTATATGTTTATTTTCCCCTTTTACCTCCTTTATGATGAATTCCTGCTCTGTTCTTTGTCTATATAGAAGTGTCTATTTGTACGTCTCTAAATGTTTTGATGAATTGAACATGGTGGACCCTGTTGTAAACAAGTGTAGTGCTTTATGTAGCCGCAATTTGCAACTCTAGAGTTGCAAATTGCGGCTATCCCTACAGCTGCAATGTTGGTGAGTTTAACGTTGTTTATTACAAGCAGATAACAAACGCAATTTGGATAAATGGAGGGTATTGCAACTCTAGATTCATCCCATTATAAAAACATCTAGAGTTGCAAATTGTGAGGGAAAGAATGATCAAATGAATCATTTTATGTTAATTTTATGACCAAAATAAACTACTACTAAATAATTAAAAGTTATATTTTCTAAGAAATAAATTGTACCTTTTTTTTAAGAGAGCAAATCTTCTATCAGAGAGAGAATTACATTAAGATTTGGCCTCGTGGGAAGGATGGGTAGTAAGGATTTTTTTCTTTTTTTTCCTACGGCAATGATGGATAGGCTTCTTTTTTAATAACTTCAATATTTGCCTGAAATACCATATTTTAAATAATGAATGGTTCAAGTACACATAACACTGTATGCCTACAGCTAAACATTTGAAAACTTTGAATAGAATGTCCACACACTGGTTGAATACTTTAGAGTTTTAATTCAACTCCAAACCAAAGTGCTGCATCACTCACATACCAAAAATAAATACAAATACAAAAAAAGATCTTCAAGTAATAAAGCTGAAACATGAACTTGTGTTTTGAAGCAGAGGCTACTGGCTATCCCTGGATCAAACAAATCAACTTAAACCAACCAATGGCATGAGGAGTTGGAAAACCAAGAATACTGACTGGTGAATGAATTATATACCAGGATTTGAAAATAATAAAACATTTTACCCCAGGGTATGAGATGAGCTCAATTCAGAATGAGGAGCTTTAACAATTAAGTCCATTCTAAATACTGATATACAGTATGCAGCTTAAAAGTGAATAGTGTTAGAACGGTGGTTGGTCAAACAGATTAGAACGGTGGTTGTTGAACTTGCTACCGCCTGTCTGGCCTCTGGTTTGCGAACCAAATTAATTGCTTAGTGCTCAGCATCAAAGTATATAACTTAAGTTAACTTGTCATATGCTTAAATGTTCTATACGCCCATCGATTAATCCGCAATAGCTCGTTTTGGAAGCGTCAGGGCTTAACGAGACACTGCTGTCTCGTTGAACCCAGCTGGGTGAATAACCTAAATGACCTAAATCAACGTCACCACGGTAAATGCTCCATATAACTATGAAACACACAGCCTGCAGTCCACCGCTGAGGTGAGACGGATCATAGTTAAATCTGTACATCGAAATGGGAAAGAGACTTTGGACACTCCCACTGCAAGCTTTGGTCATTAAAACATTTTTCTCATACTCTGGTTTTGTGAGGAAACTAGACAAGACAAACTGAAAGTTTTATTATGGTTATTTTATCAGTATGTGACGTAAAGCCTGTTGTAGTCGATTCAATGTTAATGTTGTGCATGGGAAGGTGTTGTAGGGCACAGCCTGTTGTTTCACCTGGGCATAGGCAGGGAATCGGGGCACAGCCTATTTGGGGATACCACTCTGTCACAGGTGCACAGCTGCAGGGAAATGGGGACGCCAAGGGAAGCCAACTCTATAACATTGGAAGGATTAGACCCTTCCTCACCCAGGAGTCAGCCCAGCTCCTCATCCAGACATCAGTCAGGTCAAAACGTAACTATTTTAACGCCCTCCTTACTGGCCTACCGGCATGCACTCTTAAGGTCATTACACACTGGCGAATTAGCGACGCGATGCGAATAAGCGATCCAAAGAAATGCGAAATATTTGCCCGGCGAATTTAGTCACGTCTGTACACATATAAATGCGACGCGTATTGTGCGATTATATTCGCCAGCCCTCCACTCCAATCTCCTCTCCTCCTCCTCTCCTCTCCTCCTCCACTCCACTCCTCTTCTCCTGCGTTATGTCATTATATTGGTGAGTGATGAGTGAGTGAGATCAAATCAGGCTTCATTTTCTGCCCGATATATACTTCGTCGTACAACGATATCGCGTGCCGAATATCGCCGATCTACAAGCTCACATCGCGTGTCGAAAGGGACGCGATGTGAGCTTGTAGATCGCCTAGTTTATGCGGAGCACAAATGTATCAACGCAATAAACGTATTTAAACTACCACATTGGTTAATCTGATCTGGAAAAGAAATCTGTCTACTATTCTGTTAATGGGCTGGCTATCGTTATTTTCCCTGTTTGCCTTTATACGTCTAGTAGGCCTACTTTAGTTACCTTAAGTTCCAAAGCTAACGTCACTAAACATAGGATATTAGTTTCTTGAAAAACGTTTGGCTTTAACAAAAATATTTGTAAATGGGCACAGCAATTGTGTATAGCACATTTGATTGACATTTGTATTCCCAGTATAAAATGAAGCACAGTGACAAGACGAAACCATGAAAAGCACTGAGACTAGTTTACATCAGGGTCCTCCATTTTCAATTCATCAGAAGACGTACAAATATACACTTCTATGAAAAACAGGAAATCAAAAGATTTGGGTTGCACGTGGTTCGTTGAACTCCCTCTGGTGTTGTGAGGGTGGACAGAGTACAGCATCTTGCAATGGGTCTGGTCCACAAGATTTGATACACCACCAAGGTACCCATGTACCTGTCTAAATACTTAATGTCAACAAAGTCCACAGCCACAACACCAGAGGGAGTGCAACAAATGAACGAACCATGTGCAACCCAGATTCGGCACAAACAAGGGACTAAATTATTTTCGCTCCTATGCCACCAAAATATGGAACGCCCTACCAACAGTCATTAAGACATGTGAAAATTGTGAATCCCTTTATCTCCTTCAAAACCGCCCTCAAAGGGCACCTACGGACGGCTGCAATTCAAAACTGCCCCCGAGAAATCTGAATCCCCCCCCCCCCCCCACCCATTTTTTCCTCACTGTATACGTTTTATTTTTGCTATATAGAAATGTATATTTGTATGTCTCTAAATGTTATGATGATTCATGAATTGAACAAGGTGGACCCTCTTGTAAACAAGTGTAGTGCTTTATTGGGTCGTCCACTCACAGTTAATAGTTGTACTCTAATTCTGCAACTGTTAATAAATACTTCAATCAATCAATATCTTGGTTTTGTAGCCCAGACTTTCGTAGACCAGACCCATTGCAATTTGCTGTACTCTGTCATCAACCCTATCAAAATGGGCAGGGGTGATGTGGGTTCTGGGAGTGAGGCCAAGTAGTAGCCTGACCAGTTTGTTTAGGGAAGTTGTTTGGGAAGTCTGGGTTTCAACAACAAGGCAATGTCAATGTACTTTACACAGAACACCAAGCAAAGGAAACACAACTACTCAATCAAAGTGGCAGCGGCATATACATATAGCGTTTTCTGTTTTTTATATTTATGAATGACTTTCTGTATTTTCTCCTGCAGGTGCCACTGCTATTAGTTTGTCTGGGACAAAATGTCATTCAGGAAATCCTGCACAGCTGGGGAAGGATTGGTTGGATGTCTTCTCTGTTTTTTATGACACAATATTTAATTATAATAAATGAGCTAATAATATTTTCCTTCTCTTTTTCTGTCATTAGACTCGCGCCATGCGTCTTCCTCTTAGAAGCGTGCAGAATGAAATGGACCTCTCAACGCCGTCTTCCAGGTTCAGAATGAAATGGACCTCTCAACGCCGTCTTCCAGGTTCAGAATGAAATGGACCTCTCAACGCCGTCTTCCTCTTAGAAGCGTGCAGAATGAAATGGACCTCTCAACGCCGTCTTCCTCTTAGAAGCGTGCAGAATGAAATGGACCTCTCAGCGCCGTCTTCCTCTTAGAAGCGTGCAGAATGAAATGGACCTCTCAGCGCCGTCTTCCTCTTAGAAGCGTGCAGAATGAAATGGACCTCTCAACGCCGTCTTCCTCTTAGAAGCGTGCAGAATGAAATGGACCTCTCAGCGCCGTCTTCCAGGTTCAAACCAAGATCACTCTCAAATGTAAGGTGTTTAGAAAGTTCATATGTCAGAAGGTTTACTTGCCATATTATGAGCTTGGCATTGTGTTTTGGATACACATGTATGTACAGTTTCATTCAAATGCTATGAATCAATTTTTATAAATGTAAACCAAATCACAGCATATGCATTCTTTATACCCCCTGCCTTCAATATTAGTCATTTTATGCTTAATTCAGATTGGTCAAGAAAGGTGGGGTAGACAGGGGATTATGTTCAAGCCAATTAAGGTTCTTTATTGTTATCGCTTGTGTACAGGTGTACATGTGAGGGGCGCTCTTATCATTGTACATCATCCATTCATTGTCAATGGAAATGTAATCTTTGTGTGGGACAAAAATAGCCGATCTGCGCGTCTACATATGACGTAAATTCCACTCATTCATTGTCAATGGGAATTTAATGTTTGTTTAAGACTAAAATCTACACCAAAGCTGAATATAGGAGGGGCTAGCGGACCTGAAATACTTTTGTTCAGGTCTTTGGACAATGTAGCAGTGCAGTAAAAGTGATAGAGACAACAAATATGCAAGCTAAAGTCTATTCGATATACAATAGATGGCAATTGACCTGTGCAGTTTTCAGCACACGGGCATGGGGTAGTGGGGGTAGTTTCCAATCCAATCCAATCCACTTTATTTATATAGCACGTTTTAAAACTCAGAGTTTACAAAGTGCTGTACAGGAGAAAAAAATAAAATAAAAACAAGTGCACTAAAGCTACCACACAGAAAAACAACAGCGAGAAAACAAAGTACAAACAGTGACAACAACTGAGACACATTACAGAAAACAACAGAAAAACAACAGCATCACAGTGAGACAAAACATATACAAGGACCAAAGGAACTCAAGCGGGGTTAAAAAGCCAAGGTAAAGAGGTGGGAATTTTCCTAACTGGTCCCGGTATCTCTCTTCTGATTCTGTTAAATGTAGTAAAGAGCCTCGGGGCAGATAGGAATCGGGGCACTGTCACAGTGCATGGTGTTCTGTGAAATGGTACAGCACTGAGCAATGGCATTATTAAAGCTACATTGTATGACATTTCTGATGTCACAAGGACTTAATCATCAAGAGACTGACTAAAACTAAAATAGAAAATTGCTGCCAAAATCAACACTGCTCCACATGTCTGCAATTTAGTCATTCTAGAATGAAAGTGCACTTTCACGCTGATCACTAATCAGCAGTGTAATGCCTGATGTATGTCCGTGGTCGTCGCTCACCGAACATAACAAGCTCACAACACGTTTCAGAGCGACGTGTCGTGAGCTTGTAAATGTTATTTTTGGTACGTGACACTGATTTCTATCTGAGTCCTATGCAGTGCTGCGGCAACAACCTCTGTGTGCCTTTGCAGGTGTTGGCATGAACCTGCTGACTCTGCAGCCTGCCCTCCACACCCTGCCCTGTGACTACAACGGTCTGAGGAGACAAGTGCAGGACTTCCCTTTCATGCTGGACGAAGCTCTAACCGAGGCCAAACAAGAGGTGAGTCACACAACAGTCCTGATGCATTGTTTTCTCAGATACGGATCCAACCCATACATTGAAGAGCTGGGTTCTGACTATTTAAAGGGCCACTTCACCCCTTTTGCAACCAGATCTTATTTTAATGATGTTTGGGAGACAAACACTTTCCTGGGGTTTTTACGTGGGTACTATGTGTTTTTTTTTTTTTTTCCATGATGTCATGGACACTGGGCTCACTTCCTTCCTGGACTTATTATGACATTATGTTGTACTTTAGCTATTGAAAAATAGCAGATCTGCCATTTTAGAAAAATCTTGAAAATGTGGCGCAAATCTTTGAATATCTATTCTTTCAGAGCGCACATTTTAACTCAAATCTTTGAATATCTATTCTTTCAGAGCGCACATTTTAACTCAAATCTTTGAATATCTATTCTTTCAGAGCGCACATTTTAACTCAAATCTTTGCTTCTGGGGGAACAACATATTTTCAGATGTGGGTCGGCGGCCAATTACATATATCTTTGGGGGTCCTTGACATGAAAAGGTTTGGGGACCACTGGCCTGTAGTGAGCTTGCAGATCAGCTCTTTTCTGAGAACAGGTTGTATATCACATACAGTATATCACATCTACAAGGCACGTTCACATTTGGCCACAAAATATCACGGGATCTACTGAATGTGTCAAACTGGCATATTGAGCCTATACACACAGTGTGGCTTCCCCCCAGTAGACTACCTTCACATTCAGTAGATCCTGTGATCTTCTGTGGCCATATGTAATTTCCTCGGGTCTAGTAGGACTATAGTAAATAATAAAAAAAAAAATCGCTATAAATTGTAAAGAAATACATATTTAGCCCCATGCTCGAATGCCCCCGCCCCCCTGTCAAAAACAGCAAAAATCCCTAAAACGAAAGAAAGCAGCAAATGAAAATAAATGAACACTCATCTTTTACTGTTGTAGCTTAAAACCCATTCTGGGTGGGAACCCCTTTTGGTGTTATTATGCTATGCTTTAGCTATTGAAAAATAGCAGATCTACAAGCTCATAGTGTGCCACCGAGTGGTGCGCTACGAGCTTATAGGTCTGCTATTTTAGAAAAATCGGAGAACCACTGACATAGAAACATAGCTTTTTCAGAAAACTGTCAGGATGTAGAAGACATTTTTAGAATCTGATCTCAGGTCAAAATGGGTTAAGCTTTAGGAGAGTTTTAACCTTTCGCTCTCTCTCTCTCTCGTCTTCAACTCATGCAGTGAACGCTGCGTCTCTAGTCATGGGCGGCGACGAGACGTCCAACGTGCCCAAAGCTCCCACCAAAGAGGAGATGTCGTTCAGCACAAACACAGCTCGGCGAAGGCTGAAGCGCCTCCGTCGTGCAGCGTGCCAGTTATTCACATCCGAGGCCATGGTCAAAGCCATCCAGAGGCTAGAGCAGGAAGTGGAGGCCAAGAGGCTGTTGATAAGAAAAGACCGGCACCTCTGGAAGGACATCGGTGAGTGGATGAAGCCGGGCTGGGTGATATGGCTTTGTCGTGATTACGATTAAATTAATAATTATTTGAACAAAATAGAAAATGACTGCCGTCGTCCATGACAACACGTCCCATCTTTATGCATAGTGAGCTTGTAGATCAGCTATTTTCACTATTTTGTACACCATCATTATAATGCCCGGTTATTTAAGTGTTTAAGCAGACTAATCGTTTTTGTCTATTATAAAAAAAATCTATTAGGATTTATTGTGTCGATTCATTATACACTTTAATTAGGTGCGGTAAAGGCGGTAAAGGACCTGGTTCCCCATTTCATGGCCTCTGTAGCTAAGGTTGTAATCTTTGTGTTTGTGTCTCTCAATAGGTGAACGCCAAAAAGTTCTTAATTGGCTGCTGGCGTACAATCCTCTGTGGTTACGCATTGGACTTGAGGTATTCGCACACAGCAATGTTGTGTTTTTACTTCTGATCTGTGTTTCAAACAAGGACCTTTTTCCCTTTCAATGTGTGTAATGTTCATTGATCAATTGAATCAGACGATCTTTGGGGAGCTGATCTCACTGGAGAGTAATGGAGACGTCTTGGGTCTGGCCATGTTCATCCTCAAACGGCTGCTGTGGAATCCAGACCTGGCTGCTCAGTTCAGACATGCCAAAGTGCCTAACCTTTACAAAGATGGTCATTTGGAAACTATTGTATACTCTGTACTGTGCAGAGTGGAATTACAAGCACTGTTAAAGTATACATTTGACATTGTTCATGATGTTTGGTTTCATTGATGCTCATTTTACTTTCTTTGGTCAGGCCACGAGGAGGCGCTGTCTCGCTTCAGTCTGAAGAAGCTGCTCCTGTTGGTCTCTTTCCTGGACAAGGCCAAAGAGTCTCCAATGATTGAGCACGACCCCTGTCTGTTCTGCATGGACGCAGAGTTCAAGGTAGAGCAACAGACACACACACACACACACACACACAGACACACACACACAGACACACACACACACACACACACACACACACACACACACACACACACACACACACACACAGACCCCTGTCTGTTCTGCATGGACGCAGAGTTCAAGGTAGAGAAACAGACACACACACTCACACACACACAGACACACACACACACACACACACAGACCCCTGTCTGTTCTGCATGGACGCAGAGTTCAAGGTAGAGCAACAGACACACACACACACACACACACACAGACACACACACACAGACACACACACACACACACACACACACACACACACACACACACACACACACACACACACACACACACACACACACACACACAGACCCCTGTCTGTTCTGCATGGACGCAGAGTTCAAGGTAGAGAAACAGACACACACACTCACACACACACAGACACACACACACACACACACACACACACACACAGACCCCTGTCTGTTCTGCATGGACGCAGAGTTCAAGGTAGAGCAGCACACACACAGAGATTTTTAGCAATCTGCAAAAAAAAAAAAAAACTTTGTAACCACAACATGAACACGTGGTTAAAAAGTAAAGCTCCACCATATGACCAAAAAGACTCCATTATAAGGCTTGTGCACATCCAGTTCCTGGCTGGTGCTGGACTACGGTAAATACAGTGAAAAGAGGAAAGTCTGCACACAGGTTTGGTTCGCCCGCGGCCCAAACGTCGTGTCTTATTACTTATGGTGTTTTAAATAAAAGAACGCCATTTGAGCAAACCTGTGTGCGGACGTTCTTCTGGTCACAGTAAGTCTACTGGAGCCTGGATGCATATTTGTCTTAATATCTGCTAAATTATGATCAGCCTCTTCTCTAACACACCAAGTAAATGGTAAATGGTGCATTTATATAGCGCCTTTATCCAAGGCGCTTTACAGAGATTGTGCATTACATTCACCCATTCACACACACATTCATACACCGATGGCAGCGGAAACCATGCAAGGCACCAACTAGCACATCGGGAGCAGTTAGGGGTTCAGTGTCTTGCTCAAGGACACTTTGACAGTAACTCTGGGGGAGCCCGGGTTCGAACTGGCAACCTTACGGTTACCATCCAGGCACTCTAAACCTGAGCCACCGCCGCCCCACGCTCCTGTCTTGATGATCCTGTGGGTGTCCTGATTGACAGTGTCTGTCAGTCCATGATTGATAAATCAGAATGGGTCAAAGCTAATGATGTATAGTTGCAATCTCTTGGTATATTAAAATTAAATATTGAAAGTAAAGCTGATCAAACATTGTAACAAGAGTCACATTGTTTATATGCATTTTTTGTTTGCTATGCACTATTTTCATGTATGTTATTATTTTCCACCAATCTGCCACGCTATGCGTTTTTTCTAGTTATCTGCTGGACTATGCCATGAGAAACCAGCTAGATACATGTGTTGCTATGGCAACAGGCAGTGATTGTGAAGCCCCGCCCACAGCTCACCTGGCTGATGGGGTGAGGGGCAGTCACATTGTTTGAGCCACCTGGAGAGATTGACTCTAGAGCCAAATTCCAATACCCCAAATCTCGGCCACTCGCTCACTCACACTCGGTCACTCCAGCATGGCGGTGTTACAGTGAAATTAGTGTCCTGCCGAAATATGTGACCATCTTGTGGACTTCACATAACGTGGCTTAAATACCACTAGGTTGAACTGCTAATAAACAAACGTCAATGATTTATGTTCGGACAGACGGACACTGACATAGATATGTGATTGTCTACACATGATTGTCACATATTTTAGCAGGTCACCAATTTCACCGTAACACCACCATGCTGGGGTGGCCGAGTGTGAGTGAGCGAGTGGCCGAGATTTGGGGTATTGTAATTTGGCTTAGCAGTCCAGAGTGGAGCTGCAGGGAGACAGTCTACTGAGGAAGCAAGAGGAGTATTTTCTTGCCATAAGTAAGTCTTGCCATACAGCCATTTGGATTTTTCCCTTTAACATTGGATTCTACCTTTGGATTAAGAGACTTTCTTGTTTAAATTTCGATCGAGGGCGGACTTTGCGTAACGGTGTAAAGGGTGGTAAGAGGAGACTTGCCACTACACAACATTGAGCGGCTTCCATTTTGGATTTCCTATTTAAGTTAGCTTTGGACAGTGCCAGGACACTTGAACCTCACACCCATCCCTTTTGAGGCAGTTCATTTTATTTTGATTTCATTTAAGTGACTACTTGGCCGTTGACTTGAAATGTGGAATTCGTCTAGTGTAAGTGAATATACTGGCATGAAATGTGGAATTCGTCTAGTGTAAGTGAATATACTGGCTTGAAATGTGGAATTCGTCTAGTGTAAGTGAATATACTGGCTTGAAATGTGGAATTCGTCTAGTGTAAGTGAATATACTGGCTTGAAATGTGGAATTCGTCTAGTGTAAGTGAATATACTGGCATGAAATGTGGAATTCGTCTAGTGAGTGGTCTGAGTCTCTTTAGAATTAGAAGATGATTAGATGTAGAGTTGGATAACACAGCCTTCCATTGTTCATTTTATTTATATTAACTCACCAATGGTATGAACACGGTAGGGTAGGGCAGTGGTTCTCAACCTGTGGGTCAGGACCCCCAGGGGGGTCCCCAGCTAAGGCTTTAATGCCTAAAAGGACCATTACTGCATCAAAGGTTTCAAACTATAGTCTACTATAAACTATACTATAAAAAAAACATCAAACATGGGCCAAATTCTCAAATAGAAGAAAGAGGCAAACATTTAGAAAATAGCCGATCTACGCCATCTTTATTTCTTTGTATTTCCAGTGACATTATTTATTATTTATTATTTACATTTATTTAAGTGTGAGCATACGCATGTGATTGTCTAATTTGTACTCCCTCAGACAGACGTTAGAAATGGATAAATTAATTAATGATTATTGATTTTAAGTAATTAAGTAGCAAAATCTAAAATGTTTTCAGTAGGCCTAGTAAATAAACGGCATGCCTTCTTCCTCTGACACGCAGGGGTATTTAACGGTCACTTTGGAGGAATTTAAAGTTTAAACCATGCGGGGATTTGTGTCATTATTGAGATGAACTGGTACTAAAGTAGCCGCAATTTGCAACTCTAGATTTTTTTATAATGGGATGAATCTAGAGTTGCAACAAGCTCCATCCACTTCCTATTCATCATTTTTGGTTTGTGATCTGCTTGTCTTAAACGACGTTAAACTCACCAACATTGCAGCTGCAGTCCAAGCTTGAATTATCCTCTTTCAATCTGCCGAGCTTGTTTTTCATAAAAATCCACCGTAGAGATGTTATGAGATACTTTCTGTCAAGACATCCTCTGCAAATGATTTTTTTTTTAAGTGTTGCAGTTTGGAAGCACTGAAGCAATAAAAATGCTTTTTATTAAACAACGCGGGATGCAGAAATTCTAATCGCTGGAGCTGCTACTAACTAACACCCGTGGGACACATTGTGAGTACTTTATATTTGAAATCTGAATGTTTATATATACGGAAATCTTGTAAATGCAGCGAGCGCAAAAAGTGTCTTCATGACTCTCGTATGAATACGAGAGTCATGAACCATGGCTAGTAAACCTGTTAAGGTCAGTCACCATGTGTCCTTCTGCTCAGTCAATGGCAGTGACTGAGTAGAGGACGAACTATTTGGTGTCTATATTTATGGTGCTTCATGATGTTCTCTAATACTTGATGTCCTCTGTTTTTTTTTAGTGCGCCTGGGTTTGTGACCTCTGGCCTGTCCTGCTCCCTGGTGGCCGTATTGCTAGCTAAAAATCAGATCCAGCCATTGAGGGGGAGGGAGAGTCCAGGGTGTTGCAGGGCCAGGGTTCTGAGTGTTATTGCACTCTAGAGTTCAACATATTAACGGGTACCTTGAATAATGTGTTAACCTGTTTTGCGTACATATCTTGTTTTCCTCAATATAGACTATCCTGTCTCCGGCTCTCTTAAATCGCTCCTGTATACAAGGTTGCTGAGGCTGGGGGCAGGATGGTGTGGCAAAGTGGGGAGGCAGGTGTTTATGGGTATAGCATACAGGTGTATATTTGTTTGGTAAGCCTTGTTGCATTGTTAAGTATTTTAATATGTAGGAAAACCATGGTAAAAGCTAATGTTAACATTATGTAAATGTGATGGATATAGTGCACTTAATTGTAAAATGTAAAATCATTTGGTTAATGGAATTTTACGTTAATGAATCTTGTGTACATTTGATTGATATAAAGTGCACTTACCGGTAGTTGATTATGTTTTTGTTTGTGTTTGATTAACTTGTAGTCATGTGAAGTGGGGAACCGTGGGTCCTAGTGGGACCACGGGGGCGGGGGTGTGATGCCCCACACACATATAGACACACATATACACTATATACACTTTTATGCAAAATAAATCATCATATACACAGTTGGGGTGGGGGGGGACTTTACCTTTTATTTATAGGTTCCAATTGTGAATTGCAGCCGCCCATGAGTGCTCTTTGAGAGCGGTTTTGAAGGAGTCTTGGAATGGGATTCACATTTCTTAACGGCTGTTGGTAGGACGTTCCAAGGGCGAAATTAGTTTAACCCCTTGTTTGAGCCTGAGGTTTGTGGAAATCCCTATAGGTGTTGTGATCATGGACTTCGTTTACATTAAGGAAGTATGACAGGTACATGGGTATCTTAGTCGTGTAGCGAATCTTGAAGACCAGGCCCATTGCAAGTTGCTGTACTCTGTTGTCAAGCCTGATTCCAACCTATCAAAATGAGTGGGGGTGAGGTGGGTTCTGGGTTTGTTTTGGGATGTCTCTGGAGCCTTGTTTTAAGGGCCTTTGAGGTTCTGTGGTACCATGAGGTTTGTTTTGGGATGTCTCTGGAGCCTTGTTTTAAGGGCCTTTGAGGTTCTGTGGTACCATGAGGTTTGTTTTGGGATGTCTCTGGAGCCTTGTTTTAAGGGCCTTTGAGGTTCTGTGGTACCATGAGGTGTTTTGGGATGTCTCTGGAGCCTTGTTTTAAGGGCCTTTGAGGTTCTGTGGTACCAAGAGGTGCATGCAGACGTCGAAGAAAGCTTGTTAGGGTCTTCAAAGCATTTTTTCTGCCCAGTGAGGAGAGGAATCGTGTTCTTTGGTTGACCTTTTTGATTACATTGGTAGCCATTTTAACACAGGAAGGCTAGTTAGGTAATTTTGTCCTTTCTTGTATGTACATCCATTTTGCTATTGCTAGAGGGTATTAGGGTTGGGTGACGATACGAATACATCGTCAATCGCGAATATACGAATCCAATCGCCGAATATTTTTATTAGGCGATTTCTCGGGACGATTTAGCCCAATTAACATGTAAAGTGTGAGCAACATGTAGTAACAGCGGCCGGGTGAAAATCCCCCGTTATAATGGTATGCTCCCAGCCTCCCACTGTCCCCGCACTCAGCACTGTCAGCAGCCAGCATCGGGCACCGGGGCACGGCACTTACGGCAGCCGCCACTGCCCGCCAGCCAAAGTAAAGGCTGGGAGCTGGGAGGATGTAGCCTACATGTTGTTTAAGCTCCGGAGTCCAGACCCATGCAGTTTAATAATATACAGTCACAACAGAATGCACACTGCTGTCTCGTGTCTCATCACAATCCCAATGCGCCACCCGTGAGTGGCGGGGGGGGAAATAAAAAAAACTTTCTACTAGTGTTAGTGTATAGGCTCGGGGATCATAATAGCGCTTAGCTTAGCATTAGCTTAGCGTGTAGCCAATACTGGTGCAACCCACTGATTGAACTTCATCTCCGCCTGTAATCCAAGTTATTTTTATTGACAACGTGAACGAACCCCGACACCAGCGCTGCGAAAATAGACAGATCTACAAGCTCTCAACGCGTAGCGAACGGCACTGCAAAAAGAGGCAGGACGCGATGCCTTGAGAGCCTGTGTGGATCAGCCCGGGGCGGCCGCAGCAGCTTGTGGGCTCCGCTCCGAGCCTCCGACGTGCGGGGAGGGAAGGGAGCTAGTTACCCTGCCTGGCTGCGCTGCAGTCTGCAGAAACAGACTGATCTACAAGCTCTCAACGCCTAGCGAACGGAGCTGCGAAAACAGGCAGGACGCGGCGCCTTGAGAGCTTGTAGATCTGGCTTTTTTGCGACCTGCAGTGAGCTGTTCTCACTTTACTTTTATGACACGAATACATCGTCAATCGGCGAATATTGGTCAGACGATTGGCGGTTGAAAAAAATTGGCATATCGCCCAACCTTAGAGGGTATGCGGTAATACTCTGGGCCTAATCGCACAGGAATGAAGGGGTTGGATGGATGGATGCATGAAGAGGCAATTCAATTCAATTCAAAGGGCTTTATTGGCATGAGAAAACATACGTTTACATTGCCAAAGCAGAACGAACAATACAACAATACAGCAATACAATCAAAACAAAAATGATGTATATTGAAGGTCAGGATCTTCAATAGATCAACTTCTATGTACCAAGATCACTCGATGCAGGTATAGTGCAGGAATATACACAATGATTAGTCTTTAGGGTGGTTGTGTTCCATTTGATATCCTTCTCCTATCACAGCAGCCCACAAATCTTGCTGCTGTGTTTGCACATTGTTGTACTTCGCCCAGCAGATATGGGAGTTTTTTGTCATTGGTCATGTTTTCAAAATCTCCGTGTGTGGTTGTAATCTGTGGGAAGTATGTGTCTCTGATGTCTTGGTACAATGGACAGATGGTTAGGAAGTGTAGCTCGGTTTCCACTTCATTTAGTGTGCAGTGGGTGCATAGTCTGTCTTCTCTCGGGAGAGGCATTGCCATCCTTAGAGCTCTGCTGTTTATTTAGCTAAAAGCATGCATAGTCAGTCCAATGTGTGACTATCCCACATGAAAGGTATGAGAAAAGCAAGACCTAGACCTTAATGTCCCTTTGTTTTTTGTCATCCCTGAGGGATGCACTCGATTCTTCTCCTTGTGGAGTCAGAAATATCAGTTTTTTGAGTACAGCAACACTTCTTGCTGTCCCTGAAGGAGATGACTCCCTCTGTGTGTGTGTGTGTGTGTGTGTGTGTGTGTGTGTGTGTGTGTGTGTGTGTGTGTGTGTGTGTGTGTGTGTGTGTGTGTGTGTGTACAGGGAGGGAGACATATACAGTATGTGTGTAAGGGAGAGTGTGATGGTGCATATTCAGGGATGGCTGCAGCCGAGCTCTGCTGAATGGGAAGCTTCTGTCTGTTGAGTTTGTACACAGAAAAGCTCTTGTTTTGAAAAGAACAGTCCAGTTTTTCAGATAAAGAGACAGAGACAACATCCTTGCTGCTGCCTTGAAGTGTTACAGACCCCATTATGGGAAAACCCTAATATTCCTTACCCCATAGCTGATGGTGTATTGCAGAGATGGGTTAATAATGGAATCAGGACTGTGGGTGATTTATACAGCAACAATGTAGTATCAAACTTTCAACAATTATCAGCCAAGTTTAATTTACATAACCATGACCTCTTTAAATATCTTCAAATTAGACATTGGACTCAAGCAAAATCTATAGATTTCCCGAATATTCCTGAGAAATCCCCCTTGGAGGATCACATGTTTTGTACTCTTATCACCTCAACTAAATGATTAACTTCCTCCATATATGGTATTCTAAACAATAATTTACCAATTTACAATACATTGAACATTAAACATAAATGGGAGACAGACTTGGGATGCACCTATGATGATGTGGATTGGGAGATAATTTTAGAGAGAGCTCAGAGGGTTCTGGTTTCCACCAAACATAGACAGATGCAATTTAACATTTTTCACAGAACTTACTTTACTCTGCTCAGGTTACACAAGATTGATAGAAGCATTTCCCCTATGTGCCAAAGATGTAAGATAACAGAAGGCTGCCTATTACATATGTTATGGAACTGCCCACTTTTAATTGATTATTAATTATCTTGTCTACTCTCTCTGATATCATAGAGATTTAAATACCACATGATCCAATAATTTGGTTACTGGGTGACGTTACATTGATCAACACAAAATTAAAAACAAAGCATACTTTGTGTTACTCGCCAGTACAGCTGCGAAGAAAATCATCTTGGTTAATTGGAAATCTGAAAAATCACCTTCACAGAGACACTGGCTGAATGAGCTTTCATCATACTGTACCCCTAAAAAGATACTGTACAATGTAAGAAGAAGGCCTGCTACTCTTGAAAAAATATGGGGCAGGTTCTTTGAGGTTCTACCTTCAATATCTCCTCTGGGTTGATTTAGTTTGAGTTTTTATTTATATTGTTATTTTCATGTATTTATCCGAGTTGTTGCTGTCAAGAGGTGTTGTGTAAAATACAGAGTAATGAGAGCTGTGTAGTTTTCCTTTCTGGGGCTGGGGTGGGGGGTGGGTGGGGGGGGGGGGTTGTTTTTTGTCTTTTCTTTTTTGAGTTTGTCTTGTCTTGTTTAAAAAAAAAAAAACTAGAAAAAGTGCCCTACTGGGCACAGGTCTCCACCAGGATGAGCAGATGTGAAGAATTCCAGGCAAAGGTTTTTCCTTGGCCTCTAGGGAGTTGGCATACAAAGTTATCCACAGATCCGTGCAGTTAGAGGTAAAACACTTTTGGGCCAGTTATAGCGCCACCTTGAGGCTGAGTTGAAATTGTTCATGTGGCATTTCGTCCTCACGGAAATCACGCGATGTGTTCATGATTTGCAGCATTTTGTTTGAAACTGAGCACTCCTGTGAACTTTGGAAGCCAATCTTAACCAATCAGGATGGAGTCTGAGAAATCTGAAAGACCGGTTTCGTTGAATGGCTCTAGAGAGACTGTGTACCAATTTGCGTGATGTTTGGACAACATCTGTAGGTGTACTGTGCAAAAACTTGTTTTGCACAAAGCGGCCTCCTGGTGGCGCTATAACAGGCCGTTCTGGAAATCTGAAAGACTGGTTTCGTTGAATGGCTCTAGAGAGACTGTGTACCAATTTGCGTGATGTTTGGACAAAATCTGTAGGTGTACTGTGCAAAAACTTGTTTTGCACAAAGCGGCCTCCTGGTGGCGCTATAACAGGCCGTTCTGGAAATCTGAAAGACTGGTTTCGTTGAATGGCTCTAGAGAGACTGTGTGCCAATTTGCGTGATGTTTGGACAAAATCTGTAGGTGTACTGTGCAAAAACTTGTTTTGCACAAAGCGGCCTCCTGGTGGCGCTATAACAGGCCGTTCTGGAAATCTGAAAGACTGGTTTCGTTGAATGGCTCTAGAGACACTGTGTACCAATTTGCGTGATGTTTGGACAAAATCTGTAGGTGTACTGTGCAAAAACTTGTTTTGCACAAAGCGGCCTCCTGGTGGCGCTATAACAGGCCGTTCTGGAAATCTGAAAGACTGGTTTCGTTGAATGGCTCTAGAGAGACTGTGTACCAATTTGCGTGATGTTTGGACAAAATCTGTAGGTGTACTGTGCAAAAACCTGTTTTGCACAAAGCGGCCTCCTGGAGCGGCCTCCTGGTGGCGCTATAACAGGCCGTTCTGGAAATCTGAAAGACCGGTTTCGTTGAATGGCTCTAGAGAGACTGTGTACGAATTTGCGTGATGTTTGGACAAAATCTGTAGGTGTACTGTGCAAAAACTTGTTTTGCACAAAGCGGCCTCTTGGTGGCGCTATAACAGGCCGTTCTGGAAAGTTTGGGGCAGAGGTTCATCGTTGGCATCCAGGGAGTGTGTGTGCAAAATTTGGCATCGACCGGGTTAACGGTGGCCGAGATTAGCTGCTCACGGACACACGGACGGACGGACACACACGGACACACACACGGACGGACGGACGGAGTGCAAAACATACTCTCCCCCTAGGCCTTCGGCCTGGTGGAGACAAAAAGAAATCATGATTCTGTAACTCATTGTGGTAAATATCTGCATTATCAATAAATAAATCTTTAAAAAAAAAAAGAAACCCGCCTACCTACCAGTGACATCATCGTTATATATTTTATTTAATCTTTGTATTAAAATGAGAACAATGGCTTCCATTATAGCATGCTAACTTTCCAGGAATAGAAAGCCTGCAGTTTCTATTAGCTTGGATTTCCCATCGATGATGTCACTGGGAAGCAGGTTTCAGAACTGTCCACAGCCCTTCTCTGAGATATAGACTGAGTAGACAAAAATGGTGCCATATTATCATGCCATATTAGTGAGGACCAATTATACGAAGATAGGTAGAAAATGGTTGAAGCTGACCTTTAAGTCTTGTTACATAAACTGTTCTGTGTGAGAGAGATAAATTGTCTTGATTTCCACATACTTTATAGCCTATTTGTTGTAAAACAGCCTGTTCGTGTTGTAGTAGCCTCGGAAATCCAGACGTTTTTATTTAGTGTTGTAGTGACATTAGAAATATTCATGGCATCATAAAACATAATAGGATCTGTGATTAACTATGCATTTGAAACTATTGTTGTATGTTTACGTCAACCAAACCCAAACCTACAGGTTCTTTGATGACGGACGCTGTGACATCCGTTGCCGGAGGGGTCGCTATGCCATGGAGAGGCAGTGTCACCTCTGTCATCATACCTGCCAGAGTGCATTGATGGGGGCCCTGACAAGTGCACCAGCTGTGACAAAGGTAGAACATAATAATGTACACAGTAAAGGTCCCTACACACCGGGCACCATTTTCGGATTTTTAGCGGCGTTTCTCCATCGGTTTTCCAAAAAACGCGCCCAGTGTGCAACCACCTTAAGTCACTAGAAAGCTGCAGTTTTGTGAAATTGTAAGTGGTTGCCCGGCTTAGCCTGGGCTGTGGCCGTCGGCCCGTCGGGACACGAGGAATCCCAATGTAGGCTATGTTGCAGGTCCTGGCTTAGCAAGGAAATTATTAAAGCAAAATGTGTGTGTGTGTGTGTGTGTGTGTGTGTGTGTGTGTGTGTGTGTGTGTGTGTGTGTGTGTGTGTGTGTGTGTGTGTGTGTGTGTGTGTGTGTGTGTGTGTGTGTGTGTGTGTGTGTGTGTGTGTGTGTGTGTGTGTGTGTGTGTGTGTGTGTGTTTTACAGGCAGTATTATGGCTCTCAGAATGTGTATTTACACTAGTGAGATACGGTTACACACTCACACACGCCCTTATACACCAGACAGCCAAGGAGAGGATTAGTACCAGATTTCCCCCTCACACACTTTCTCACGTGTGTACAGACACTCTCAATTAACCAGTTAGTTTGTCAGACAGTGTTTGAAAATGTGGTTCCGTTTAACTGCGGATTTGTCTGAAGCTCAATGAGACATAACAATAATAACATGACAAGAAAGACCCTCCATGTGTCTGCGTCTGATTCATTTCTCACTGAAATGGACCTCCCTTATCTCAGCCGGTCATACAGGGTACAAGCTTGCTGCCTCCATCCGCACACACTCAAAGTCAGATGCACATGAATGCATGATGTACAAATACTTGTAGACGTCCAGCATTATTTAATTAGACACTGACTGTTGAATAAGAAACTTTGAGGTTAAGGTTGGATTTTCCTGTTGCTCTCTCAAGAAGGAACAATGAAGAGATTGAGAGTGAGTTGGATAAAAGTCAAGGGGGAATGTGGATGTGTGGAGGGAACAGGGAAGAAACCGTCTCAAAGATGTGTGCACAAACACACGCACGGGCGCATGCGTGTGCGCGCACACACACACACACACACACACACACACACACACACAATTGCTCGAACTGTTAAAGAGATGAGTTAATTGTGTCGGATCTGTGCTGCTGCTTTACAGTAAAGTATTCAAAACTAGAAAAAGTGCCCTTCTGGGCACAGGTCTCCACCAGGTTATCCACAGATCCGTGCAGTTAGAGGTAAAAACACTTTTCGGCCAGTTATAGCGCCACCTTGAGGCTGAGTTGAAATTGTTCATGTGGCATTTTGTCCTCGGCCTAGTGGGAATGTGGGTGCACAATTTCACGGAAATCACGCGATGTGTTCATGATTTGCAGCATTTTGTTTGAAACTGAGCACTCCTGTGAACTTTGGAAGCCAATCTTAACCAATCAGGATGGAGTCTGAGAAATCTGAAAGACTGGTTTGGTTGAATGGCTCTAGAGAGACTGTGTACCAATTTGCGTGATGTTTGGACAAAATCTGTAGGTGTGCTGTGCAAAAACTTGTTTTGCACAAAGCGGCCTCCTGGTGGCGCTATAACAGGCCGTTCTGGAAAGTTTGGGGCAGAGGTTCATCGTTGGCATCCAGGGAGTGTGTGTGCAAAATTTGGCATCGACCGGGTTAACGGTGGCCGAGATTAGCTGCTAACGGACACACACACACACACACACACACACACACACACACACGGACGGACGGACGGACGGACGGAGTGCAAAACATACTCTCTCCCCATGCCTTCGGCCTGGTGGAGACAATAACTTTTACGTTTCAAAATGAGCAGAGCAGTGACACAGCCTTGGCTATAATTCTTCACATTCACATGATTGTGTGCACAAGAGTTGACAATGCTAAAACAATGTGCAGTAACTACGATGTATTGTTATGAACAGCTATTTTCAACAGATTCACTATTAAAAACTTTCAGTAGACATGTATGTACAGGTATATTTCTGTATTTGTGTGTAGAACTGATTTTGTATTAGTGTGTGTATTCTGTGTCTGCATTTAGTTTGTTTTCATGTACAAAAGATGGTTCTCAGATGATAATTCCCTGTATTCTCTCTCTCTTTCTCTCACGCTATTCATTCTCCATCTCCATCTAGATAAGTTTGGGGTGGACAGATATCTGTTTGAGGGAGAGTGTCGTGACACCTGCCCTGAGGGGCATTTTCACTCATGGAGGAGACATTGTGAGCCATGTTCCGCCAACTGTACCGTTTGTACTGCAGCCAACCGATGCCTTCACTGCAGTCCAGCACACAACCTCAGAGATGGGCTCTGTGTTCCACTGGTGCGTGGTGATGGTGAGAGAAGCTGCTGTACTCAAATCCACACATATATTCCCCCCCGCCACCCACCAAGTTTGTAAGTCGCTGAATAGTAGCCTACAGTAGTTGTCTCCACCAGGCCGAAGGCATGGGGGGAGAGTATGTTTTGCAATCCGTCCGTCCGTCCGTGTGTCCGTCCGTCCGTGTGTGTGTGTGTGTGTGTGTGTGTCCGTGAGCAGCTAATCTCGGCCACCGTTAACCCGGGCGATGCCAAGTTTTGCACACACACTCCCTGGATGCCAACGATGAACCTCTGCCCCAAACTTTCCAGAACGGCCTGTTATAGCGCCACCAGGAGGCCGCTTTGTGCAAAACAGGTTTTTGCACAGTACACCTACAGATTTTGTCCAAACATCACGCAAATTGGTACACAGTCTCTCTAGAGCCATTCAACGAAACCGGTCTTTCAGATTTCTCAGACTCCATCCTGATTGGTTAAGATTGGCTTCCAAAGTGCACAGGAGTGCTCAGTTTCAAACAGATGTCCTACATTCCTATCCTGGTGGAGACCTGTGCCCAGAAGGGCACTTTTTTGTGTGTGTGTGTGCGTGTGTGTGTGTGTGTGTGTGTGTGTGTGTGTGTGTGTGTGTGTGTGTGTGTGTGTGTGTGTGTGTGTGTGTGTGTGTGTGTGTGTGTGTGTGTGTGTGTGTGTGTGTGTGTGTGTGTGTGTGTGTGTGTGTGTGTGAGAGAGAGAGAATTGAGGAAAAAGCCAGGCAGAGTGTGTAGGAAGGATTAGTGTGTTTGTGAGTGTGTAAGGTCAAGCAGGGGAAGGAAGAGGGGAAATTCTTACCACATGTGGCAGACACGTCTGAACACATTGTGAACCAGAGACCTTAAATTCAGACACCCTCAACAAGAACCTACATCCACTCCATGTCTCTTTCTTTCCCTCTATCTCTCTCTCTCTCTGGTTCATCTTCATTGTTGTCTCCACCAGGCCGAAGGCATGGAGAAAGTATGTTTTGCACTCTGTCTGTGTGTGCGTCCATCCGTATGTGTGTCCGTCCGTCCATCTGTGTACAGCTAATCTCAGGCACCGTTGGCCCGGTCGATGCCAAGCTGTGCACACGCACTCTCTGTATGCCTACGACGAACCTCTGCCCCAATTTCTCCACAACAGCAGCTTGTTATAGCTATATCTTACACCTTTTATCCATACATCACGCAAATTGGTATTCACTATAAATGGTAAATGGTGCATTTATATAGCGCCTTTATCCAAGGCGCTTTACATAGATTGTGCATTACATTCACCCATTCATACACCGATTGCGGCGGAAGCCATGCAAGGTACCAACCAGCACATCGGGAGCAATTTGGGGTTCAGAGTCTTGCCCAAGGACACTTCGACATGTAGACCTGAGGAGCCGGGATTCGAACCGCCGACCCATGGATCATTGGACGACCTGCTCTACCTCCTGAGCCACAGTCGCCCCTATCTCTATAGTCATTGTGATCAACACGGATCTGTCCGCTTCCCCATATTGCATCCCCATTGACTAAGATTGCCTTCCAAAGTTTGCAGGATTGGTCCGTTTTGAACAAGATTTCCGTGTAATTATGCACATGCATTCCCACCGCACTGATCTGTGTACAACTTTGTATGCGCAGTGCGCACTCCCCAGAGGCCAAAGAAAAACCTTTGCCCTGCATTTTCCACATCTGCCTGTTATAGTGCCATCATGGGTCCAAGCTTTGCTAAACACATTTCTTTATATTACTCTTTTTGGATGGATGGATTTTATCCATACATCACGCAAATCGGTATACACTATCTCAGTGCATGCTCACAGTGGAGGTATTTGATTACCTGGACACAGAGCTAAAGCTGGCAGAGACAGGTAAAAAGGCCCTGCACCTACAAACACACACACACACACACACACACACACACACACACACACACACACACACACACATTTAACTTTTGAGTCTTGAGGAGAAAAGGGTTAGGGTTAGACAATTGGATTGTCTCCCTGCTGCCCTGGCTGATCACCACCTTGCTATAATTACTTGCCGTAAATCATCATAGAGTTAGTTCTCCCTGCAGAACTGTAAAAACAAAATATATCATACATACTGGGATTTTTTCATGGGACAAACATCTTTTAAAGATATAAGGGATTAATCTCATATTTTATTATGATTAAAAATATATATATATATATTCAGTACACTGGATACAATGGTACAATGGCATGTCAATCTTTTTTTTTTGTTGCTTTAAGCACTTTTTAAAGCAGAGTTGCAAAATAGAAAAACAATGTGCGAGAAACATACAAAAAGAGCATAAAAATAATAATAATGATGACCAATGTAACCAAATGGACCATCCATTAAATGTCTGTAACTCTGAGAGTGTAACACATGTAACCAAATGGACCCTTACAGGTCTAACTATGAGAATATATATAGTGGCCGACGGGCACATACAGGTCTAATTTAACCAAATGGACCATTTGGTCCATGTCTGTAAGTCTGAGAGTGTAACACATGTAACCAAATGGACCCTTACAGGTCCAACACTGGTTATTGAAGTGTGCGCGCACACACACACACACACACACACACACACGCACGTGTAACCATATGGATCCTTACAGATCCAACACTGTTTTTTGATAATCATCATGTTTTTTATGTTCTGTGTGGACCCCAGGAAGATTAGCTACTGCTATGCACCAGCTAATGGGGATCCTAATAAAACTATAAACTCTAAACTCTATTACTTTACTGTTGAAATGTAAAAATTACATTTCAACGATAGGACCTGTAAATGACAACACAAAAACTAAGGCACTGGTGTCGTACTTCTGGTTTACCGGAACGGGGTTCAACTCCCTGCAGTGCCCTGCTCAATGTGTTGTATTTACATGGTTCATTAAACGGGGTTCAACTCCCTGCAGTGCCCTGCTCAATGTGTTGTATTTACATGGTTCATTGGTCCATGGTCTCAGAGGTCATTGAGCGGCGCACTATAGTGCGCGATTCTTCATCATCGTTGAGGATTTTAAAAAAGGTGAAAATCAATGAAATAGAAAAAATTAAAAAAACGATGGGTTATAGCCCATGTTTTTTGAAATTTTGAAAAAAAAAGTTATCCTCGTTTCTCATCATTTTGGACCATGGGCTATAGCCCATATCGTACGGCATACTATAGCACGCCGTTTTTCATCATTTTTGAGGATTTGAAAAAAATGAAAAAAACGATGGGTTATAGCCCATGTTTTTTGAAAATTTTAAGAAAAAAAAATCCTCGTTTCTCATCATTTTGGACCATGGGCTATAGCCCATATCGTACGGCATACTATAGCATGCCGTTTTTCATAATTTTTGAGGATTTGGAAAAAATGAAAAAAAACGATGGGTTATAGCCCATGTTTTTTGAAATTTTGAAAAAAAAAGTTATCATCGTTTCTCATCATTTTGGACCATGGGCTATAGCCCATATCGTACGGCATACTATAGCACATACAGGTCTAATTTAACCAAATGGACCATTTGGTCCATGTCTGTAAGTCTGAGAGTGTAACACATGTAACCAAATGGACCCTTACAGGTCCAACACTGGTTATTGAAGTGTGCGCGCACACACACACACACACACACACGCACGTGTAACCAAATGGATCCTTACAGATCCAACACTGTTTTTTGATAATCATCATGTTTTTTATGTTCTGTGTGGACCCCAGGAAGATTAGCTACTGCTATGCACCAGCTAATGGGGATCCTAATAAAACTATAAACTCTAAACTCTATTACTTTACTGTTGAAATGTAAAAATTACATTTCAACGATAGGACCTGTAAATGACAACACAAAAACTAAGGCACTGGTGTCGTACTTCTAGTTTACCGGAACGGGGTTCAACTCCCTGCAGTGCCCTGCTCAATGTGTTGTATTTACATGGTTCATTGAACGGGGTTCAACTCCCTGCAGTGCCCTGCTCAATGTGTTGTATTTACATGGTTCATTGGTCCATGGTCTCAGAGGTCATTGAGCGGCGCGCTATAGTGCGCGATTCTTCATCATCGTTGAGGATTTTAAAAAAGGTGAAAATCAATGAAATAGAAAAAATGAAAAAAACGATGGGTTATAGCCCATGTTTTTTGAAATTTTGAAAAAAAAAGTTATCGTTTCTCATCATTTTGGACCATGGGCTATAGCCCATATCGTACGGCATACTATAGCACGCCGTTTTTCATCATTTTTGAGGATTTGAAAAAAATGAAAAAAAACGATGGGTTATAGCCCATGTTTTTTGAAATTTTGAAGAAAAAAAAATCCTCGTTTCTCATCATTTTGGACCATGGGCTATAGCCCATATCGTACGGCATACTATAGCATGCCGTTTTTCATAATTTTTGAGGATTTGAAAAAAATGAAAAAAAACGATGGGTTATAGCCCATGTTTTTTGAAATTTTGAAAAAAAAAGTTATCATCGTTTCTCATCATTTTGGACCATGGGCTATAGCCCATATCGTACGGCATACTATAGCACGCCGTTTTTCATCATTTTTGAGGATTTTGACGCTGACGTTGACGACGACGACGACGACGACGACGTTGACGACGACGACGACGACGACGACGACGACGACGTTGACGACGACAACGACGTTGACGACGACGTTGTTGACGACGACGACGACGTTGACGACGACGTTGACGACGACGTTGACGTTGACGACGACGTTGACGACGACGTTGACGACGACGTTGACGTTGACGACGACGTTGACGACGACGTTGACGACGACGACGACGACGACGCCGATGACGTTGACGACGACGACGTTGACGACGACGACGACGACGACGTTGACGACGTTGACGACGACGACGACGACGTTGACGACGACGACGACGACGACGACGACGATGACGACGACGACGTTGACGACGACGACGACGTTGACGACGACGATGACGACGACGACGTTGACGACGACGTTGACGACGACGACGACGACGTCAAAATACAAAAAACGATGGGCCCATGTTTTTTTTTTTTTTTTCATTTTTGAGGATTTGAAAAAAATGAAAAAAACGATGGGTTATAGCCCATGTTTTTTGAAATTTTGAAGAAAAAAAAATCCTCGTTTCTCATCATTTTGGACCATGGGCTATAGCCCATATCGTACGGCATACTACAGCATGCCGTTTTTCATAATTTTTGAGGATTTGAAAAAAATGAAAAAATAAAAAAAAACGATGGGTCATAGCCCATGTTTTTTGAAATTTTGAAAAAAATAGTTATCATCGTTTCTCATCATTTTGGACCATGGGCTATAGCCCATATCGTACGGCATACTATAGCACGCCGTTTTTCATCATTTTTGAGGATTTTGACGTTGACGTTGACGACGACGACGACGTTGACGACGTTGACGACGACGACGACGACGACGACGACGTTGACGACGACAACGACGTTGACGACGACGTTGTTGACGACGACGACGACGTTGACGACGACGTTGACGACGACGTTGACGTTGACGACGACGTTGACGACGACGTTGACGACGACGACGACGACGACGACGACGACGACGACGACGACGACGTTGACGACGTTGACGACGACGACGACGACGTTGACGACGACAACGACGATGACGACGACGACGTTGACGACGACGACGACGTTGACGACGACGTTGACGACGACGATGACGACGACGACGTTGACGACGACGACGACGACGACGACAACGACGACGTCAAAATACAAAAATCGATGGGCCCATGTTTTTTTTTTTTTTTTTTTTTAAATCCTCAAAAATGATGAAAAACGGCGTGCTATAGTATGACGTACGATATGGGCTATAGCCCATGTTCAAAAATGATGAAAAACGAGGTTAATTGTTTTTTTTTTTAAATCAGAAAACGATGGGCTATAACCCATGTTTTTGAAATTTTGAAATTTTTTCAACGTCGTCGTCGTCGTCGTCGTCGTCAACGTCGACGTTGACGACGACGTTGACGACGACGTTGACGTTGACGACGACGTTGAAAAAATTTCTAAATTTCAAAAACATGGGTTATACGATGTTGACGACGTTGACGACGACGACGACGACGTTGACGACGACGACGTTGACGACGACGACGACGACGACGTTGACGACGACGACGTTGACGTTGACGTTGACGACGACGTTGACGACGACGTTGACGACGACGACGTTGACGACGACGTTGACGACGACGTTGACGTTGACGACGACGTTGACGACGACGTTGACGTTGACGACGACGTTGACGACGACGTTGACGTTGACGACGATGACGACGTTGACGTTGACGACGACGTTGACGACGTTGACGTTGACGACGACGTTGACGACGACGACGTTGACGACGTTGACGACGACGACGACGTTGACGACGACGACGTTGACGACGTCGTTGACAACGTTCCTGTTGACGACGACGTTGACGACGACGACGACGACGACGACGTTGACGACGACGACGACGACGACGACGACGTTGACGACGACGTTGACGTTGACGATGACGTTGACGTTGACGATGACGTTGACGACGACGTTGACGACGACGACGACGACGACGTTGACGACGACGTTGACGACGACGTTGACGACGACGTTGACGTTGACGACGACGTTGACGACGACGTTGACGTTGACGACGACGTTGACGACGACGACGACGACGGCGGCGACGTTGACGACGTTGACGACGACGTTGACGACGACGACGACGACGACGATGACGACGACGACGTTGACGACGTTGACGACGACGACGACGACGTTGACGACGACGTTGACGACGACGTTGACGACGACGACGACGACGGTGGCGACGTTGACGACGTTGACGACGACGTTGACGACGACGACGACGACGACGACAACGATGACGACGACGACGTTGACGACGTTGACGACGACGACGACGACGTTGACGACGACGACGACGACGACTATAACCCATGTTTTTGAAATTTTGAAAAAAAATTAAATCCTCAAAAATGATGAAAAACGGCGTGCTATAGTATGCCGTACGGTAGGGGCTATAGCTCATGTTCAAAAATGATGAAAAACGAGGTTAAATCTTTTTTTCAAAATTTCAAAAAACGATGGGCTATAACCCATGTTTTTAAAATTTTGAATTTTTTTCAAATCCTCAAAAATGATGAAAAACGGCGTGCTATAGTATGCCGTACGGTAGGGGCTATAGCCCATGTTCAAAAATGATGAAAAACGAGGTTAATTTTTTTTTCAAATTTTCAAAAAACGATGGGCTATAACCCATGTTTTTTTAAATTTTGAATTTTTTTCAAATCCTCAAAAATGATGAAAAACGGCGTGCTATAGTATGCCGTACGGTAGGGGCTATAGCCCATGTTCAAAAATGATGATAAACGAGGTGAAATCTTTTTTTCAAAATTTCAAAAAACGATGGGCTATAACCCATGTTTTTTTTTATTTTGAAATTTTTTCAAATCCTCAAAAATGATGAAAAACGGCGTGCTATAGTATGCCGTACGGTAGGGGCTATAGCCCATGTTCAAAAATGATGATAAACGAGGTGAAATCTTTTTTTCAAAATTTCAAAAAACGATGGGCTATAACCCATGTTTTTTTTAATTTTGAAATTTTTTTAAATCCTCAAAAATGATGAAAAACGGCGTGCTATAGTATGCCGTACGGTAGGGGCTATAGCCCATGTTCAAAAATGATGAAAAACGAGGTTACATTTTTTTCAAATTTTCAAAAAACGGCGTGCTATAGTATGCCGTACTGTAGGGGCTATAGCCCATGTTCAAAAATGATGATAAACGAGGTGAAAAAAAAAATAATCAAAAAACGATGGGCTATAACCCATGTTTTTTGAAATTTAGATTTTTTTTCAAATCCTCAAAAATGATGAAAAACGGCGTGCTATAGTATGCCGTACTGTAGGGGCTATAGCTCATGTTCAAAAATGATGAAAAACGAGGTTAAATCTTTTTTTCAAAATTTCAAAAAACGATGGGCTATAACCCATGTTTTTAAAATTTTGAATTTTTTTCAAATCCTCAAAAATGATGAAAAACGGCGTGCTATAGTATGCCGTACGGTAGGGGCTATAGCCCATGTTCAAAAATGATGAAAAACGAGGTTACATTTTTTTTTTAAATTTTTCAAAAAACGATGGGCTATAACCCATGTTTTTTTAAATTTTGATTTTTTTTCAAATCCTCAAAAATGATGAAAAACGGCGTGCTATAGTATGCCGTACGGTAGGGGCTATAGCCCATGTTCAAAAATGATGAAAAACGAGGTTACATTTTTTTTCAAATTTTCAAAAAACGATGGGCTATAACCCATGTTTTTTTTTATTTTGATTTTTTTTCAAATCCTCAAAAATGATGAAAAACGGCGTGCTATAGTATGCCGTACGGTAGGGGCTATAGCCCATGTTCAAAAATGATGAAAAACGAGGTTACATTTTTTTTCAAATTTTCAAAAACGATGGGCTATAACCCATGTTTTAAAATTTAGAAATTTTTTCAAATCCTCAAAAATTATGAAAAACGGCGTGCTATAGTATGCCGTACGGTAGGGGCTATAGCCCATGTTCAAAAATGATGAAAAACGAGGTTACATTTTTTTTCAAATTTTCAAAAAACGATGGGCTATAACCCATGTTTTTTTAAATTTTGATTTTTTTTCAAATCCTCAAAAATGATGAAAAACGGCGTGCTATAGTATGCCGTACGGTAGGGGCTATAGCCCATGTTCAAAAATGATGAAAAACGAGGTTACATTTTTTTTCAATTTTTCAAAAAACGATGGGCTATAGCCCATGTTTTTTTTTATTTTGATTTTTTTTCAAATCCTCAAAAATGATGAAAAACGGCGTGCTATAGTATGCCGCACGGTAGGGGCTATAGCCCATGTTCAAAAATGATGATAAACGAGGTGAAATCTTTTTTTCAAAATTTCAAAAAACGATGGGCTATAACCCATGTTTTTTTTAATTTTGAAATTTTTTCAAATCCTCAAAAATGATGAAAAACGGCGTGCTATAGTATGCCGTACGGTAGGGGCTATAGCCCATGTTCAAAAATGATGAAAAAATAGGTTAATTTTTTTTTTCAAAATTTCAAAAAACGATGGGCTATAACCCATGTTTTTTTTTTTTTTTTTTTTTTTTTCAAATCCTCAAAAATGATGAAAAACGGCGTGCTATAGTATGCCGTACGGTAGGGGCTATAGCCCATGTTCAAAAATGATGATAAACGAGGTGAAATCTTTTTTTCAAAATTTCAAAAAACGATGGGCTATAACCCATGTTTTTTTTAATTTTGAAATTTTTTCAAATCCTCAAAAATGATGAAAAATGGCGTGCTATAGTATGCCGTACGGTAGGGGCTATAGCCCATGTTCAAAAATGATGAAAAACGAGGTTACATTTTTTTTTAAATTTTTCAAAAAACGATGGGCTATAACCCATGTTTTTTTAAATTTTGAATTTTTTTCAAATCCTCAAAAATGATGAAAAACGGCGTGCTATAGTATGCCGTACGGTAGGGGCTATAGCCCATGTTCAAAAATGATGAAAAACGAGGTTACATTTTTTTTCAAATTTTCAAAAAACGATGGGCTATAACCCATGTTTTTTTTTATTTTGATTTTTTTTCAAATCCTCAAAAATGATGAAAAACGGCGTGCTATAGTATGCCGTACGGTAGGGGCTATAGCCCATGTTCAAAAATGATGAAAAACGAGGTTACATTTTTTTTCAAATTTTCAAAAACGATGGGCTATAACCCATGTTTTAAAATTTTGAATTTTTTTCAAATCCTCAAAAATTATGAAAAACGGCGTGCTATAGTATGCCGTACGGTAGGGGCTATAGCCCATGTTCAAAAATGATGAAAAACGAGGTTACATTTTTTTTCAAATTTTCAAAAAACGATGGGCTATAACCCATGTTTTTTTAAATTTTGATTTTTTTTCAAATCCTCAAAAATGATGAAAAACGGCGTGCTATAGTATGCCGTACGGTAGGGGCTATAGCCCATGTTCAAAAATGATGAAAAACGAGGTTACATTTTTTTTCAATTTTTCAAAAAACGATGGGCTATAGCCCATGTTTTTTTTTATTTTGATTTTTTTTCAAATCCTCAAAAATGATGAAAAACGGCGTGCTATAGTATGCCGCACGGTAGGGGCTATAGCCCATGTTCAAAAATGATGATAAACGAGGTGAAATCTTTTTTTCAAAATTTCAAAAAACGATGGGCTATAACCCATGTTTTTTTTAATTTTGAAATTTTTTCAAATCCTCAAAAATGATGAAAAACGGCGTGCTATAGTATGCCGTACGGTAGGGGCTATAGCCCATGTTCAAAAATGATGAAAAAAGAGGTTAATTTTTTTTTTCAAAATTTCAAAAAACGATGGGCTATAACCCATGTTTTTTTTTTTTTTTTTTTTTTTTTCAAATCCTCAAAAATGATGAAAAACGGCGTGCTATAGTATGCCGTACGGTAGGGGCTATAGCCCATGTTCAAAAATGATGATAAACGAGGTGAAATCTTTTTTTCAAAATTTCAAAAAACGATGGGCTATAACCCATGTTTTTTTTAATTTTGAAATTTTTTCAAATCCTCAAAAATGATGAAAAATGGCGTGCTATAGTATGCCGTACGGTAGGGGCTATAGCCCATGTTCAAAAATGATGAAAAACGAGGTTACATTTTTTTTTAAATTTTTCAAAAAACGATGGGCTATAACCCATGTTTTTTTAAATTTTGAATTTTTTTCAAATCCTCAAAAATGATGAAAAACGGCGTGCTATAGTATGCCGTACGGTAGGGGCTATAGCCCATGTTCAAAAATGATGAAAAACGAGGTTACATTTTTTTTCAAATTTTCAAAAAACGATGGGCTATAACCCATGTTTTTTTTTATTTTGATTTTTTTTCAAATCCTCAAAAATGATGAAAAACGGCGTGCTATAGTATGCCGTACGGTAGGGGCTATAGCCCATGTTCAAAAATGATGAAAAACGAGGTTACATTTTTTTTCAAATTTTCAAAAACGATGGGCTATAACCCATGTTTTAAAATTTTGAAATTTTTTCAAATCCTCAAAAATTATGAAAAACGGCGTGCTATAGTATGCCGTACGGTAGGGGCTATAGCCCATGTTCAAAAATGATGAAAAACGAGGTTACATTTTTTTTCAAATTTTCAAAAAACGATGGGCTATAACCCATGTTTTTTTTAATTTTGATTTTTTTTCAAATCCTCAAAAATGATGAAAAACGGCGTGCTATAGTATGCCGTACGGTAGGGGCTATAGCCCATGTTCAAAAATGATGAAAAACGAGGTTACATTTTTTTTCAATTTTTAAAAAAACGATGGGCTATAGCCCATGTTTTTTTTTATTTTGATTTTTTTTCAAATCCTCAAAAATGATGAAAAACGGCGTGCTATAGTATGCCGCACGGTAGGGGCTATAGCCCATGTTCAAAAATGATGATAAACGAGGTGAAATCTTTTTTTCAAAATTTCAAAAAACGATGGGCTATAACCCATGTTTTTTTTAATTTTGAAATTTTTTCAAATCCTCAAAAATGATGAAAAACGGCGTGCTATAGTATGCCGTACGGTAGGGGCTATAGCCCATGTTCAAAAATGATGAAAAAAGAGGTTAATTTTTTTTTTCAAAATTTCAAAAAACGATGGGCTATAACCCATGTTTTTTTTTTTTTTTTTTTTTTTTTCAAATCCTCAAAAATGATGAAAAACGGCGTGCTATAGTATGCCGTACGGTAGGGGCTATAGCCCATGTTCAAAAATGATGATAAACGAGGTGAAATCTTTTTTTCAAAATTTCAAAAAACGATGGGCTATAACCCATGTTTTTTTTAATTTTGAAATTTTTTCAAATCCTCAAAAATGATGAAAAATGGCGTGCTATAGTATGCCGTACGGTAGGGGCTATAGCCCATGTTCAAAAATGATGAAAAACGAGGTTACATTTTTTTTCAAATTTTCAAAAAACGATGGGCTATAACCCATGTTTTAAAATTTTGAATTTTTTTCAAATCCTCAAAAATTATGAAAAACGGCGTGCTATAGTATGCCGTACGGTAGGGGATACAGGTCTCGCGGGATACAGGTCTGCCTATGACGGCCTTTCTCGATCGCGAGACTGTGCTCACTGAGTCTGTACCTAGTTAAGATTTTTCTTTGTTTTGGGTCGGTCACGGTGCTCAGGTATTCTGCCACTGTGTATTCTCTGTTTAGGGCCAGATAGCATTCTAGTTTACTCTGCTTTTGTGTTGCTTCTTTCCAATGTGTCAGGTAGTTTTCCTTTTGCTGTTTTATAATTTGGTTTAGTCCGATGGGTTTTCTATCTCGTGGCTCTGTTTGTGTTTGTGCCCGGAGTTCCAGGGCCAGCTGGCTGAGGGGGCATCTCTCTAGAGTTTCACTGTGTGTGAGTGCCTTGTTATGGAGTGCATCTAGGTCACTTTCTTTTAGGTGGTTGTAGAACTTAAGTGCTCTCTTTTTTATTTTGATTATGAGTGTGTATCGTCCTAATTCTGCCCTGCATGCATTATTTGGTGTTTTTCGCTGGGTACGGAGAATGGATTTGCAGAATTCTGTGTGTAGGGTCTCGGTTTGGTGTTTATCCCATTTTTCAAGGTCATGGTTTGCTAATGGTCCCCAGATCTCGCAACCATAGAGGGAAATTGGTTCTATCACGGAGTCCAGTATTTTAAGCCAGGTTTTAATTGGGATGTCTATTTTGATGTTTCTTTTGATGGCATAGAATGCCCTTCTTGCCTTGTCTCTCAGGTCCTTTACAGCTTGGTTGTAGTTCCCTGTGCTGCTGATGTTTAGGCCAAGGTAGGTATAGTTTTTTGTTTGTTCTAGTGGGATTGTATTTAGGAAAAATTGGTGGTTTTGGCGGCTGGGCCTTTTTTGAAATATCATGATTTTAGTCTTGGTTAGGTTCACTGTCAGGGCCCATGTCTGGGAGAATTTGTGTAGGAGATCAAGTTGCTGCTGTAGTCCTTCCTTGGTTGGGGACAGCAGCAGCAGGTCATCTGCGTAAAGTAAGCATTTGATTTCTGTGTTTGCCAGGGGGATGCCTGGAGCTGTAGACTGTTCTAACGTTTTTGCTAATTCGTTTATATATATGTTGAAGAGTGTTGGACTCAGGCTGCATCCCTGTCTAACTCCACGGCTTTGGGGGAAAAAGTCTGTGTGCTTTTCGCCTATTTTGACTGCGCATTTGTTGTTAGTGTACATTGATTTTATGATGTCATAGGTTTTCCCCCCAATGCCACTTTCCAACAGTTTGTACATCAGACCCTCATGCCAAATTGAATCGAATGCTTTTTTGAAGTCGACAAAGCAGGAGAATAATTTGCTTTTGTTTTTGTTTATTTGGTTGTCAATTAGGGTGTTGAGAGTGTAAATGTGATCTGTTGTGCGATATTTTGGTAGAAAGCCAATTTGTGATTTGCTCAGGACATTGCTTTCTGTGAGGAAATTTAGAATTCTTTGGTTGAGGATCATGCAGAGGATCTTTCCGAGGTTGCTGTTTACACAAATCCCGCGGTAGTTATTTGGGTCATATTTGTCTCCACTTTTGTGGAGTGGCGTTATCAGCCCTTGATTCCATGTGCTGGGGAAAATCCCAGAGCTGAGCACGATATTTAGGAGTTTTAATATGGCCAGTTGGAATTTGAGGTCTGTGAATTTTATCATTTCATTTAGAATTCCGTCTGCCCCACAGGCCTTCTTTGTTTTAAGTGTTTTTATTTTGTCTTGTAGTTCTTTTAGGTTGATTTGGGAATCTAGTGGATTCTGGTAGTCTTTTATGGCTGACTCTAGGTTTTGTAGTTTATCTTTTATTTGTTTTTGTTCTTTGTTCTTCTCGATTGGGCCAAAGAGGCTAGAAAAATGGTTTACCCATATATCTCCATTTTGGATGGGTAATTCGTCCTGTTTTAGCTTATTAAGTCTGTTCCAGTTTTCCCAGAAGCTGTTTGTCTCTATGGAATCCTCAATATCTTGCAGTTGGTTTCTAACGTGTTGATCTCTTTTTTCTCTTACTGTGTTCTTGTATTGTTTCAGTGTTTCCCCATATTGGAGACGTGTGTTGTGGTTGTCTGGGTCTCTGTGTTTTTGGTTTGATAGTTTCCTTAATTTTTTCCTGAGATTCTTGCAGTCATTATCGTACCATTTGTCATTCTCAACATTTTTTCTGGCTTTCTTGTTTGATACTTTTAGGTTTGCTAGTGAGGCTGTAAGTTCGAATATATAATTGAGGCCTTCTACTGCCCTGTTTACACTTTCACTGTTTTCTTCAAAGGTTTTTTCTAGGAACTGGTCCAGTTGTGATTGGACTTGTTTTCGTCTAATAGCATTTTGGAAGGCTTCTGCGCTATGTTCCTTCCATTTGTAACGTTTTCTTATATTGTGTAGTTTGTTTGGCGTTTGTTCTTTGTGTCTGTGTGTTGATCTGTTTAGATAGGCTGTGGTTCTGTTGTGGTCTGACAGGGGTGTTTGCGGGCTGACTGTGAAAGCTCTGAGAGATGCCAGGTTCATGTCAGTGATAAAGTAATCTACCGTGCTGTTTCCCAGGGATGAGCTGCATGTATATCTGCCGAATGAGTCCCCTCGGAGTCTACCGTTAACGATGTACAGACCCAGTGAGCGACAGAGCTGTAGCAGTTGTGACCCATGTTTGTTTGTTGTTTTGTCGTGGTTGAATCTCGGGGGACATGTTGGGGAGTTGATGTTTTCCCCTCCTGGTAAATGTTTGTTTCCCTGTGTATTGAGGGTGTCAGGCCCATGTCCTGTTCTGGCATTTAGGTCTCCACAGACTACAATGTGACCTTGTGCCTGGAAACGGCTGATATCCTCTTCTAATGTGGGGAAAAGGTCCTCCGTAAAGTAAGGGGATTCAATTGGGGGGATGTAGGTGGCACACAGGTAGACATTCTTTTCGGTTGTGGTAAGTTCCTTGTTTATTTCTAGCCAGATGGAAGAAGTTCCAGTTTTGACTAGCTTAATGGAGTGGCTTAGTTCAGATTTGTACCATATTAGCATACCTCCAGAGTCCCTTCCCTGGGTGACTCCTGCCAGCTTTGTAGATGGTACCACAAGTTCTCTGTATCTGTAGCCAGTGGGACAGCCAGTGGGGCCATCCCCTCTCACACACACACACAAACAATCACACAGACCCCCCCCCCCCCCACACACACACACACCCCACCGCCCCCCACCACACACACACAAACAATCACCCACCACCCCCCCCCCCCACCACCACACACACACACACAAACAATCACACCCCTCCCCACACACACACACACGCACCCCCACACACACACTCACCATAATTCTCCATGCTAAGCTCCAGACTTCTCATTTCAGCTAAATCACTCCACTCCACACGGAGATCTACGCGGATGGCACAGACAGCGGCGACGGCCTCTGTTGCTCCAGACCCAGCGCCACGTGCTTCTGGAGTTAGACGCCGATCTGCACCTTCACTACCCGGTAAAAAGCCACGTGCCCCTGCTCGCCCACTATCAGCACCACTGCCACTGATACCATCATCATCATCTGATGACATTATTTCATCCGACCCTGAATTCCGTCCCCCGTGTAGAAGAAACAGGTTTGTTTTGTTGTTGTTGTTGTTTCAATTTCAATACCGGTAGTTTTCCTTCTACTCCACTACATCAAATATGTACTTTATTTTTGTACTAGTTTGTCTGAACCATAGACTGTAAAAAATATGGACAAAGCGTTCCCCGGGTCTAACATGAACGTAAAATGAAGCCTGAAATTCCTTGCACTCTAATGCACTGTAAGTCGCCATCTTTCTTGATCCGTTCTGGTCCAGCTGGCCATTGGCTGGCTCCATTTTGGCCCAGCTGGCCATTGGCTGGCCCAGACAACGAGGCGGGACTTCCCCCCTTCTTCTCCGTTGGTTTTTATTTTGACTCGAGTGGGCGGGGAATCCCGAACATAGACTGTAACGGTAGCCACGCCCCTCAGAACATACGCGACTTTATGGTAATTTATTTTATAAATGGGACCATAATTTTCCAAAAAGAATATTATGACATTAGAAATTAGACTTTAAACTAGTGACTGGAAGCAGAAAGTATTCATGACCATGTTTATTAAGGTAATACAGTCTAGGTGAAGTTGGGCCAAAATACATGGGCCTCTATGGAGCTATGGGGCTTTTTGGGTCCAGTCCAGCGCCACAACAGGCCATTATATGAACTACCGATTTCAAAAGAGGCTTCACGAAATATCTGGCTGACTGCCCCCCTGGTTAAATATCTGGCTGACTGCCCCCCTGGTTAAATATCTGGCTGACTGCCCCCCTGGTTAAATATCTGTCTGACTGCCCCCCTGGTTAAATATCTGTCTGACTGCCCCCCCTGGTTAAATATCTGTCTGACTGCCCCCCTGGTTAAATATCTGTCTGACTGCCCCCCTGGTCTGAACCCATCCAGCCTTCCTGCCACAGCTCAGATTGGTGTCTTGAGCTCCCAGCACAGTTTATAGGGGCTGCACAGTTCATAATTTTGAAGTTACAAACTTTGCAAAGTATTGTGTTCACATTTGCTTAGCAAAGTATAATAAAATTCCAATGAGACGTGTACAAATGTTTTGTTATTCATTTTAGACACACACACACACACACACACACACACACACACACACACACACACACACACACACACACACACACACACACACACACACACACACACACACACACACACACACACACACACACACAATGGTAGTGGTACTTTCTGTCCCTGGCTTGGTGCAGAGTGACCTTACAGTCACAGAGTCAAAATAAAACAATTTAGATGGGCTTTTATACATTGAAACCATGCACAATGATAGATCTGCTAAAAAACAGGGTGACTATGATGGAAACATGACTCTATTATGTTCACATAACATAATGTAAGGGACCTGTGTTGTTAGTTGTTGCAGAAATGTCCTTTAGCAAGTAAAATCATGTTTGGGTACATTTTGGGCATTTCCTCTCCAAATCTGTGTCCGCCTAGCACTAATCTCACTAAAACATCTGTAACATCTGTCTAGTTTGTAGCACATTCATCAAATCTTGCCTATAAATTGATGACACCTTGGTGGACCTTTTCTCAATTCACTATATATGTTTTCAATGAGGTCTTGAGGCTCATTCACTACTCAGAATGCATATTTTCCATAGGCGGAGGTCTTAGCTTTTTCAGTCATCTTTTCCTGAGTAAGTGATCACAGTAGGACACTTTGGTGAGAGAAATGTGATGTTTTACACGGCATTCATTTATTTTTAGGGGTTAGCTGCCATTTGGAGAAGAAGTGCAGCCATAACCATTGTAGTTTTGTGTCCACAACTGTTCCAATTTGGGCACACACTTTAGGCGGAATTTCCCCAGTGGAGCCCCCTAGAGTTGAAGAGGTTTTAAGTCAAGTGGAGAAAAAATGCACCGTAAAATCCCGAGTGTTAATTTATCCAGGGACCCTTTAAGGGTCTATTTGCATAAATCAGAGGATTTTTACAGTTTAAACTTAATAAACAGGGTGGATGTGAAACGATGTGAAAAGTTCAGAATGACAGCACGTAATTATTACACCCTTTATGTACGCCCTCTAGTCCAGCGTTCGTCACTGGTGGGGAGTTGGACCAAAAAGTGTGTCTTGAGATGCTCTTGACAGGTCGCAGACAAAAAATAACTTTAACAGAGGTTATTGTCTATTCTTAGTCCTGAAGTCCTGATTTTCCTCGTTTGTTCTCACAGGTGAGACCAGCTGCAAATGACTTCTCCAAAAAGATAAAGTAAACCCAGATCTACTCAACATTAAACATGCCAATACTAAATCAAAAGACTTAACACCACTACACAGTAAAACTCAAAGGTTTTGATTGATTGATTGAAATATTTATTAACAGTTTGCAGAATTACAGTACATTTCAAGCACAAACTCAATACAAAGACTGTTAACTGTGAGTGGACGACCCAATTAAGCATTACACTTGTTTACAACAGGGTCCACATTGTTCAATTCATCAAAACATTTAGAGACATACAAATAGACACTTCTATGTAGTTAAAGAACAGAACAGGAATTCATCATAAAGGAAGCAAAAAGGGAAAAGATACATATACAGTGAGGGGAAAGGGGGGTGGGGGGGATTCAGATTTTACAGAGGCCAGTTTCGAATTGCAGCCATCCGTAGGTGCCCTTTGAGAGCGGTTTTGAAGGAGTCGGTTAACAGTTCTGATAGTCACAGGAAAACAGCTAGTCAATTTAGTAGTTTCCTGTAATCAACAACTTAACCATGCACTCATTTGATAGCAAAAAAAGAATGCAGGGCTAAGAGGAAGACCTGCATTGTGTGCTTGTGTCGGTCCGTCCGTGTACAGCTAATCTCCGGCACTGTTAACCCGGTTGATTTTGCACACACACTTGCACCAAAGTTTACAGAACGGCCTGTTATAGCGACACCAGGAGGCCAACTTTACTCCTCCAGATTCTGTCCAAAAATCCCGCAAATTGTTACACACTATCTCTATAGTCATGTGTTCAAGACGGATCTGTCCGATATTTCATATTCCATTCTAACTGGCTATCATTGGCTTTCAAAGTTTCCAGGATTGGCCCGTTTTGAACAAAAACCCTCAAATCATTGTGGGTGTGCAATTTACGTGAAATCTTTCACAGACTTTCCTACTAGGCTGATAAATATAGCCCACCCTTTTCACATTGGCCTGTTATAGCGCCACCAACAGGTGGATTTTTGCAAAACATATTTTTAGAACAAAATGACTCAAATCATCCAATTACGAAGAAATGTCACCCTTTTCACATTGGCCTATTATAGCGCCACCAGGAGGCTACAACCTGACCTGCCCTGGTGGAGACCTGTCCTATTATAGCGCCACCAGGAGGCCACAGCCTGACCTGCCCTGGTGGAGACCTGTCCTATTATAGCGCCACCAGGAGGCCACAACCTGACCTGCCCTGGTGGAGACCTGTCCTATTATAGCGCCACCAGGAGGCCACAACCTGACCTGCCCTGGTGGAGACCTGTCCTATTATAGCGCCACCAGGAGGCCACAACCTGACCTGCCCTGGTGGAGACCTGTCCTATTATAGCGCCACCAGGAGGCCACAACCTGACCTGCCCTGGTGGAGACCTGTCCTATTATAGCGCCACCAGGAGGCCACAACCTGACCTGCCCTGGTGGAGACCTGTCCTATTATAGCGCCACCAGGAGGCCACAACCTGACCTGCCCTGGTGGAGACCTGTCCTATTATAGCGCCACCAGGAGGCCACAACCTGACCTGCCCTGGTGGAGACCTGTCCTATTATAGCGCCACCAGGAGGCCACAACCTGACCTGCCCTGGTGAAGACCTGTCCTATTATAGCGCCACCAGGAGGCCACAACCTGACCTGCCCTGGTGAAGACCTGTCCTATTATAGCGCCACCAGGAGGCCACAACCTGACCTGCCCTGGTGAAGACCTGTCCTATTATAGCGCCACCAGGAGGCCACAACCTGACCTGCCCTGGTGGAGACCTGTCCTATTATAGCGCCACCAGGAGGCCACAGCCTGACCTACCCTGGTGGAGACCTGTCCTATTATAGCGCCACCAGGAGGCCACAGCCTGACCTGCCCTGGTGGAGACCTGTCCTATTATAGCACCACCAGGAGGCCACAAGCTGACCTACCCTGGTGAAGACCTGTCCTATTATAGCGCCACCAGGAGGCCACAACCTGACCTGCCCTGGTGGAGACCTGTCCTATTATAGCGCCACCAGGAGGCCACAACCTGACCTGCCCCCTGGTGGAGACCTGTCCTATTATAGCGCCACCAGGAGGCCACAACCTGACCTGCCCCCTGGTGGAGACCTGTCCTATTATAGCGCCACCAGGAGGCCACAGCCTGACCTGCCCTGGTGGAGACCTGTCCTATTATAGCGCCACCAGGAGGCCACAACCTGACCTGCCCTGGTGGAGACCTGTCCTATTATAGCGCCACCAGGAGGCCACAACCTGACCTGCCCTGGTGGAGACCTGTCCTATTATAGCGCCACCAGGAGGCCACAACCTGACCTGCCCTGGTGGAGACCTGTCCTATTATAGCGCCACCAGGAGGCCACAACCTGACCTGCCCTGGTGGAGACCTGTCCTATTATAGCGCCACCAGGAGGCCACAACCTGACCTGCCCTGGTGGAGACCTGTCCTATTATAGCGCCACCAGGAGGCCACAACCTGACCTGCCCTGGTGGAGACCTGTCCTATTATAGCGCCACCAGGAGGCCACAACCTGACCTGCCCTGGTGGAGACCTGTCCTATTATAGCGCCACCAGGAGGCCACAACCTGACCTGCCCTGGTGAAGACCTGTCCTATTATAGCGCCACCAGGAGGCCACAACCTGACCTGCCCTGGTGAAGACCTGTCCTATTATAGCGCCACCAGGAGGCCACAACCTGACCTGCCCTGGTGAAGACCTGTCCTATTATAGCGCCACCAGGAGGCCACAACCTGACCTGCCCTGGTGGAGACCTGTCCTATTATAGCGCCACCAGGAGGCCACAGCCTGACCTACCCTGGTGGAGACCTGTCCTATTATAGCGCCACCAGGAGGCCACAGCCTGACCTGCCCTGGTGGAGACCTGTCCTATTATAGCACCACCAGGAGGCCACAAGCTGACCTACCCTGGTGAAGACCTGTCCTATTATAGCGCCACCAGGAGGCCACAACCTGACCTGCCCTGGTGGAGACCTGTCCTATTATAGCGCCACCAGGAGGCCACAACCTGACCTGCCCCCTGGTGGAGACCTGTCCTATTATAGCGCCACCAGGAGGCCACAACCTGACCTGCCCTGGTGGAGACCTGTCCTATTATAGCGCCACCAGGAGGCCACAACCTGACCTGCCCTGGTGAAGACCTGTCTTATTATAGCGCCACCAGGAGGCCACAACCTGACCTGCCCTGGTGGAGACCTGTCCTATTATAGCGCCACCAGGAGGCCACAACCTGACCTGCCCCCTGGTGGAGACCTGTCCTATTATAGCGCCACCAGGAGGCCACAACCTGACCTGCCCTGGTGAAGACCTGTCTTATTATAGCGCCACCAGGAGGCCACAACCTGACCTGCCCTGGTGGAGACCTGTCCTATTATAGCGCCACCAGGAGGCCACAACCTGACCTGCCCTGGTGGAGACCTGTCCTATTATAGCGCCACCAGGAGGCCACAACCTGACCTGCCCTGGTGGAGACCTGTCCTATTATAGCGCCACCAGGAGGCCACAACCTGACCTGCCCTGGTGGAGACCTGTCCTATTATAGCGCCACCAGGAGGCCACAACCTGACCTGCCCTGGTGGAGACCTGTCCTATTATAGCGCCACCAGGAGGCCACAACCTGACCTGCCCTGGTGGAGACCTGTCCTATTATAGCGCCACCAGGAGGCCACAACCTGACCTGCCCTGGTGGAGACCTGTCCTATTATAGCGCCACCAGGAGGCCACAACCTGACCTGCCCTGGTGGAGACCTGTCCTATTATAGCGCCACCAGGAGGCCACAACCTGACCTGCCCTGGTGGAGACCTGTCCTATTATAGCGCCACCAGGAGGCCACAACCTGACCTGCCCTGGTGGAGACCTGTCCTATTATAGCGCCACCAGGAGGCCACAACCTGACCTGCCCTGGTGGAGACCTGTCCTATTATAGCGCCACCAGGAGGCCACAACCTGACCTGCCCTGGTGGAGACCTGTCCTATTATAGCGCCACCAGGAGGCCACAACCTGACCTGCCCTGGTGGAGACCTGTCCTATTGTAGCGCCACCAGGAGGCCACAACCTGACCTGCCCTGGTGGAGACCTGTCCTATTATAGCACCACCAGGAGGCCACAACCTGACCTGCCCTGGTGGAGACCTGTCCTATTATAGCGCCACCAGGAGGCCACAACCTGACCTGCCCTGGTGGAGACCTGTCCTATTATAGCGCCACCAGGAGGCCACAACCTGACCTGCCCTGGTGGAGACCTGTCCTATTATAGCGCCACCAGGAGGCCACAACCTGACCTGCCCTGGTGGAGACCTGTCCTATTATAGCGCCACCAGGAGGCCACAACCTGACCTGCCCTGGTGGAGACCTGTCCTATTATAGCGCCACCAGGAGGCCACAACCTGACCTGCCCTGGTGGAGACCTGTCCTATTATAGCGCCACCAGGAGGCCACAACCTGACCTGCCCTGGTGGAGACCTGTCCTATTATAGCGCCACCAGGAGGCCACAACCTGACCTGCCCTGGTGGAGACCTGTCCTATTATAGCGCCACCAGGAGGCCACAACCTGACCTGCCCTGGTGTAGAGTATAAGTGATTTTTTACGGTTAAAACAAGACATTTTTGTTAAAAGGTTAAATCACTATTCTGATAGTAATCAATGATCGACAGGCATGAAGGAGTTTGTATCAAACACCCGTAAGTATATTTGTAGTCGTGCGTGTGTGCCTGCGTCAGAGGATTTGAGCCCGCCTTACGGAGTGTCTGACAAGAACCTGCATTCATTCATTAACATGTTAGTAATAATAATATTAATAATAGATTGATTAACATGTTAGTAATAATAATATTAACTAGAACTGCACTCTGTCGAGTGCCTACTTGCTTGTTACACACTAGTAGTGCACAAGCAGAGCGTGCAAGTAGGACTGTAGACTGCCACAAACGTTCAAATCTCAGCCTCTCTGTGAAAGAACGTTTGCAATATTGAATTATTAGGTTTAGCTATTTGCCACGTACCTTGCTTTTGGAGGAAAAAAAGTAGTATTTTGAAGTATGATAATGATTACTTATGCCTGATATGGCAGTGGTGTCAGATTACATACATAGGGGCATTACCTTTAGTCCAGCAGACACTGAAACTGTCACGGTCCGTGACATGTTATGTTTTCTTGTGTACCTTTTATTTTGTAGTATTGTTTTGTGCCATCCTGTCTTCCCCTGTAGTTCTGTACCTGCCTTGTCTATAACCTGTGTTGTGATCAGTCTTTGTTTTCCACCTGTGTCCTCTTAGTCCCCCAGCCAATCCCTGTCTTGATTTTGAGTTTTGTTCATCTGTGTCTAGTTATCCCATGTCTATAAGTATGCCCTTGTGTTTTCAGTTCTTTGTTGGTTCGTAAATTGTTGTCAGTGTATTCTAGCTCCTTGTGGTTCCTTGTATATTTCCTAGTCCCAGTGTTTTTCCTTGCTCCTAGTTATCCCTAGTTTCCTCGTGTTTCCTGTGTTTTGTTCCTGTACCTGGTTTTTGGTTAATAAACCACCGTGCACTCGACCTGCCTTGTGTCTGCCTCATCCTCTGCCATTGTCCTGCGCTTGGGTCCTACACACCTCTGACTCTGATCGTGACAGTACGAACCAACCACGATGGACCCAGCGGACAATGCAGAGGTGGACGATTTTTCCAAACTGCTGCTCTCCATGAGTTCCATAATGGAAGACTGCCTTCGTCCGTCCACCAGTGCAGAGAAGAAGATCGAGTCTGTGAAACAGGTTCTCCGCGTGGCCTACTCCAGGCCCGACCTAGCAGGCAAGCTGGATGGGGTTATTAAGGGGTTGTGGGCTGCCATAGGCAATGTGCCTGCTAGCCTTCGGGCTGCTAGCCTCCGACCTGCTTCACCACCTGCTCTCCAGCCTGCTAGCCCTCAATCTGCTTGCCTGTCTGCTCACCATCCCAGCTTGCCCTTTACCTGGAAGAACTTTGGGGTGACCAGGGAGGTGTTTTTTGAAGACGGTGAGTTCCTTGAGCAACTTGCTCAATATTGGAGGAGGGACCGTGAATTTGCAAAGTATTTTGCGTTTTTTCGGTGGGAGAGTCGTGGTGCCCCTCAGCCTCAGTGGGCACCTGGTTCGATTTCTCCAACCTCCTCTACACTTCCTGCCACCCACGAGCCTCTGCTGCCCAGCGCCCACGAGCCTCTGCTGCCCAGCGCCCACGAGCCTCTGCTGCCCAGCGCCCACGAGCCTCTGCTGCCCAGCGCCTACGAGCCTCTGCTGCCCAGCATCCAGGAGCCCCAGCTGACCAGCCACTTTGAGTGTCCACCGGCAAGCGATACTGAGTCCTCGCTGTCTAGCGACTCCAAGTCTCAGCTGCTGTCCGGTGAGGCCAAGACTCCACTGCTGCCCAGCGTGACTCCGCCCCCAGCCCTGCCTGGTACCTTATCAGCCTTCTGTACCACTATCCGGCCGGACCCCCTGTCGGCTGCCCACGACGACGTCCTGCCGGACCCCCCGTCGGCCGTCCCCGCCGACATCCTGCCGGACCCCCCGTCGGCTGCCCACACCGACGTCCTGCCGGACCCCCCATCGGCTGCCCACAACGACGTCCTGTCGGACCCCCCGTCGGCCGTCCCCGCCGACGTCCTGCCTGACCCCCCGTCGGCTGCCCACGCCAACGTCCTGCCGGACCCCCCGTCGGCTGCCCACGCCAACGTCCTGCCGGACCCCCCGTTGGCTGGCCCCGCCGACGTCCTGCCGGACCCCCCGTTGGCTGCCCACGCCAACGTCCTGCCGGACCCCCCGTCGGCTGCCCACGCCAACGTCCTGCCGGACCCCCCGTCGGCTGGCCCCGCCGACGTCCTGCCGGACCCCCCGTCGGCTGCCCACGCCAACGTCCTGCCGGACCCCCCATCGGCCGTCCCCGCCGACGTCCTGCCGGACCCCCCGTCGGCTGCCCACGCCAACGTCCTGCCGGACCCCCCGTCGGCCGTCCCCGTCGACATCCTGCCGGACCCCCCGTCGGCTGGCCCCGCCGACGTGCCACCTGACCCCCGCTCCTCGCTTCTAGTGACTGTGTCTCCTTGTCCCCAGGTTCCCCTGTCTCCATGCCCTTCTACTCCAGTTTCCCAGCGTAGCTCCCTTTCTCCGTCTGCCAGCCCCTTTGTCCCCCATGTCTCAGGCCCTCAGTTTCCCCAGGCTATGTCCAGTCCCCAGCCCCCTCTGTTCCACTCTGTCCCACCTACCAGCCCGTTAGTCCTTCTCCCTGTCTGTCTGTCCGCCTGTCTGTCTGTATGCTTGTCTGCTAGTGTGAATGCCTGTCTGTTTGTCCGTCTTTCGACCCCCCAGTCCTCCTGTTGCCCTTCTGACCCCTTTACCCGCCTATTGTGTCAAACATCATGTCTGTCTGCCTGCCTGATTGTCTGTCAGTTGATCTGTCTGTCCCTCGGTTTGTCCCACCTGTTGTCTGTGTGCTTGTCTGTGTGTTTGCCCGCCTGCCTGTCTGTGTGATTCCTTGTGTAGTTGTTTCTGTGTTTTGACCGTTTTTTTGCCCTGCCCAGTCCATGCCAGTCGGTGTTTAGTCCTGTGCCCCAGTTTCTTTTTCTAGCCCCTGGTCCCATGGCCCAGTGCCCCTCCTTCCAGACCCCCACCACCCACCCTGCTCGATGTTTAGGGATGTTTAGGGATGTCTGGAAGCCATCCCTTGAGGGGGAGGCACTGTCACGGTCCGTGACATGTTATGTTTTCTTGTGTACCTTTTATTTTGTAGTATTGTTTTGTGCCATCCTGTCTTCCCCTGTAGTTCTGTACCTGCCTTGTCTATAACCTGTGTTGTGATCAGTCTTTGTTTTCCACCTGTGTCCTCTTAGTCCCCCAGCCAATCCCTGTCTTGATTTTGAGTTTTGTTCATCTGTGTCTAGTTATCCCATGTCTATAAGTATGCCCTTGTGTTTTCAGTTCTTTGTTGGTTCGTAAATTGTTGTCAGTGTATTCTAGCTCCTTGTGGTTCCTTGTATATTTCCTAGTCCCAGTGTTTTTCCTTGCTCCTAGTTATCCCTAGTTTCCTCGTGTTTCCTGTGTTTTGTTCCTGTACCTGGTTTTTGGTTAATAAACCACCGTGCACTCGACCTGCCTTGTGTCTGCCTCATCCTCTGCCATTGTCCTGCGCTTGGGTCCTACACACCTCTGACTCTGATCGTGACAGAAACATGTCATCGTTACGTAGCACCTGACTGATAACATTACCGCGGCGGCGGTGGCTCAGGGGTAGGGTGCCTGGATGGCAACCGTAAGGTTGCCAGTTCGAACCCAGGCTCCCCCAGAGTTACTGTCGAAGTGTCCTTGAGCAAGACACTGAACCCCAAATTGCTCCCGATGTGCTAGTTGGTGCCTTGCATGGTTTCCGCTGCCATGGGTGTATGAATGGGTGAATGTAATGCACAATCTCTGTAAAGCACCTTGGATAAAGGCGCTATATAAATGCACCATTTACCATTTACTTGCACGCTCTGCTTGCGCAAGTAATAAACAGGAACAACAGACTTTAAAGAATCAATTTATTAAACAATTACATTTCTACAAATGATCAGACAATAGCATATAACATGAAAATAATCAGATGGGGGTCCCCGGTACGACACATGTTCAGATGGGGGTCCCTGGTACAACACATGTTCAGATGGGGGTCCCTGGTACGACACATGTTCAGATGGGGGTCCCTGGTACAACACATGTTCAGATGGGGGTCCCTGGTACAACACATGTTCAGATGGGGGTCCCTGGTACAACACATGTTCAGATGGGGGTCCCTGGTACAACACATGTTCAGATGGGGGTCCCCGGTACAACACATGTTCAGATGGGGGTCCCCGGTACAACACATGTTCAGATGGGGGTCCCTGGTACAACACATGTTCAGATGGGGGTCCCTGGTACAACACATGTTCAGATGGGGGTCCCTGGTACAACACAAGTTCAGATGGGGGTCCCCGGTACAACACATGTTCAGATGGGGGTCCCTGGTACAACACATGTTCAGATGGGGGTCCCTGGTACAACACATGTTCAGATGGGGGTCCCTGGTACAACACATGTTCAGATGGGGGTCCCTGGTACAACACATGTTCAGATGGGGGTCCCCGGTACAACACATGTTCAGATGGGGGTCCCTGGTACAACACATGTTCAGATGGGGGTCCCTGGTACAACACATGTTCAGATGGGGGTCCCTGGTACAACACATGTTCAGATGGGGGTCCCTGGTACAACACATGTTCACATGGGGGTAAACTGGAAGTAAAGAGAAGAGGAGGGGAGATCTTACAGAGGCCAGTTTCGAATTGCAGCCGTCCGTAGGTGCCCTTTGAGAGCGGTTTTGAAGGAGTCAAGGGATTCACATGTCTTAATGACTGTTGGTAGGGCGTTCCACATTTTGGTGGCATAGGAGCGAAAATAATTTAGTCCCTTGTTTGTGCCGAATCTGGGTTGTACATGGTTTGTTGCACTCCCTCTGGTGTTGTGGGTGTGGACTTCGTTTACATTAAGGAAGTATTTACACAGGTACATGGGTATCTTAGTGAAGTATCTAGACAGGTACATGGTATCTTAGTGAAATATTTAGACAGGTACATGGGTATCTTAGTGAAGTATCTAGACAGGTACATGGGTATCTTAGTGAAGTATCTAGACAGGTACATGGGTATCTTAGTGAAGTATCTAGACAGGTACATGGGTATCTTGGTGGTGTATTGAATCTTGTGGACCAGACCCATTGCAAGATGCTGTACTCTGTCGACGACCCTAAGCCATCCCAGCCTGTCAAAGTGGGCAGGGGTGAGGTGGGTTCGGGGGGTGAGGCCAAGTAGGAGCCTGATCAGTTTGTTTTGGGAGGTCTGGAGCCTTGTTTTAAGGGCCTTTGAGGTGCTGTGGTACCAAGAGGTGGATGCATAGTCAAAGAAACCTTGTACGAGGGCTCCTGTTAAGGTCTTCAAGGTGTTTTTGCTGACCAGTGAGGAGATCCTGTAAAGTACAGTTATAATGCACGTAACTCGAGAACCGTTCGCCCCACCGACTTTCTAATGTCAAAGACCCCCAAATAAATATGCATTTGTCCACGGGGGGATCCGTGGACAAATGCCACATCTGAAGATCTTTCAGAGAGACATTACACAAAACAGTTGTTTTTCTTTTTTTTAAGGTGTATTTGTATATTTCAAATATCTGATGTAGGACCAGGCTTTCCCAAACTGTGGCGCGCGCACCCCTTGTTGTGTGTGGACGACCTGCAGGTGGTGCGTGACATGAAAAGGATTATGGCGGACGGTATAGTGTTATTTAACACAAACGTCAAAATCCGGTAAAACACCATTTTTTTATAGAGCTGTTCGAGATGGGAGAGCAGCAGCAGCTCAGTCTCTCTCTCTCTCTCTCTCTCTCTCTCTGTTTTGACATTCCTCCCCACAGCCCCCCCTTTCCTAACCTGACGCTGCCAGATCCAAGAAGCTTGCTACACAAATTTGTTTCACAGCTTATTGGGATCTGGGATCGCGGAAGCAAATTTGATGACGGGGCTGTTCCTTTTTTTCAAGATACTTGGTAGATGATTGGATGGGACCGTCTGTCTATCACCGTGTGGGCGTGCAAACACAACCAATCATATTGACGTGTCTATATAGCGTCACATCCGGTTTTGCACATATCCCGCCCTTAGCTCACGCTGATTGGTTCGGTACGGAGCGGTTCGGTGTTAGCTGAACTCCCTGAGAGGTCCCAGATGGTTGTGGTGTTGGGGTACATGGTTACCCAATACCGCCCCCATCTGGCAAAGTCAGGTTACCCCTTTCCAAGTTCCCTCACATATCCAGCGTCACAGTTTCAACTCAAGACAAGACATGAAGCCAACTCACATTGTCCATTATTATTTTGTCCACGCTTTGCAAAGTAAAATCCACAGGTTGTAGCATTAGTATTTAGTAGGCTGTGTTAACCAGCGCTATAATGAAGAACTGTGCAGGGAACCCCTTTTGGTGTTTTAAGCATTATGTTATACTTTAGCTATTGAAAAATAGCAGATCTACAAGCTTGTAGATCTGCTATTTCTTTTTAAATCGTGAAAATGTGCCTCAAATCTTTGAATATATATTGTTACAGAGTGAACATTTTTAACTCAAATCTTTGCTACTGGGAGGTCACTGGAACTACATATTTTCAGATGGGGTCATGGCCTATTACATATAATGTTGGGGTCCTTGACATGAAATATTGAGCACCACTGATATAGAAACATAAGTATTTCAGAAAACTGTCATGCTTTAGAAGACACATGTCAGGCCTAAATGGGTTAACAACACCAGCCAGCTGCAAATGCTTCGATTAATTGATTGTGTGTGTGTGTGTGTGTGTGTGTGTGTGTGTGCGCGTGCGTGCGTGTGCGTGGCTCTCAATATAATGAAGCCCAAAACTAGACTTGATTTATCATGATATAAAAACTTGAACAATGACTGTACATCATCAACAGATCTGCTCTTCTAACTAATTAAATTAAAAGAAAATCAATTCAATTTTATTATAGTGTCAAATCACAACAAGTTGTCTCAAGACATTGAATTGAATTGAATCGTATAATGGTGTTTCATTCACAAAGACAAATGAGTGTGTGCGGTGAACAGTCACAGGCAAACTCAAAACTAGATTAAGTACTTAAAAACAGCACCACTTTTCAATTCGCCAATATGAATCGTCACATCATATTTGTATAGATGTATCTCACATTGTTACATTTAATTTCCTACTACAAGACCATGTTCAACTAAGTATAGGGTTTAAGTGGTTAGGGGCAAAGATTTTGAATGTTACTTACTTACTTCTGTTCTGACTGATGCTATGAAATGCTTGTAAACAAAAGGTCATGTTTCCTCTCATTAGCTTTGATTGATTGAATTTTGATTGAAATATTTATTAACAGTTTGTAGAATTTACAGTACATTTTAAGCACAAACTCAATACAAAGACTGTCAACTGTGAGTGGACGACCCAATTAAGCATTACACTTGTTTACAACAGGGTCCACATTGTTCAATTCATCAAAACATTTAAAGACATACAAACATTTAGAGACATACAAATAGACATTTCTATGTAGCTAAAGAACAGAACAGGAATTCATCATATGGGAAGCAAAAAAGGGAAAAGATACAATATACAGTGAGGGAAAATGGGGTGGGGGGGACTGTTGATCTTTTCCCCAGTGTGTGGCATCCCAGATGACAAGCTGGTAGAGGCTCATGGTAGTTTTGACATGGCTGCCTGTCATCTGTGTTACACGCCATATCCTGCCGAGGAGGCTAAGGTGAGGTCTGGCTCTCGTCAACTGAGCAAACGTACAAGTAACCTGTGTGTGCTTGTGTGTGTGATGACGAATCTTTCCTTAATTGTCCTGTTTTACAGCATGCCATTATGAACGACAGTGTCCCCACATGTTCATTCTGTGCTGGGACAGTCAAGCCTAACATCGTGTTTTTTTGGAGAGGACCTTCCTGAGAAGTACTTCTTCGACCTACTAATCATTATGGGCACATCCTTACAGGTAAATGTCAGTCCTCTTTATTTATAGGATTTTGAGGTACAAAGAACATGAATGTAGGGCTGCAACAGTTAATTGAAATAATTGATTTAATTCATTATAAAATATATAATATCATTTTTAATAATCGAGTTTGCAGGATTATTTATCCATGATTTTTTTTTAAACCACTTTTAAACTGGTATCCCTATATTGTGGGCATAATAGACAAAAATAGAACATCTACCACAGGGGTGTCCAAAGTGTGGCAGCTTCATACCTGAACTGTATTATGAACAGCCCAAAAAATGTATGGGACATTTTTACATTCAAGTTTTTTTCCCAGAGTATATTTTGTCAGTGTTCCTTGTTCCTTGTATTTCTTTCTTTTTGTTAGGGTCTTTAGGGTTAGCGTGTCTGGCTAATCGGTAGGCGGTGGCTTCAGCTGCAGAACCTGACAAAGGTTACGATCCAGCTTATAGATCACTTCAATCATGAATGAACTGGCCTTGTTTCCCTTTTTACGCACCATGTCGATAACGAGGCGTGCTTTGTCTTGTGTGAGTCTTTCCGCATTGACGGTGTCCATTTCTTCATAAGTGATGATGTCTTCATCCAGAAGTTCATCCAGCAGTCTGTTCACGGTGGTGCCTGAGATTCTTTGGATGAACTCCTTCCTCACGGTCTTCAGCCTGTTCTCTGCTCCTTCGATGACCTGGGTCGCATGTTGCTGAGAGGCAGCAGCACCTTGAAGAAGAAGGATTAATTTGATTATTAGTGGCGTAATTATAAAATAACCAAGATAATATATTACAGCACAATTCTACTGTGGTAGAGGTTTGGGGTTGTATGTTTACGTTGTCATGATGTAATCTGTTACTGTAACTGAGACAGATATCTGGCTCTGTTACTGTAACTGAGACAGATATCTGGCTCCGTTACTGTAATGTTTACCAGTTTCGAATGGTCATTCGAATCGTAGAGCGAGTGTAAAGCGAGTATTGGTAAAGGGCGATATCCCACTCTCTCCCAATTGGCCCAAAAATACCTCTCTGCACCATGCAGTAGTGTAGAAAGTGAACGGCTATTTAGCTCAGCCTCAAACATTCTCGATGAAAAGAGGAATAGGCTCACAGCTGAACATACAGAGATGATTATTTTCATCAAAAATAACCTGCCTCTTACCTTTGCAAAACCCAAAGCGGCCTAGAGTCACTCTTTACATACAGTAGCAGTAGGCTAGTAGCACACAGGCTATTTGATGCCATTTATATGCACAGTATTTTTTTTTTTTATATTTGTATGTGGAGTGGAGTTGTTTGTTAATTTTATTAGCATCATTAACACTGACTCTTCTGACCAGAATGGAACAGAGCCTTCATTGGTATCATTAACACTGACTCTGTTTGACCAGAATGGAACAGAGCCTTCATTGGTATCATTAACACTGACTCTGTTTGACCAGAATGGAACAGAGCCTTCATTAGTATCATTAACACTGACTCTGTTTGACCAGAATGGAACAGAGCCTTCATTAGCGTCATTAACACTGACTCTGTTTGACCAGAATGGAACAGAGCCTTCATTAGCGTCATTAACACTGACTCTGTTTGACCAGAATGGAACAGAGCCTTCATTAGCGTCATTAACACTGACTCTGTTTGACCAGAATGGAACAGAGCCTTCATTGGTATCATTAACACTGACTCTTCTGACCAGAATGGAACAGAGCCTTCATTGGTATCATTAACACTGACTCTGTTTGACCAGAATGGAACAGAGCCTTCATTAGTATCATTAACACTGACTCTGTTTGACCAGAATGGAACAGAGCCTTCATTAGCGTCATTAACACTGACTCTGTTTGACCAGAATGGAACAGAGCCTTCATTAGCATCATTAACACTGACTCTGTTTGACCAGAATGGAACAGAGCCTTCATTAGTATCATTAACACTGACTCTGTTTGACCAGAATGGAACAGAGCCTTCATTAGTATCATTAACACTGACTCTGTTTGACCAGAATGGAACAGAGCCTTCATTAGCATCATTAACACTGACTCTGTTTGACCAGAATGGAACAGAGCCTTCATTAGCATCATTAACACTGACTCTGTTTGACCAGAATGGAACAGAGCCTTCATTAGCATCATTAACACTGACTCTGTTTGACCAGAATGGAACAGAGCCTTCATTAGTATCATTAACACTGACTCTGTTTGACCAGAATGGAACAGAGCCTTCATTAGCATCATTAACACTGACTCTGTTTGGTCCGTCTCCGTGTGTTTGTGTGTGTGTGTTACATTAGACATTAAGATAAACTTTTCATGCTTTCAATGAGTTATGCACCTGGCACAACAAATACAATTAAGCGCCTTTTCTTTACTTTCTTACCTGGCAGCGCAGCAGAAGGGTTCCATTCCTTGAGTTCTGGATACCTGATGAGAATCTCTGGATCTTTGAGAAGTGTAAGGAACTGAGATGAAGTTCCCTCTCCTCCACTAATCACTGCATTAATAAGCTCAATACAAACATCTTCTGGCTGCGCTGTATGCTTCAGTTTGTTATAAACTCTGTCATCAATAATCCCCTCACTCTGAGCATGCTGTAGAATGATGAGATCTGATCTGAGCCACTTGATCAGTTCCACCTTGTTGGCCACCAATATGTCCACAGAGCCCTATAGGATGAGAAGCACGTAGTATTATTTTCAATATGCAAATTAATTGTATTAATGAACCTTATTTTGAGCTGCTATTTGCCAGTAAACCAACCTGTAGAGGATCTCCGTGAGAGGAAGCCATGGTCTTCTCTGGATGAGGCACAGCTGTTGAACAAAGAAGAAATGTAACCTTTTCTCATTGGTAGGAGTGTAAACTCCACCTCATTGGACAGAACTCACTGGTCCTCATTCACAACGGCGTGTACGCGCATAACGTGACGCTACGTGAGCGGAGCGTGAGCGGACAGGCATTTACGTGGATTCCCACATTGTGTGGGAATTCATGGCCATCTCCGTGAACTTGACGGTGACGTTGGTTGGTCGGAAACTCTGCACATAGCTACACCAGCTCTCATGGTAGTCTAAAGGCCATACGCTTGTGTAGAAGGCTTTAGTCTTCATGCTGAATCAATAAAAAGTTCCCAAATCTCAGATAGAATATGTAGGCATGTGTCCCCAACATTGGTCAGCACATAAACAAATGATATAGCCTATATAAAAGCCAAGTATCACTTGTATGCCTACTGTATATGCATGCATTCTAGAGGCAAGTTAGCCTAGAGTCCCATACAGAAACTGCCCCCGAGCCCGACACCTTTCTATTTATTTATTAGGATATTTCTAGCATGCACGATTGAGCTTCACTCACGGCAGCAATGCGTTGTGAGCTTGTAGATCGGCTCTCGCGGACTCACGCTGCATGTTAAAAAACAAACTCACAATTATAATAAGAACATACACTTATCTGCATTCTGCACTGTACGAATCCAACGTTGTTTAGTGTAGTAATGTCTGCAGTAGGCCTATTTAAATTAAGTTATGGAGCTCCTTTGAGTCAGTCTGACTGTCGGTGTGTGTGTGTGTGTGTGTGTGTGTGTGTGTGTGTGTGTGGACAGCAGCATGCTGCCGCTGAACCGAGTCCAATCTGGGTGAAATTCACATTGGAAAATTAATATAACGGCGCAGCGAGCCCGGCCCGGACAGAACACGGCCCGGACCGACTGGCTTTTAGCTCTAATGCATTCTGTGGTTCACAGACATGCCGGTCTGACAGACAGACAGCAGTCCACATTATGGCATCAGCGCGTGCAATTCGGACAGTCATAGTTTTAAGCCAGCTCACCTTAATTCATTATAATATGGGCAACTGTAGCTGTGTAGGCTGTAGGCTACTACATTGATCTCATCATGAGATCAATGTTTGGTGCCAAATGTCCCGCGAATCATCAGTGAGCACCGTCTCGCGATCGAGAAAGGCCGTCATAGGCGAAGGATATCAAATGGAACACAACCACCCTAAAGACTAATCATTGTGTATATTCCTGCACTATACCTGCATCGAGTGACCTGGGTACATAGAATTTGATCTATTGAAGATTCTGACCTTCAAATGTACATCATTTTTGTTTTGATTGTATTGCTGTATTGTTCTTTCTGCTTTGGCAATGTAAACGTATGTTTTCTCATGCCAATAAAGCCCTTTGAATTGAATTGAATTGAATTAATATGACGAGATCATGAAAGGATCTGACAAAGAGGATATAGGCTAACCGCTATATGCCTACGTGTCCATGATCAGAACAAATCCATTTGTTCACTGTTGTATATCATTTAAAGCTTATGAATCATGCAGGCTATGATTTCCTTTTTTTAATATATTTTTTATCCCACGATTTTGTAACCCATTTTTCACCCCTGTGTCAATCATCTAATGTGATCCTGGGCTCTACACACCCTCCACCAACCTAGTCCCCATATATGGGGGACAAGGGGAGACCAACCTAGTCCCCATATATGGGGGACAAGGGGAGACCAACCTAGTCCCCATATATGGGGGACAAGGGGAGACCAACCTAGTCCCCATATATGGGGGACAAGGGGAGAGCAACCTAGTCCCCATATATGGGGGACAAGGGGAGACCAACCTAGTCCCCATATATGGGGGACAAGGGGAGACCAACCTAGTCCCCATATATGGGGGACAAGGGGAGACCAACCTAGTCCCCATATTATATATGGGGGACAAGGGGAGAGCAACGGACTTGAACTCATGCTTCCTTCATGCCTGAGTGTCCAAGTTGCTCCTTTACACCTGACAGGGGGGAGTTTCCCTGGTTGGACGTAGCGCGTGGAAGGAACACGTTATTCCAACCAGTTCCTTTCCCCTCCATCAGGCGCCCCGGCTGGCCAGGGGGAGGCAGTTTAGAGACCAGTTCCTTTCCCCTCCATCAGGCGCCCCGGCTGGCCAGGGGGAGGCAGTATAGAGACCAGTTCCTTTCCCCTCCATCAGGCGCCCCGGCTGGCCAGGGGGAGGCGGTATAGAGACCAGTTCCTTTCCCCTCCATCAGGCGCCCTGGCTGGCCAGGGGGAGGCAGTATAGAGACCAGTTCCTTTCCCCTCCATCAGGCGCCCTGGCTGGCCAGGGGGAGGCAGTTTAGAGACCAGTTCCTTTCCCCTCCATCAGGCGCCCCGGCTGGCCAGGGGGAGGCAGTATAGAGACCAGTTCCTTTCCCCTCCATCAGGCGCCCCGGCTGGCCAGGGGGAGGCAGTTTAGAGACCAGTTCCTTTCCCCTCCATCAGGCGCCCTGGCTGGCCAGGGGGAGGCAGTATAGAGACCAGTTCCTTTCCCCTCCATCAGGCGCCCCGGCTGGCCAGGGGGAGGCAGTTTAGAGACCAGGATTACTGCATGTTTTTTAGGGGACAGGGAGAACATGCAAACTCCACACAGAACCGTCTGAATTCAGTATGATTAGGCCCAACCCCCAGAACAGTCTGCCCTATCCTCATTATGATTAGGCCTTCTTTTCAACCAGTTGCCCATAGATTTCCCATCTGGAACAAATTAATTCCACTCATGTTTCACCAGACACATTGTTTTATGTTTTTCTTTTCTTTCTGTTAAAACGCTTTACCCTCCCTACCTAATATTAGGATTATTTTGATCATCCCTTCTCCCTTCAATTAATTAATATTAGATTATTTTAATTTAATCTGTTTAATATTTACTTATTTTATTTTGACTGACAAACCATATTCCTCTTCTGACCAGTAGACAGATGTGACGACCAACTATTCCCTCTGCATTTGACAGTAGGAGATTGATAGATACCTGACATTGACTGATTGCTCGCTTATCCTGACGTGTAGACAGGTGACATTTGACTTAGGGCGCTTTCACACCCAAAGTTCGCTTAGAAGGTCCGGATCAAGGACCAAGGACCAAATATTTGCATTTAGATTTTGGTCCGTTTGGTGTTCACACTGGACTTTGTAAAGCGCACCAAATATGTAAACAAATGACACGTGGACATGTTAAGCGAACCAAATAGTGAGGGGGAAAAGAACATGAGGGGAAATCACTGTCTACAATTTTTGGGGCAACCTTCAGTCACACAGAGAGAGAAGAGAACAGCAACATGACAGGCAGCAACAACTTGCTATTGCATTCATTCTTATTAATTATTTTATTAGCCAAATAAGAGCAACAGATGAACAGAGGAGCAGGTGTTTGAACAATAATGTGCTTGCTGCTGAATGCTGATGCATAAATTCACGGAGACGTATAGCCTACAACAAGGTATCCCCGATAAAAAGGACTTTTAATTCTTCCATGCACCTTCACCCGATTAGATAATGTTATTTCTGCGCATCAAATCGGCGCCGCGGCGGGCATTTCCATGTCATCTTATGGTTTGGTCAGTTGGTTATTGAGCTTCAAGTCAGAACAGCTCCGCTGCAGCTAATTGAGTTGACCTAGTTTTACGTCTTTTGCTATAGTGATGTAATCAATTAATCATTTGGGACCACCTGTGTATAGCTTATTTAACATTGGCTTTTTCTCGATACCTGCGGCCTGCGCGACATGGATGATTTTAAATATTTCTCTGTCTCTGCGTCTCTCCCATATAAATATATGGGTCTCTCCCCCAGTCCCCTCATGTGCGTGCGCGCCCACGCGCCCACACACACACACACACACACACACACACACACACACACACACACACACAAAAAAAGGAGGGGACACGAGTTGAAAGAGAAACTCGCATGAAGACTCATGCATCGCAGATTCGCATGCTTTGTCATAACTTTGCGTGGCGGCGGCCGGCCGCCGGTGCATGCTTAAAATAAACAGATCTACAAGCTTACATCGTGTGCCATACCGTACACCATTCCATGTCGATAACTTGTACATTTTGCGCATGTGAACCTCGTATGCTGCGCTGCGCCTCGACATATATACTGTATGCGTCTACTATTAAAATCAGACTGTCAGCTGTCATATGATCCCCGATCCCCGTAAAAAAATACATGCTTTTATAACTATAATTATTAATGCAGCCTCACAACTGCCGACGCCCGACGGCTATTTTGCCTATCGTCCTGTATTTGGTCCTCTATAAAGTCCGAATGCATTCACACCAGTAACGAAGCGCACCGTGGTTCGTTTGGAAGCGAACCGAGTCCGGCCTTTTTTAGCGGACCATGGTTCGTTTCTTTGATCCGCACCAGAGTTCGGATGCACGTTCACACCAACCGAACCAAAGGGGTAAGCGGACCATGGTTCGTTTTAAACGAACCAAACATGTCCGGTGTGAAAGCGCCCTTAATTGACTATTTTATTTTATTGTATTACAAGGATTTTCCATTTTTCATGTGTCTGTCAAATTAATTCTACGGTATTCTGGTATATACTCTGTAATACTTTGACTTTTACTCATTTTAGTATTGTAGTTGACTTTTACTCATTTTAGTATTGTAGTTGTTCCTCTAAAGTATTTTCCTTAAAAGGTTATTAATATAGGATTTAAGTTTAACAGTATAACATTAAGGATAAAGTTTATTATTCACTTGGTTTAAAAGGTTTTACACTCCTTTCACATTAGGTATTTTCTGATCTTTGTCTAACTGTGAGGCACGCACGCACACACGCACACAACTTACCTCTCAGTTTGGCAGCTCTCTCTCGTCTTGCCTTCTCTTCTAAAGCTGAGATGTGAGACAGTGATTGGTTAGAGTGGAGACACATCATATTGGATCCGTCTCCGTGTGTTTGTGTGTGTGTGTTACATTAGACATTAAGATAAACTTGTCATGCTTTCAATGAATTATGCAGTCAAACGAAGTAGACGTTACATCCACCTGGCACAACAAATACAATTAGGCGCTTTTTCTTTACTTTCTTACCTGGCAAAACAACAGAATGATTCCATTCCTTGAGTTCTGGATACGTGACGAGAATCTCTGGATCTTTGAGAAGTGTAAGGAACTGAGATGAAGCTCCCTCTCCTCTACCAATCACTGTATCAATAAGCTCAATACAAACATCTTCTGTCTGCGCTGTATGCTTCAGTTTGTTATAAACTCTGTCATCAATAATCCCCTCACTCTGAGCATGCTGTAGAATGAGGAGATCTGAACTGAGCCACTTGATCAGTTCCATCTTGTTGGCCACCAATATGTCCACAGAGCCCTATAGGATGAGAAGCAGGTATTATTTTCAATATGCAAATTAATTGTATTAATGAACCTTATTTTGAGCTGCTATTTGCCAGTAAACCAACCTGTAGAGGATCTCCGTGAGAGGAAGCCATGGTCTTCTCTGGATGAGGCACAGCTGTTGAACAAAGAAGAAATGTAACCTTTTCTCATTGGAGGGAGTGTAAACTCCACCTCATTGGACAGAACTCACTGGTCCTCATTCACAACGGCGTGTACGCTCATAACGTGACGTTACGTGAGCGGAGCGTGAGCGGACAGGCATTTATGTGGATTCCCACATTGTGTGGGAATTCATGGCCATCTCCGTGAACTTGACGGTGACGTTGGTTGGTCGGAAACTCTGCACATAGCTACACCAGCTCTCATGGTAGTCTAAAGGCCATACGCTTGTGTAGAAGGCTTTAGTCTTCATGCTGAATCAATAAAAAGTTCCCAAATCTCAGATAGAATATGTAGGCATGTGTCCCCAACATTGGTCAGCACATAAACAAATGATATAGCCTATATAAAAGCCAAGTATCACTTGTATGCCTACTGTATATGCATGCATTCTAGAGGCAAGTTTGCCTAGAGTCCCATACAGAAACTGCCCCCGAGCCCGACACCTTTTTATTTATTTATTAGGATATTTCTAGCATGCACGATTGCGCTTCACTCACGGCAGCAATGCGTTGTGAGCTTGTAGATCGGCTCTCGCGGACTCACGCTGCATGTTAAAAAACGAACTAACAATAAGAACATACACTTATCTGCATTCTGCACTGTACGAATCCAACGTTGTTTAGTGTAGTAATGTCTGCAGTAGGCCTATTTAAATTGTTTCGTTATGGAGCTCCTTTGAGTCAGTCTGACTGTCGGTGTGTGTGTGTGTGTGTGTGTGTGTGTGTGTGTGTGTGTGTGTGTGTGTGTGTGTGTGGACAGCAGCATGCTGCCGCTGAACCGAGTCCAATCTGGGTGAAATTCACATTGGAAAATTAATATAACGGCGCAGCTAGCCCGGCCCGGACAGAACACGGCCCGGCCCGACTGGCTTTTAGCTCTAATGCATTCTGTGGTTCACAGACATGCCGGTCTGACAGACAGACAGCAGTCCACATTATGGCATCAGCGCGTGCAATTCGGACAGTCATAGTTTTAAGCCAGCTCACCTTAATTCATTATAATATGGGCAACTGTAGCTGTGTAGGCTGTAGGCTACTACATTGATCTCATCATGAGATCAATGTTTGGTGCCAAATGTCCCGCGAATCATCAGTGAGCACAGTCTCGCGATCGAGAAAGGCCATCATAGGCGAAGGATATCAAATGGAACACAACCACCCTAAAGACTAATCATTGTGTATATTCCTGCACTATACCTGCATCGAGTGACCTTGGTACATAGAATTTGATATATTGAAGATGTACATGACTTTAAGACGGACAGGCTTTATTTTTAGTTTGGGGTGTATAACTTTATATATCAATTTCACCACTTTTGCAGTAAAATATTTTTACACAATAATCCATTTCATGTAAAACTAAAGCACTTATTGCCCATTTGTGACAGGACTAATTGAAAATAAAAGAGAAAAGAGTCATGTCGTCAGCATTCTTTTTGCTCTAACTTTTTGTTTAAAATAAAGGTTTAAAACGGTGTACAGATTTGTGAGTGACGTCGCTTGATTATGTGATAGAGCATTGTATAAGGTCTTACCAGAGAGTGATAGAGCATCGTAAAAGGTCTTACCAGGTGTCTCATAGAGCTGGAGTGACAGAGCATCGTAAAAGGCTGCTCTAACATGGGTATCTCCTACATCTAGCAGTGATGAGTACAGGCTGTTCATTTGCTCCACGCTGGTCTCTGCTGCTTTGATCTCTTCATGGAGTTCAGGATGGACCGCGGCTCCTAGACCGTCTATGACAGACATGACGGTGGTACGGGGAACCTTTTGAATCAGCTGGGTCTTGTTCTGCATCACGAAACGCTCTGTTAGGAAGAGAGAGACAGAGTGTTTGAGCTGAATGCATCTCTAGATCTCCACATGAATAGTAATGTAACAACAACAACAATACATGTGTGGCTTTAGAACATGATACATCCTGGACAACAACCTGCTCACTGATTGGCTGAAGTGTTGAACCACCTACTCACTGATTGGCTGAAGTATTGAACAGTCTGGATAGAAAAAGCTCACCTTTTTCTGCATCTGTTTCAGCCAAGATGTTGATTGGTCATCATGTAGCGATATGAAATATTACAAAAAGAAAATACATGTAAAGGTAATTTCACACAGGCAGCCATTAATGCGCCTATAGTTCATTTTTAACGACACCTGCGTTTGTTTTTCTGTACGCGCAGAGACGTCAAGGGGCGACGACGCAAGCGTGTTGACGTGAGGGCCCTGTGAAATCGCGCGCATGCTTGTTTCGTGCACGCCCCCCCCCCGCCCCCCACGTGACTCACCAGACCTGAAATCTGTTGAGCTTTATTTGAATTGTTTACGCTTGCGTTGTGGCGTCCCTCATGAGGAGATCTGTCGTTGATCTGCGTTAATCTATGCCCGTCTGAAAGGCGCTTAAGCAAGAACATGAAACATGCGTAAGCTAAGAATGTGACAGTGGAATATCTATATAATGAAACACAGCATGTACTTTAGAGTGCTAAGTCTACATAAAATGCTATTCTAGTGCTGTCTACATAAAATGATATAAGTCTGCATAAAATGCTATCTAAGTTACATACGTTGATCCTTTGCATACGCCTGTAAGGTCGTCGAGGCTAGGGCAAGTGCTACGGGCTAAGATGGAGTCTGAAGAGGTGGGTTTTCAGACTACGGCGGAAGATCGGGAGTGAGTCTGTAGTTCTGACTGCAATGGGAAGTTCATTCCATAGTTTAGATTGGGAGTTAGTCTGTAGTTCTGACTGCAATGGGAAGTTCATTCCATAGTTTAGATTGGGAGTGAGTCTGCAGTTCTGACTGAAATGGGAAGTTCATTCCATAGTTTAGATTGGGAGTGAGTCTGCAGTTCTGACTGAAATAGGAAGTTCATTCCATAGTTTAGATTGGAAGTGAGTCTGTAGTTCTGACTGAAATGGGAAGTTCATTCCATAGGCTGATCTGAGCACGCTGAGGGTTTGTAGGGTTCGATCAGACTTGGAAGATATGGGGGAGCCATACCTTTGGTTGCTTTGGATGCCAGCATCAGAGTTTTGTATTCTGTGCGGGCAGCGACCGGGAGCCAATGGAGGGAGTGGAGAATGGGGAGGGGCAGCTACCGGGAGCCAATGGGGAGGGAGCAGAGAAGAGGGGAGGGGCAGCAACCGGGAGCCAATGGATGGAGAAGAGAAGGGGGAGGGGCAGTGACCGGGAGCCAATGGAGGGAGCGGAGAAGGGGGAGGGGCAGCGACCGGGAGCCAATGGATGGAGAAGAGAAGGGGGAGGGGCAGCGACCGGGAGCCAATGGAGGGAGCGGAAAAGGGGGAGGTAGCGACCTGGAGCCAATGGGGATTGAGCAGAGAAGGGGGGAGGGGCAGCAACCGGGAGCCAATAGAGGGAGCAGAGAAGGGGGAAGACATGTGGACTCACCTGAAGATGCTGCAGTCAGGCTCCATGAATCCATCAATGTTCTCAGCTCTGAAACAAGAGATACAATTCATGTTGAAATAGAATCATGTGTGAGGCGGGGTTGGCGAAAGGGCCTTTCTGTGTGGAGTTTGCATGTTCTCCCCGTGTCCCCTAGGGTAGGTACCCTCACATGTTCTCCCCGTGTCCCCTAGGGTAGGTACCCTCACATGTTCTCCCCGTGTCCCCTAGGGTAGGTACCCTCACATGTTCTCCCCGTGTCCCCTAGGGTAGGTACCCTCACATGTGCTCCCTGTGTCCCCTAAGGTAGGAACCCTCACATTTTCTCCCCATGTCCCCTAGGGTAGGTACCCTCACATGTTCTCCCTGTGTCCCCTAGGGTAGGTACCCTCACATGTTCTCCCTGTGTCCCCTAGGGTAGGTACCCTCACATGTTCTCCCTGTGTCCCCTAGGGTAGGAACCCTCACATTTTCTCCCCATGTCCCCTAGGGTAGGTACCCTCACATGTTCTCCCTGTGTCCCCTAGGGTAGGTACCCTCACATGTTCTCCCTGTGTCCCCTAGCGTAGGTACCCTCACATGTTCTCCCTGTGTCCCCTAGGGTAGGTACCCTCACATGTTCTCCCTGTGTCCCCTAGGGTAGGTACCCTCACATGTTCTCCCTGTGTCCCCTAGGGTAGGTACCCTCACATGTTCTCCCCGTGTCCCCTAGGGTAGGCACCCTCACTAAAAACATGCAGTAAGCCTGGTCTCTAAACTACCTCCAACCCTGGCAGATGACATGACACATGTTACTGCAAGTGCTACCCTCTTCCCACTGTGCCCAGGGGCCTGCTCTCATATAATCCTCCTCCCACCAGGTACTCTCCCAACGACATCTCCTGCCATGAGGAATGACTGTTTCTCTCACCTTGTCTCCTGATTTCCTCTTGGAACATCTGGTTGGTGTAGTGGCTTCCACCGTTCTCCTTCACCATCTCATTGATTTTCTTCAGCAGCTCAGTGACCTGAGAGGAATCCTTAGTTTTGTTCGTAAAGACATGATAATGACCATTATATTTGCGGATTAATTCTTGTATTTTTGGAGAGTCATTCACAAGTTCTTCAAATGGACATTCAATCTGGTCACCATGAGTGAAGAGAATCATGGTGTATTTGTCTGAACTTCTTCCAAAAGCTTGCTGAATCTTTTTCACAACATTCTCTTCCTCAGGTGTGTACCTCCCCAGTCTGAGCACAGCTAGGAACACGTGCGGGCCAGGAGCAGCAGACGAGATACACTTTGTGACCTCTTTCATGTTTTCAGTGTTATTGAGCACAGTGTCAAAAAAGCCTGGAGTGTCGATAACAGAAACCTTTCTACCAGCCACTACACCACTGGCCTTACTACAAGTCTCAGTCACAGAATCAAATGCAAACTTGGATTTAAATGCTTCAAGACCCAGGATGGTGTTTCCTGTTGCACTCTTTCCAGCTCCAGTCTTCCCCACCAGCACAATACGAAGTTCTTCATCATTTGTTATGACATCTGATGAAAGAAAGAAAGAAAGAAAGAAAGAAAGACACCAATGAAGACATCCGAAATGTATGTTTTTGTATATTCTTGGTGATATGTGCTACGTGTTGTTTTTGATGTGAAGACTGTGAAGACGAATATCCTTCGGGGCACTAAAAAAACATGTATTCATTTATAATTTGAAGGGTGTTAATATCAGGTTGTTATCATGTTCAGCAACAGATGACGTGTATAGTTTGATTGATTTGTATTCATATGGCGTCCTAGAAGAAATGTTGGCATGATTGCCCAAAGTTGCCATTTCGTTCAATTTTCATAATCCATGATGGCCACTGAAGTGACTGAACGCCACACAAATGTAACTCTTTAAATTAGGGATGTCCCGATACACTTTCTTTGTTCCTGATCTGATCCCGATACCACAATTTCAATACTGTGTTGGATCGCTGGTTAGACTGACATATTCACCGATACCGATATGACAAATAAGTTCCCGACACCGATACAGTATAGAGACATCTCTATGTTAAATGCTTGTCCAAGAATGGTGTGTAATATCGATATAGTTTTATGGTTAGGTATAACATGTGTAGAATCCATATCTGATGTGGGCAGCGGTGGCAATCTCTGACAAGCAGGTGATTTGTCCATTTGCCGTTTATATCTGTTCGATACTAAACATAGAAATTATCTTTCCGATTACTTTTTGTTGATTTGCATTCATATGAACCTAGAATGATTTTAGCTTGGTTGCATTAACTCTTTGACTGCCGCCATTAAACTCCAGCGCAGTTTGAAACTGCCGCTGCTTACACGCTGCTTTTACCTTGCCTAGCTCACATGATGTCCTCTGACAGAATACAGTAATAATGAAACAGAGGACCTACCTGAATACGTCATAGGCTGGTCTGCTGGATTCAGTGGAATCCTCTCTGAAACACATTAGAGTAAAATCATGAGTTGATCTGCATTCTGCACTCTGTTGACTGGAGCTGACAGAGCCTCCTCTCTGCCATTGATTGCCACTTGATGAATACAGTATTACGTTTATAATTAAGTAAGTAAGTAAATAAATAATGAATCATTATTGATACTTTCTTTTATTTAACTAATAGTAAAACGGTGGAACTCAGTTCATCTTACCTTCTTCATCAATCGGTTTCCGACCTACAGGGGAGAAAGAATATTATTATAATACATGAATAAACTCTTATTTAGATTTACATTACATTTACATTTACTACATTTGATCAATATAATCAATATAGTGGCAGTCTTTGACATGTATTTATAGATACATATGGATGGATGATCAAGTGTAGATAGATTTAAAAATCAGTTCAAGACTCACGTATCCTCCTATAGTATAATAAAAGCCCCAGTGCGGCTGCTGCCACTAAGATGAGAGGGAGGATGATCAGTAAAACCATCCCTGCTCTAGATGAGGGCATGTCACTCTCTGAAACACACAATAATAATAACAACAATAACAATAACAATTAAACAATAATAATAACAATAATAATAATAATGACTGCTCCAGAATGTCACTCTCTGAAACACATAGTTATGACACTGTGTAAACATTCTATGTGTATATAATGTTACAGTGAATACAGTGTGAAGAATGTATAGAATGTTACAGTGAATACTGTTGTAGCACTGCCACATAATATTCATTAAGGATTTATTTTAAAGTGTCATTTAAAAGAGCATGGCTTAAAACAGGGGTCCTCAACTAGAAATGATGAAGGTCCACAAATATTTTTTTGAATAAGACCGAGGTCCGGTCCCATGCGCGGCGTCCATCGGAGAGCGGGGCTCTATGCCCGTTTAGTATGGTCAAGCCAAGCTTATACAAATCAGATCCCCTTCCACCCAACCAATAATGGGGTGCAGAGTGCAGGCCCGGAGTGGAACTCCAAATCAGGCCGTGAGTTATACGCCCTGGCAGGCATGCGCCAGAATTTTGGGGGCCCTTGGGGGACATTTAGGGGGCCTTTGCAGCAATTTTACATGAGAAATGTACCATCTGATGTTATTTATATTATTAACTTAAATTATTAACTTTTTGGGTGGTCCGCAAAGAGGTGGTAAAATATTCATTGAACACTATATCCATCCTTATGTGTAATGTCCTATTTTCTTTGAGAGGTATCTGTTTTGTGTTTGTTTATGTTTTGGAGGGTCAATGTCGGGAGGAGTTTGACTGATTGACAGGCCGTGACGCTTCCGTGATTTAAACACACGGAAGTCGCCGGCTCTGGAGACTTCTAGAGACACGAACGAGCAGGGAGTCCAGGTGAGACCTGATGGTGTTTGCAGTGTAATCTGTCTGTATGCTATACGGTGGAATATAGCCAAGGCCACCAACTCACTGTTGTCAGGAGTAACCCGGCCGGGAACCGTCATCTGCTCCGGTGAGAGTTCTGTTTGTCTGACTGTTTGTCTGACTGAACCGTCATCTGCTCCGGTGAGAGTTCTGTTTGTCTGACTGTTTGTCTGACTGAACCGTCATCTGCTCCGGTGAGAGTTCTGTTTGTCTGACTGTTTGTCTGACTGAACCGTCATCTGCTCCGGTGAGAGTTCTGTTTGTCTGACTGTTTGTCTGACTGAACCGTCATCTGCTCCGGTGAGAGTTCTGTTTGTCTGACTGTTTGTCTGACTGAACCGTCATCTGCTCCGGTGAGAGTTCTGTTTGTCTGACTGTTTGTCTGACTGAACCGTCATCTGCTCCGGTGAGAGTTCTGTTTGTCTGACTGAAACGTCATCTGCTCCGGTGAGAGTTCTGTTTGTCTGACTGTTTGTCTGACTGAACCGTCATCTGCTCCGGTGAGAGTTTCGTTTGTCTGACTGTTTGTGCCCAGCGAGGAATGCTGCTTGTCCGTTTGGAGGACCGTGGGTTTACCGTTGGATTGTTTACGTTCGGGGATCACCACGTTTGGATTAACTTTATTATTTGGGGTTGGAGCGTCAGGGAGACGCGTGGATGTTTCATGGAACGATACGAACAATAACAATAGAGCGTGCGTGCGTGAGAGGCCCGGTGCGTGCGGTTCGGACATATACGGACAATACTTAACCTGTCATGAATTCTATGTAACTTATTGACGTACTAACGTAACTGATTGTCAATGAGTTTATTTTGCATTTAGATAAACTATTTATCTCAGACGTATTTCTGTGTTGGAGTCAGTGATTTACAACTTTACATTGCAAGCTACATGGTTGAAACTTGTCACTTTTATCTATAAAGGAGGATCATTACTACCCCGTGAATTTTAATGACTGTGATAGAAATATCTGACCGTTACACTGTGTGAAGAACTTATAGAATGTTACAGTGAATACAGTTACACCGAAATGAAATGTAGATATCCTGTTATGTAGACAGAAGTCATTATTAAATGAAATGTAGATATCCTGTTATGTAGACAGAAGTCATTATTAAATGAAATGTAGATATCCTGTTATGTAGACAGAAGTCATTATTAAATGAAATGTAGATATCCTGTTATGTAGACAGAAGTCATTATTAAATGAAATGTAGATATCCTGTTATGTAGACAGAAGTCATTATTAAATGAAATGTAGATATCCTGTTATGTAGACAGAAGTCATTATTAAATGAAATGTAGATATCCTGTTATGTAGACAGAAGTCATTATTAAATGAAATGTAGATATCCTGTTATGTAGACAGAAGTCATTATTAAATGAAATGTAGATATCCTGTTATGTAGACAGAAGTCATTATTAAATGAAATGTAGATATCCTGTTATGTAGACAGAAGTCATTATTAAATGAAATGTAGATATCCTGTTATGTAGACAGAAGTCATTATTAAATGAAATGTAGATATCCTGTTATGTAGACAGAAGTTGTGTTGTGCCTCAGCAGTGAATCTGATTGGTTACCTGAGATGACACGCTGTGCGTCAGCGGTGTGGTTGATGTGTTCCAGGTGAACTCTACAGGTCAGGTTGGTTGCTCGGGTCACCGTCCAGTTGCTCTGGACTTCATAGCAGTGTGGAGACGTTCTCCACACTGTCACTGTGATGTTGTTCCCATCTCCGTCCAGCCCTGAGGGTCCAGCAGAGAGGACGGTTCCATCTCCGTCCAGCCAAGACACCTCAGGTTGTGGAAACCAGCAGCCAGAATCACACGTCAACGACACACCACCGTCCTTTGGTCCATTTGAGGAGATCTTGGGTTGAGACACTGACCCTGAGAAAACATGAATATAAACATCATGATCTATCAATCCATCAATCCATCCATCTACAATGAGACACTGACCCTGAGAAAACATGAATATAAACATCATGATCTATCAATCCATCAATCCATCCATCTACAATGAGACACTGACCCTGAGAAACCATGAATATAAACATCATGATCTATCAATCCATCAATCCATCAATCTACAATGCCGACAATATGTGTTACGACGAGGAATCTGTAGTCAGGTCTGTAATGTGTATGGCGACCAAATAGATGTTTGTCATAAGATAAGCTAACCTCCCCAACACTCTCTCACTCCCTCAACAAAACATAAATGATACATAGGCCTACCGTTAATTTACTAAATAGTGTGATGATGTTTCATGCCAACAGTAACAGCTCTACTACTCTGAATACCATAGAGTAAAGATGGCCTGACCTTAGGGTACCTCTTGGTCTTATCTGGGATCTGTCCTTACATTCCTCTGAGAACTACTGCACAACCTGGTGTTCTTCTCCTATAACGAGCTTGTGTGTAAAACTTCTATCATAACAACGTCAGGAGTTGATTTGGAGAAGTCTTAAATAGTTTAATAAAATATACTTTTCTCTTCCTTTGCTTCCTTGCTATTTACAAATCCATGTGCAGGACAATACAACATACCGACAAGGACCTTGATCAAAGTGCTCTTCGACAGGTGTGGAGCAGAACAGCTGTAGGTCCCCTGGTCGGACAGCCTCACCGCGGACAGTTTCAGTGACATGTTACCATTTTGAAACTGTTCAGGGAACAGAAATGTCCTGTCTTTGTACAACGGGTTCAGGTTTTGGTGAAGTGGGAAATGTCCATCCTGGAGGAGGCGAATGAGATATGGCCTCAGGTCAGGTCTGGACCACTCCACTGTCTTCTGGCGCATGTTGACTGGTGGCTCAACGTGACATGGAAGGACCACCTCAGCCCCCACTTTGACCAGGATGTCCTGAGAAGACCCGACCACCTGGTGCTGTCCTGAAGACAAAGCAGATGAAACATGGAGTTAGTTCAGCTGGTGCTGTCCTGAAGACAACAGGAAACATGGAGTTAGTTCAGCTGGTGCTGTCCTGAGGACAACAGGAAACAGTTAGTTCATGACGCACACTGTCCACACTGGGAGGGAAGGGTTATAAACTCCTTCACTGGGAGGGAAGGGTTATAAACTCCTTCACTGGGAGGGAAGGGTTATAAACTCCTTCACTGGGAGGGAAGGGTTATAAACTCCTTCACTGGGAGGGAAGGGTTATAAACTCCTTCAAATGTCTGGGGTTTTGCGCGTATCTGTACGGGGAACGCCCAGGCGAACTTCCAGCCTGAACCCCGGAATGTGTATCATTCATAACCCATCTCTTCCTTAGTAGCAGCCTGCTGCTCAATTTTTCAATTTACAATGTATAGGCATTTATCATACGCTCTTAATTCAGAGCGAGAACAAGCATGGTAATACATCAAATACATACAAAGTATGTATTCGCTCCTCGCGAACTCCGACCTGCAGATCAAAGCAGAGTCGCTGAGTCCTCAGGGTTGAATGAGCTCTCCTCTCCACGAATGAATGAAATGCCAAACACTATTCCATAATGTCACCATGGAATGAACCAGACCTGTACGTGCCGGCCGGCCATCGGCTTACTTGAGAACGATGCAACTTGGGAACCTAATAATACCCGTTGTCAACTTGTCATCATAGCACCCGTTTTAACTGTCTGTCTGTGTCCCACATGGAGATCTCTGTATCTGTCTGTCTGTGTCCCACATGGAGATCTCTGTATCTGTCTGTCTGTGTCCCACATGGAGATCTCTGTATCTGTCTGCCTGTGTCCCACACGGAGATCTCTGTATCTGTCTGTCTGTGTCCCACATGGAGATCTCTGTGTCTGTCTGTCTGTCTGTGTCCCACATGGAGATCTCTGTATCTGTCTGCCTGTGTCCCACATGGAGATCTCTGTATCTGTCTGTCTGTGTCCCACATGGAGATCTCTGTGTCTGTCTGTCTGTGTCCCACATGGAGATCTCTGTATCTGTCTGCCTGTGTCCCACATGGAGATCTCTGTATCTGTCTGCCTGTGTCCCACATGGAGATCTCTGTATCTGTCTGCCTGTGTCCCACATGGAGATCTCTGTATCTGTCTGTCTGTGTCCCACATGGAGATCTCTGTATCTGTCTGCCTGTGTCCCACATGGAGATCTCTGTATCTGTCTGTCTGTGTCCCACATGGAGATCTCTGTATCTGTCTGTCTGTGTCCCACATGGAGATCTCTGTATCTGTCTGCCTGTGTCCCACATGGAGATCTCTGTATCTGTCTGCCTGTGTCCCACATGGAGATCTCTGTATCTGTCTGTCTGTGTCCCACATGGAGATCTCTGTGTCTGTCTGTCTGTGTCCCACATGGAGATCTCTGTATCTGTCTGCCTGTGTCCCACATGGAGATCTCTGTATCTGTCTGCCTGTGTCTGAAGAGTCCAAACTGTGAAATGTGGACTGGTTAAGTAATCAATTTGCAGGTGTGGGGTTGCCATATGGTAATCAATTGGCTGAGGCAGAGGCTGGAAATTGCACAGGTGAGGAGATTTAGGCTGATTAGGCCCACTGGCAGAGCCTGACCAGAGCCTTTTGTGGTGGTTCTGGAGAACCGTGGCTCAGACCGGTGGGTCAAACAGTTCTCGAGTTACGTGCATTACAACCGTACACGCGGGAGGGCGGACGGGCGGACGGACAGGGCGCATAGTAGGATTAAATGCCAGACACTATGCCATAATGTCACCATTGGAATGAATGAAATGCCAAACACTATGCCATACTGTCACCATTGGAATGAATTAAATGCCAAACACTATGCCATAATGTCACCATTGGAATGAATGAAATGCCAAACACTATGCCATACTGTCACCATTGGAATGAATGAAATGCCAAACACTATGCCATAATGTCACCATTGGAATGAATGAAATGCCAAACACTATGCCATAATGTCACCATTGGAATGAATGAAATGCCAAACACTATGCCATAATGTCACCATTGGAACGCAGAAAAAGTAGGCTATTTTAAGTCGTGACCAGCCTACACAGCCGAGCGCTCCTTACCCGTTTCAGCCAAACAAAAGCTGTGGTCAATAAAATGAATAGATAAATATTCCTCTGGTTGTAATACTTTTGTTCCATTTTCCACAAGAACATAAATTGGAAAATGAGTCGTTTTCCTCATTTAAAATTTTCCATTCTGTAACCCATATAAAATGAACACTACACTGAAAGGGGTAAATAGCCTTAGGACAGTAGGTGAGCTCTCCACCAGGGGGAGCTCCTTGGCATAATGTGTAGGATTACTTCCCTGCATTGTGGAGAGTAAGAGAAAAGGAAGCCAGAGCCTAAAGCTAAATTCCAATACCCAAAATCTCGGACACTCGCTCACTCCCACTCGGTCACTCGGGGTCATTCCAGCGTGACCCGGAAATGGTTAATGTTCCGATTGTTAAAGCGCTCCATCGAGGAGGAGAGGAGAGTCGAGTGGAGGAGCCGAGTGGGCTCTCCGAGACCGCATAGAGCGAGTGTACATCAGGTGCAGGCTCTGTGGGGTATTTTGTCTCCTCGCAGCGGATTTCCGCATCACGTGTACATGTTTTTTTTCCTTCTCCAGTGACATAAGTCCGCCTCCTCCACATGTGGCACAGAAAACACTGATGAAACCCGATACTGTGCACCCCCCCCCCCCCCCCCCCCCATCCACTAGCTGCCGGCCGGCTGACTGGCTGAAGTCGCTGACCCAACGGCCAACACACACATGCACGCACTGTTCAACTGTTTGTTGAAGAGACACATTTTCGCTGAATGAATAGAGCTTCAGAATGATAAAGTAGCCTATCTAGCCTACTTATGTGAAAGTGAAAGGACCACAACAAGCCACTGGCTTTATTGCGTTGTGTGATATAAGCATAATAAAAGTAGGATATATAAATTAGGCCGGCTATATTGTGCGCACCTCAAAAGCTATAGTTAATTTATCTCTGTGCATGCCTGAATGCACAGACTGCTATGAATGACGGTGACAAAAATGAAAAATGTATTTATTTATATGTGGACTGAACTGAATATGTAAGTCAGAGAGACTAAACCTAATTCCTGTTATAGTGTCCGTTATTTGCAAAGACCGCGGAGGAGGACTGACTGTCGGAGGAGTGGGTGATTTATACGTGTGCGCATCCTGGCGCTTATTCACTATTTCAGGAATAAATACCCTTGCCTTGCACATGTTACCAATACATACACATTGGCCTCGGACCCTCGGTTACATGTACAAAATGATGAATTGTCTATTCTGTAGACTGTACGGCTCTGTTCGGAGTTCCAGTGATCCAGGCATCCAGCTGTGTGACACCAATTTTGCTTTGGCAATGTTAACGTACGTTTTCCCATGCCAATAAAGCCCTTTGAATTGAATTGAATTGAAACACGTCATTAGTGATCGCGGAATGTGCCGTCGCTTTGAAATGACAGCGTAGTACATTCCGATTCCAGAGGAAAATTCGACCACCACTCTGTCCTCGCATTGAATCCTCTCCTCCTCCTCTCCTCCTCGCTGGGGGCGGAGCCGAGGAGCGAGTGGAGGACACGAGGAGAGTGAGCGAGTGTGAAAGTTGCGGTATTGGAATTTAGCTTATGACAGAGAGACATATGTGGAAAGAGTTGAAAGAACAAAGATTGATGCCGATACAAATCTAAGAAATAATACTCACAGAAGTTGAGTAAATAACTTCTGAGTTATTATTTTCCACCAGATGATCTGGGAGGATCGTTTTTTTGTTTATTTTAATGAAGATTCTCTGGTGAGTGTAATTGCCTGTGGTTTGCCTTGCTTATCAGGGCTGCTAAAGCTAACCCTTTTAGCATGAAGCTGCAGTACATAAGGGAAGGGCCTGACTTGTGTGTATGGTTGTATGAGTAAATGTCAAACCTAAAAAAACCAACCAGAGGTGTTCTATGTTGTGTTTATGTTAAATCAGCAAAGCTGATCAGAACTGTCATATGAATAGTAGCCTATATACAACACAAATTGTAATGTTATGTGACAGCTGAATGTATCACCAGTGTTCTGCTACAGCAGGGGTACTCAACTGGCGGACCGCGGTCCGGTCCACCTCTTTGCGGACCACCGTTATTTAATAATATAAATAACATCAGATGGTACATTTCTCATGTGAAATTGCTGCAAAGGCCCCCAAAATGTCCCCCAAGGGCCTCCAAAATTCTGGCGCGCGCTATGCGCGCGCGCAGTGTGGCCTGCCAGGGCGTATAACTCCCGGCCTGATTTGGAGTTCCACTCCGGGCCTGCACTCTGCACCCCATTATTGGTTGGGTGGAAGGGGATCTGATTTGTATAAGCTTGGCTTGACCATACTAAACGGGCATAGAGCCCCGCTCTCCGAAGGACGCCGTGCATGGGACCGGACCTCGGTCTTATTCAAAAATAAATTGTGGACCTTCATCATTTCTAGTTGAGGACCCCTGTGCTACAGTGTGAATGCTTACTATATGAAGTACTTCAAATGTATTTTATTTTGAAAAGATGATGATGATACATAACGATAAATAGAAAATGCCATTGAAACAGTGAAACAGATTAATGTTGAAATTAATTAAGTTCATGCCTGCTACTATGCAGGTTGGTTTTTTGTATTCAAGAGAAGAAGAGCATGTATGTGAACACAAGTCAAGAGTGAGTGACTGAGAAGAAAGAATCCAGGACCCTGTCCATAATTCCACTTCACATCTCAACACTCCTCAGCTTCATCAGCGGACTGTCCTGTGGATCTCAGATAAGAAAGAACTGACAAACAAAGAGGCCTCTAATTGATAGACACAAACTACCTGCGTAGAAATCCATATTGACTTTGGGGGAAAACAGAGCTCTATAGGCCTATTATAATTTTATTTCTTCACTTTTATTTTGTGGGTCATTTTTCATTTTTGTCTGTGCACAGTTGCACACAATGTAATAAATTGTTCCATTATTATTTTACAAGGATTTTAATGTCGTTCCTGACATTAGTGTGTTCCTTCTATTTGGTTTATCACAGTGGTTACAATTCTAAATTGGAAATGGAACAATACAGCAAATTACTTCCGGTTAGAACAAAATGACAAATTGAAATTGAGAGCTCAAAAATATGCTTTAGCATTTTCTCAACCTTTGATTCAGAGCCAAAAGTCAGAAAATTGTCAAATGAGACCATTATCCAATTTTTGCCTTGTTTTAGAAACAAAAATTGGAAAAAACTTAAAAATAACTTTCAGCCTATCAAAACGAATTCAGAGATTCACATATTTTTCAGAGATAGTCATGCAAAAAATATTTTCAGAGATTCAGAACCTTTATTTTAAGTTAAAAGTAATGACACTATATTTAACTTTAGGCTGCAGTCAGAAACTGAAAACCAGGTTTACAAACATAAACATAAAATCGAACGACACCCTCATCACTGACAAGCTTGACGTAGCCAACTACTTAAACATCTTCTTTACAAACATTACAACAACCCTGGTTAACAAACTCTGGGCGTTTTGGTGTAGACTAGAGCACATTACAGCTTTCTACATAAACCTAGGTGTTTGTAAAAACTGGGAAAAACTGAATACATTCCCTTTGGATCATATAGTAACCTCAGCAAGGCTGATGGCTTCTTGGTTAGAGTGGGTGACAATCACACAAAAAGATGAAATTCCATTCCATTACTAGAATGGCTTAGGGTTGACGACAGAGTACAGCATGTTGCAATGGGTCTGGTCCACAAGATTCACTACACCACCAATAAATGTCTAACACGCAACTCGGCCCATTCGTGAGATGGCTTTGCCGTCGTGCTATTATGGGGGAACATTTAAAACAAAAGCTTTACGACTAACATGCACAGTGGGGCGAAGGGCTGCCAATTATGTAGGCTATATCTTTATTGTTTTTCTTGTTTTTTCACCTCTGTTTTTCAGAAGTTAGACCAGTTGGGCCAGCTCTAAATAGACTGGGCCACGGCCCGGCTGGCCCAATGGGGGGGATCTGGGGCGTGTGTTCTCCAAAGATCCAGAGTTTCCTCGCGAAGCATGAGTGGAAGCTTGCCAAGCTATAACATCCAGTCCATTTGTGATGTCAAAAGAATCAAGAAATGTGCAAATACAATCCTTTGCGCTAGTTGAGTTTTTGAATGCTACATGAAAACATGAAACAACTCTGCTGTAGAAATTATGCCTTGGCTGAAAAATTTAATAAAAGAAAAATAATAAAAGAAATCATGACCACTGCCCTCCTATTGTATACCACAATAGAGTTCAATGGATATCTGTGTGTGTGTGTGTGTGTGTGTGTGTGTGTGTGTGTGTGTGTGTGTGTGTGTGTGTGTGTGTGTGTGTGTGTGTGTGTGTGTGTGTGTGTGTGAGAGAGAAACGCATCAGACATTCCATTCAATGGAACAAGGTGAGAAAGGTCAATCACCTCAGCTGCAGGCCAATCACCACATGAATGTGCACAGCAGAACAAGGAGATATTTATTTTAAAAATCATAACTTCTGACAGGAATATATATTTTTAAATAAAATGAATAAATAAATAAAAATAATGGTTCAAGCCCATTAATTAAGATGCAAGTGCCAAACCTAACGAGCGAACATTCAAACCTTGAATGTGTGGGGACAGCCTACACACACACACACACACACATTCTGCATTAGAGCTGCCAACGAATATTCTATATCCGAATATATTTTCGAATCAAAAAAAATAATGAATAACCGAATATATAAAATTAAGGTTTGAATTAAAGATAATAATAAAAAATATTTTTTTATTTATTATTATTAGTTTTCGCGAGACGGTGCCATGGGTAAGCGACGCGCTGTGACTTGTGAGCTTGTAGATTAGTTATATTTGCCACGCGACACGCCGACACCGGCATACATTGAAGAATAAATCAGCTGCCGTACTCTTCCTAAGCGCAGCCTGCGTAGTGAGCACAGGGCGGGCGGGGCCGCGGGAGCCTTTTAGGTTCTTTGCGCAGTGGGTGTACGCTGCTCAGAAGGGTGAAATCTTCCGTCAACAGCGTATCTAGTGATCAGAATCTGGGTCGGTGTTGTTTCAGACAGACGGGAGAGATCTTCAATCATGAAGCGACTTTATCCTTCAGGAAATTATAAAAAGATAAATAAAATGCGTAAGGATGAAATGTGGTGCCGGGTCCGGCAGCAGCAGCAGCAATGCAGTGTTCTGTTCTGTGAATTAATACTGCCTCCGTGCCTCGTTTTGATAAGGCTGTGTGGTAAGATAAGATACTTTCTGGCCTTGACAGCTCATACATCCAAACAGAAAGATTGCTTTAAAGTTTAAAGCAGGGGTCCTCAACTAGAAATGATGAAGGTCCACAAATATTTTTTTGAATAAGACAGAGGTCCGGTCCCATGCGCGGCGTCCATCGGAGAGCGGGGCTCTATGCCCGTTTAGTATGGTCAAGCCAAGCTTATACAAATCAGATCCCCTTCCACCCAACTAATAATGGGGTGCAGAGTGCAGGCCCGGAGTGGAACTCCAAATCAGGCCGGGAGTTATACGCCCTGGCAGGCCACACTGTGCGCGCGTAGCGCGCGCCAGAATTTTGGGGGCCCTTGGGGGACATTTTGGGGGCCTTTGCAGCAATTTCACATGAGAAATGTACCATCTGATGTTATTTATATTAATAACTTTAAAAAAACCGCGGTCCGCCAGTTGAATACCCCTGGTTTAAAGCAATCTTTCTGTTTGGATGTATGAGCTGTCAAGGCCAGAAAGTCGTTTTTGCCACTCAGTTTCCACATAACTTCCTGGTATGATGATGATGTAACACGCCTACCCTCTATACATAGCCTCACGTGAGTATCAGTGGTGTGTGCGTCTCTTGTGGGACATCATTCTTTTAAATATTCTTTATTTAAAAGAATTCCTTTTTTATTAACTCGAAAATATATCTTGTCGAGAATGCGATGTGAGCATGTAAAAATAAGTATGTTTCTAGTGCATTCCTGTCAGAAGTTATGATTTTTAAAATAAATATCTCCTTGTTCTGCTGTGCACATTCATTTGGTGATTGGCCTGCAGCTGAGGTGATTGACCATCTTGTTCTGTGAGAACAAAAGAGTTCCATTGAATGGAATGTTCTAATGCGTTTCTCTCTCTCTCACACACACACACACACACACACACATACTTACCACCCAACAGCTGGAGCAATTAAGGCACACGGGAAGGGAGGGGAGGCGCTTCCCCCTCCCTCTCCCCCCTCCCTTCTGTAGCTGCTGCTGGCCTCAGAGCACTGGCTCAGAGGTAGTGTTAAATCAGGTTTTAGAAAGTAACTCGCGGGCCGCAGAAGACGACGTCGCGGGCCGCATTTTGCCCGCGGATCACCAGTTTGACACCCCTGCTTTAAACAATGTTAAACAACGTTAAACTCACTTTGCCACTCACATTAACACTCGATTTCCCATTCACTTTATGCAAGTGCAGACAGTCTATTCCATGAAAGACATTATGAAGCTATATTACTAATTTACTTCTCTTCTCACTCTCTGCTGTGCTGGTCCACTTTACTTTACCACGCCAGGGTTCTATACCCTGGTCCACTTTACTTTATCACACTGGGGTTCTATAGAACCTGGTCCACTTTACTTTACCACACTGGGGTTCTATAGAACCTGGTCCACTTTACTTTACCACACTGGGGTTCTATAGAACCTGGTCCACTTTACTTTACCACACTGGGGTTCTATAGAACCTGGTCCACTTTACTTTATCACACTGGGGTTCTATAGAACCTGGTCCACTTTACTTTACCACACTGGGGTTCTATAGAACCTGGTCCACTTTACTTTACCACACTGGGGTTCTATAGAACCTGGTCCACTTTACTTTACCACACTGGGGTTCTATAGAACCTGGTCCACTTTACTTTATCACACTGGGGTTCTATAGAACCTGGTCCACTTTACTTTACCACACTGGGGTTCTATACCCTGGTCCACTTTACTTTACCACACTGGGGTTCTATAGAACCTGGTCCACTTTACTTTATCACACTGGGGTTCTATAGAACCTGGTCCACTTTACTTTACCACACTGGGGTTCTATAGAACCTGGTCCACTTTACTTTACCACACTGGGGTTCTATAGAACCTGGTCCACTTTACTTTATCACACTGGGGTTCTATAGAACCTGGTCCACTTTACTTTACCACACTGGGGTTCTATAGAACCTGGTCCACTTTACTTTATCACACTGGGGTTCTATAGAACCTGGTCCACTTTACTTTACCACACTGGGGTTCTATAGAACCTGGTCCACTTTACTTTATCACACTGGGGTTCTATAGAACCTGGTCCACTTTACTTTACCACACTGGGGTTCTATAGAACCTGGTCCACTTTACTTTACCACACTGGGGTTCTATAGAACCTGGTCCACTTTACTTTACCACACTGGGGTTCTATAGAACCTGGTCCACTTTACTTTACCACACTGGGGTTCTATAGAACCTGGTCCACTTTACTTTACCACACTGGGGTTCTATAGAACCTGGTCCACTTTACTTTATACACACTGGGGTTCTAGAACCGTGCGTCACGGTGCGTGCAAGAACACGTCAAAACCGCTCTCAAACTGGCCCCATAAAGTCGGAGTCTCCCCCCCAACCCTTTCCATGCATATGTTTTGCCCTTTTTACCTCCTTTTATGATGATTTCCTGTTTTTGGTTATCTATAAGTGTATATTTGTACGTCTCTTAAATGTTATGATGAATTGAACATGGTGGACCGTGTTGTAAACAAGTGTAATGCTTTATGGTGTCGTCCACAGTTAACAGTCTTTGTATTGAGTTGTGCTTGGACTTTACCTATCATTGTATTATTGTATTGAGTTGGCGTGGCGTGAGCGAGTGTGAAAGACTCTCACGCCCCAATGTGTGTGGGTTGGCAGCTCTGTTTAAATGTACCCTTTCTGGGGAACTACCCATAGATCCGAAGTCCCGTTAGTCCGAACATGCACTGCTCCCGTGCTTGCGGTTAGGTTTAGGTTTGCTCCCGTGCTTGCGGTTAGGTTTAGGTTAGGGTTAGAGATAGGGATAGTAATTTCGGAACAATGAACCTTCTGACTAATGACACGGCACCCCCTTTCTGCTAGCTCTGGTCCATAGCTCTAATGCCTGCAATGGAGCAGCAAAGGGCATATCCTGTCCAAAAATGATGCAGAAAAACTTGTCCACGCATTTGTTACCTCAAGGCTGGACTACTGCAACTCGCTATTATCAGGCTGCCCAGGTAAGTCTCTGAAAAGCCTACAGCTAGTTCAAAATGCGTGCTGACAGGTACCAGAAGAAGAGACCATATCACTCCTTCACTGGCCTCAGAATAGATATACACAGAATAGAGTTCAAAATTCTTCTCCTCACCTACAAAGCTCTCAATGGTCAGGCACCACAATATCTCAAAGATCTCATTGATCCCTACAAACCAAATAGAACACCAGTGCGTCTACAGTATGCAAAAATGCTTACTGTCCCAACAATATCAAAAGCTACAACAGGAGGCAGGGCGTTTAGGTCCCAGGCACCTCAGCTGTGGAACCTTCTCCCGGCTTCGGTCCGTGGGGCTGACACGCTCTGCACATTCAAGACTAGGTTGAAAACCTTTCTCTACGACAAAGCCTATAGCTAGACCTGTCTCCAAGTCTAGCTGGAATATTAGAGTTCTCATCGGGCCCGAAATTTTAAGCCCGGCCCGGCCCGGCCCTAACTGGGTCAGCCCGAAGCCCGGCCCGGCCCTAAAAAATACCATAATGTTAGGCCCGAAGCCCGATAAAGCCCGACAAAGAAAAAGTGGGGTTCTTTTTTTTCTTTCAGTATGTGTCTGTGTGAGAGTGAGAACGGAGTTCAATGGACTTGTCACCGAAATAAAGGATTTATGTAGCTCACTGTTAATGTACCATTTCCATATCATTCTAATGGATTCCATTTCCAGTGGTGGTGACTGGTGAGTAGCTCCCCGTTTCCTCTGAAGTGAAGCTATGTCCAAGACCCCAAGTATCGTCCCCGTTCGGTGTCCAAAAGAACAAACATAGCCTACAAAGTTTACAAACCATCCATGCACCGCTCATGGCGTGTCTCGACAGCTTAGAGATCTGTTATTTTAAATCGGGCACATATAACGAGGAGCGCCGCACTGAGGGACGGCGGTTATAATACTAATCATTTTGTAAATCAAATAGCCTGTAGCCTGCAGTGGACTGTAACATTATAATACTAATCATTTTGTAAATCAAATAGCCTGTAGCCTGCAGTGGACTGTAACATTATAATACTAATCATTTTGTAAATCAAATAGCCTGTAGCCTGCAGTGGACTGTAACATTGCGTGGTCAGATCATACACTACAGAATGATATGGATCGGTTGGTGACTATATGACGTTGATTAGGCCTAATGATTAGGTTATTCATCGCAGCCAGTTGGGTTTAACGAGATGGCTCAGTGCAACTGTTTTTGTCATGTTGCTGTCACAAGTGAATCGCCATAGCGCAGCCCTCTTCATAATAAATACATACTTGTAGGCTATATAGCCTACACATTACACAAATAACATAATTGCTATTTTTATTATAATAACATTTTTGAAAAAAGAAGAAAAATTAAAAATCACGGAAAATCACAGAGCCCGAGGCCGGGTCGGGTTCGGGCAGAAAATGAGAACTCTAAGCTGGATACATGTTGTGTGGGTCTGTCTCCCAGCAGTACTTGTAATATACACTATATAGGCTCCAGTAAGGCCTAATCCAACATCCGGGGAATCTCTCCCCGGAGTCTCTTTTCGTCCTCCCCGTCGCAGTTCTGAGGACCTCTAAGATTAACCCCCAACTGACTGAATGAGTGTGACCGTGGATCAGGCCTCTTCATGGAGCCCACCAGAAGTGTGACCTGGACCCGGCCTCACAGAGCTCGACCTGGCCAAGATGTGGTCATGTGGACCAGACCCCTCCACAGAGCCCACCTGTCTATTTCTGTCTATTTCTCTCTCCCTCTACCCCCCCCCCCCCCCCCCTAGAGTCGGGTTCTGCCTGACGTTTCTTCCTAAAGGGGAGTTTTTCGTTACCATTGTCGCAAATTCGCAATATTGCTTAATGCTCTGAGTGGAACTTTGTCGGTTGTAAAGTGTCTTGAGACAACTTTTTGTGATTTGACACTATAATAAAATTGAATTGAATTGAATTAGGGCTATGGACCAGAGCTATACCATTCTGCATACTGTGAAATAACATTTCCAATCAATCAAACGTTTTGAAGCACCCGGACGGAAGAAGGCTCTACTTCCACATTTTGACCACCTACAGTTGGTGGTCAAAATGTGGAAATGGTAAACCCCAGCTGCTGTTGCAACTTGCATGGGGTTTCCTGACGCTAGAAAGAATCAATATTAAGCAGACTTGGCAACCTGACTGTAGAAAGGAACAGTACAGTAAAGAACCTGGGGGTTATTATTGATTCCGAATTGAATTTTAATTCACACATTAATCATGTTACCAAGATTGCCTTTTTTCACCTTAGAAATATTGCACGAATCAGAGCCCATGTGTCCTTGGACGATGCAAAAACGCTAATCCACGCCTTTGTTTTTTCTCGGCTTGATTACTGCAATGCACTTTTTTCAGGACTGCCTAAGAAAACAACTGACAGATTACAACTTGTCCAAAATGCAGCAGCCAGAGTTTTAACTAGAACTAAGATGAGAGAACATATTACTCCAGTTTTGGCATCACTGCACTGGCTTCCGGTTGTTTTTAGGATTGATTTTAAAATTATTTTACTTGTCTATAAAGCTCTCAATGGTCTCGCACCTTCCTACCTACATGACTGCCTGCCTAAATATGTCCCAAACCGCCCCCTAAGGTCTTCCACCGCCGGCCTGCTCGCTTTGCCTAAAAAAATGGCAACCAAAAAATACGGGGAAGCAGCTTTTTGCTTCTATGGGCCGTCGGCATGGAACAAGCTCCCACTGTACCTTCGTCAGGCAGCCTCTGTAGACATTTTTAAAGCTCAGCTCAAGACCCACTTCTACAACATTGCTTTTAATTGATCTTTTAGTTTTATTCATGTCCTCACTGTATTGCATTACTGTCGTTGCCTTGCTTTTCTTTTATTCTCCATTGTTCTGTAAAGCACTTTGAGCTGCATTTCATGTCATGAAAGGTGCTATACAAATAAAGTTTTATTATTATTATTATTATTATTATTATTATTATTATTATTATTATTATTATTATTAAATGCACGTGCCCGCCTGCAGTTCCAGCTTTGACCACTAAAATGTGGACCCTCAGAGGGAGTTCAACAAACAATGTGCAACCCAGATTCGGCACAAACAAGGGACTAGATTATTTTCCTATAATGCCACCAAAATGTGGAACGCCCTACCAACAGTCATTAAGACATGTGAATCCCTTGACTCCTTCAAACCGCTCTCAAAGGGCACCTACGGACCGGATGGCTGCAATTGGAAACAGGCCCCCGTAAAATCTTAATCCCCTTTTCCCCCTTAATGTATGTTTCCTTTGCCTTTTTACGTCGTTTTTTTATATATAGAAATGTATATTGTACGTCTCCAAATGTTGTGATGAATTGAACATGGTGGACCCTGTTGTAAACCAGTGTAATGCTTTATCAGTGTGTCGTCCTCAGTAACATGTCTCTGTATTGAGTTGTGATGAATTGAACATGGTGGACCCTGTAGTAAACCAGTGTAATGCTTTATCAGTGAGTCGTCCTCAGTAACATGTCTCTGTATTGAGTTGTGATGAATTGAACATGGTGGACCCTGTAGTAAACCAGTGTAATGCTGTATCAGTGTGTCGTCCTCAGTAACATGTCTCTGTATTGAGTTGTGATGAATTGAACATGGTGGACCCTGTTGTAAACCAGTGTAATGCTTTATCAGTGTGTCATCCTCAGTAACATGTCTCTGTATTGAGTTGTGATGAATTGAACATGGTGGACCCTGTTGTAAACCAGTGTAATGCTTTATCAGTGTCGTCCTGCAGTAACATGTCTCTGTATTGAGTTGTGATGAATTGAACATGGTGGACCCTGTTGTAAACCAGTGTAATGCTTTATCAGTGTGTCGTCCACAGTAACATGTCTCTGTATTGAGCTGTGATGAATTGAACATGGTGGACCCTGTTGTAAACCAGTGTAATGCTGTATCAGCGTGTCGTCCACAGTAACATGTCTCTGTATTGAGTTGTGATGAATTGAACATGGTGGACCCTGTAGTAAACCAGTGTAATGCTTTATCAGTGTCGTCCACAGTAACAGTCTCTGTATTGAGCTGTGATGAATTGAACATGGTGGACCCTGTTGTAAACCAGTGTAATGCTTTATCAGTGTGTCGTCCTCAGTAACATGTCTCTGTATTGAGTTGTGATGAATTGAACATGGTGGACCCTGTTGTAAACCAGTGTAATGCTTTATCAGTATGTCGTCCTCAGTAACATGTCTCTGTATTGAGTTGTGATGAATTGAACATGGTGGACCCTGTTGTAAACCAGTGTAATGCTTTATCAGTGTGTCGTCCTCAGTAACATGTCTCTGTATTGAGTTGTGATGAATTGAACATGGTGGACCCTGTTGTAAACCAGTGTAATGCTTTATCAGTGTGTCGTCCTCAGTAACATGTCTCTGTATTGAGTTGTGATGAATTGAACATGGTGGACCCTGTTGTAAACCAGTGTAATGCTTTATCAGTGTGTCGTCCTGCAGTAACATGTCTCTGTATTGAGTTGTGATGAATTGAACATGGTGGACCCTGTTGTAAACCAGTGTAATGCTTTATCAGTGTGTCGTCCTCAGTAACATGTCTCTGTATTGAGTTGTGATGAATTGAACATGGTGGACCCTGTTGTAAACCAGTGTAATGCTTTATCAGTGTGTCGTCCTGCAGTAACATGTCTCTGTATTGAGTTGTGATGAATTGAACATGGTGGACCCTGTTGTAAACCAGTGTAATGCTTTATCAGTGTGTCGTCCACAGTAACATGTCTCTGTATTGAGTTGTGATGAATTGAACATGGTGGACCCTGTTGTAAACCAGTGTAATGCTTTATCAGTGAGTCGTCCACAGTAACATGTCTCTGTATTGAGTTGTGATGAATTGAACATGGTGGACCCTGTTGTAAACCAGTGTAATGCTTTATCAGTGTGTCGTCCTGCAGTAACATGTCTCTGTATTGAGTTGTGATGAATTGAACATGGTGGACCCTGTTGTAAACCAGTGTAATGCTTTATCAGTGTGTCGTCCTGCAGTAACATGTCTCTGTATTGAGTTGTGATGAATTGAACATGGTGGACCCTGTTGTAAACCAGTGTAATGCTTTATCAGTGTGTCGTCCACAGTAACATGTCTCTGTATTGAGTTGTGATGAATTGAACATGGTGGACCCTGTTGTAAACCAGTGTAATGCTTTATCAGCGTGTCGTCCACAGTAACATGTCTCTGTATTGAGTTGTGATGAATTGAACATGGTGGACCCTGTTGTAAACCAGTGTAATGCTTTATCAGTGTGTTGTCCACAGTAACATGTCTCTGTATTGAGTTGTGATGAATTGAACATGGTGGACCCTGTTGTAAACCAGTGTAATGCTTTATCAGTGTGTCGTCCACAGTAACATGTCTCTGTATTGAGTTGTGATGAATTGAACATGGTGGACCCTGTTGTAAACCAGTGTAATGCTTTATCAGTGTGTCGTCCACAGTAACATGTCTCTGTATTGAGTTGTGATGAATTGAACATGGTGGACCCTGTTGTAAACCAGTGTAATGCTTTATCAGTGTGTCGTCCACAGTAACATGTCTCTGTATTGAGTTGTACTTTGATGTGAAATGTAGCCATTCTGCAAACTGTTAATAATAAATACTTCAATCACTTTGTTTGCTTTTCAGCATCACAAACAAACACATTCCATTCCATTTCATGACAAAACGTTTTCTGTCCTTACCAGATTACCCCCCATTAGAACTAATAGGGGCTAATATTGAGGCAGCCATATTGGACTTTCGCCAAACAATTGACCAGGTTGTCCATATACAGTAGGTTGTGACCCTACTGGGTCATAGATATTATTTCTGGTGGACAACTTTGTATGTTATGAAAAAATGCAGGTCAACCCCCTTTGCCCCCTGGGTAAGTTATTAGTGCAGCCACACCCGGCAGCCAGCAAAAACTAGAGTCCTCAATGGGCCCAAAAATGGGCCCTCATCACACCCTGTACACTCAAGACACTGCCCCCGCTGCCACCCGTAGATCTCCATATATGGAGCTGACCTGTTCTGACATTCCATATGTTGATCTGACCTCATCTGTACACTCAAGAAAGACACGCTCCATTTATGGCCAGTATACAGAATTAATTCTATATGTTGATCTGATCCCCCCCATGCCAAAGCGCCAGCGCTCACCCAGCAGTCTGCTGTCACCCAGGCGGATGCATGCACGCTCGCTTCTCGCCCTCAGGGCGTCTTACTGGTTCTATTAATACAATGTTGGGCTAATGACATTATTGAGGGTAGCCCCTCCTATATTCAGCTATAGTGTCGATTTTTGTCCTAACAAACATTAAATGCCATTAAATGCCATTCACAATGAAGCCCCTGAAGCAAGTACCACTTCACACGGGTGTGATTTATTTTAATTTAATTTTAAAATGACTGTTTTTCTTTGCAGCTTGAGTGGCCCATCTTAGCTGATCAAGCTGATCAGATGGCGACATCTTTAAAATATGTGAGCTTGTTTCAGAAGCTGTTGGGACTAAACTATTATTTGTTATTAAATACATTTAACTTAAACATATTAAACAGTCAATAATAATCATCTAAACCCAATGTAGTGTCATGCATTGCATGCTTTTTCTCAGTTTAATTACCAAATTACCAAAAAGTGGCCCAAATTAGCTGACATCCACCTATTTATAATTTTATTTTATCGACGGCACGGGTGAGCAGCCGACCGGCCGTCGATCCCAAATGACTCTGGACACACAGTGAAGAAGACAAGAAGTGGTGGAAAGGAATAAGTACTATAAAGGATAGTAGGCTACATAGTAGGATATACCAATACAAACAAAACAATACGCGTCGCATTTATATGTGTACAGACGCGACTAAATTCGCCGGGCAAATATTTCGCATTTTTAGGATCGCTTATTCACATCGCGTCGCTAATTCGCCAGTGTGTAATAAGATAAGTCTGACAGCTAAACGTTTCTAAATGCAGTCCAGTCAACCCTCGTCCGCAAGCGCAGTTCTGCCTCTGTAAAATGCATTGTGAAAACATGGTAGGCCTACTGTCTACTCTGAGTCTCTGACTGCTTTGTAATAATAATAATAATAATAATAATAATAATAATAATAATAATAATAATAATAATAATAATAATAATAACAATAATAAACTTTATTTGTATACACTGACACGAAACAAGACAGGAACGCCCAAAAACGTCACATCCGGTTTTTTACCCTGGGCAGAAATTTCTATGGCTGCCAATGCAACTTTTTCCAATCCTTAATCACATACGGACAAACATCTATGCCGATAATATCTAACTTGCGGAGGTAACGTGCCTTGTCCACGGGCAACAGATCTTTGAACGTATGGCATTGCAAATACGTTTGATAATCGCTACTCTGCGCAATATTGTTTTGGAAATGCCGCAAATTGCATTGCAGTGAACGAGAGCAAATCTCTACTTACCCTGGGGGTGGTGACTCCGCCCCGAATACGCGTTTTCGTGTCAGTGTATAGCACCTTTCATACATAAATGCAGCTCAAAGGGCTTCACATGGCAGGACACAAAAATATAATACAATAAAACACAAGTAGTTAAAATGATAGAACAATGGCAAAGAACAAAATTGAATATAAGAACATAAAATAAATACATTTATTGTACGTGGTTGTTTCACCCCAGTCTTAATGTTACGTTGTGTTTATCAACTGTAATTGGTTCTGATACCTTTATTACTTTAGGGAAACGATACTGTGAAAAGGGTTTAATCCACTGTTTGTGGACGACTCGACTATCCTGACACGGAACCTCATCTCGGAGCTAAATAAAAGCGTTACAAACGGAGCTAAGTTAACCCATGCTGTCCTCAACGCCACTGTAAAGTAAATGAAGGGTTAACTGTACCTGTGACCGCTGCGTTGCTGCAACAGATGCTCCACGCCAGAAACATGAAGACGTGACTCCATGGTTTTACACTGAAAACACCGAGTTGGAAAGAGACGGACTGATGAAGCGCCATGTTTGCCTGCTCCTCCACAAACACAAAGTGATCCTCAGACACTACCTGGTTCCTTTTGCTTTCGTTTTCATCTCTTGAGTTTGTTTGCGTTACAGCAGCTCTGAGCCGAGTCATGATGACAGAACCTCGGCCTGATGTATGTCTTCCTCCGTTTATAACCTTCATAAACCTTTATAAATGTCATCTAAAGCTCTCTGCTCAGAGTCACGGATGGTAGGATCCTCCTCGGGTCGGTAGAAGAACCGAATCTTTACTGTTGTTACAGAAAAACACTTTTTAATCTCTTCCCTGGACGTTTCCACTCAGAGTTATAATGTAATCAGACTGCAGTACACCTGCCGGCCGATAGGGGCGCCTAGTTGAAGGCATGGCGATACAAGCAGTGAAAACGTCCAGGGATGTGATTAAAAAGTGTTTTTCTGTAACGACAGTGACGATTCGGTTCTTCTACCAACTCGAGGACGATCCTACCATCCGTGGCTCTGAGCAGAGCGCTTTAGATAACATTTATAAAGCTTTAAATAAAGGTTATACTTATAATGGAGGAAGACACACAGCAGGCTGAGCTTCATCCATGACGGTGCCTCTGCTCCCCCTCATGTGAACCGTGGCAAGTGGTTCAGTAGAGGTCGCTGTTGCTCTGCTAGCAACGCAACAGGTCAAATACAAAAACTGCTACACCATGGTCCTCCATTTTCAATTCATCAGAGCATTTAAAGACGGACAAATATATGATATATATGATACACATGTAGCCTGTAGAAAAGAGGCATCCTAGTAGTGAGCAACAACAACCCTCCCCCACCCACCACCAATCAAACCTCACGTGCTGTCACTCCCTCTCAATCAGTAATCACAACTGCTCTATCACCAGCTATACTGCCTGAGTGCCTTTCCATGCAGCCATTGTTTGTCAGCAGCAGCAACAACTCTACCTGAGAGCCCAGCTCTGTCCTGGAGCCTCGGGCCTTGGTTATGCGTCACTGAAGCGAGTTCAGTTTGTTCATGATGTTTTGTATATTGCATTTTATTGGTTATTTGTGTTAAATGTAATCCTAATCTGTTTTCCGAGAAACTGAGAATGTGTGTAATGCGCAGCACAGTCACTTTAGTATCCCTTGAAATGCAGTATAATGCATAACATAATTATATTAGATAATATTGAACGTTTGTATTTCCCATGTTTGTGTACTCCCAATAGGTAGTGGTAGGCCTACCCCCCCCCTTTGAGTAATTATTGTCTTGGGTACCTAATTGTCTGTCTATTGTTATATGTACTACTGAATTGTATGATAATTATATTTCTCTTGTCTTTTTAGTCAAAACCATAACCGACAAGCCTCCACCTCCTTGCTCAACTGAAATGTGTGTCTGTGCAAAGGAAAATGAAAGGCGTAAACGGAACTCTCCTTGTCTATACATGTACCATTGTGATGTAATATGAGCCAGTCTCAAACTAAACCAGCCCTACATAACCTGTTATACCTGGTCTGTCTTTCTGAGAGGAAATGAACACCCCAGCACAATAACATGGTATCTGATAGAGGGAAATGAGGGATAAATATATATGTGTGTGTGTGTGTGTGTGTGTGTGTGTGTGTGTGTGTGTGTGTGTGTGTGTGTGTGTGTGTGTGTGTGTGTGTGTGTGTGTGTGTGTGTGTGTGTGTGTGTGTGTGTGTGTGTGTGTGTGTGTGTGTGTGAGTGTGTATGTATGTATGTATTTGGTTAAAATGGGTAGGGTTTAAGAAAAGGCAAGAGCTTGCTCTGGTGCACTGGCCTAAAAGTGGGTCCTTAAAAACTGCTAAAACTTCTGAAATGTATGTATGTAGGTATGTATGTATGTGTGTATGTATTTTAAAAGGGGGTATTTTTTTGTAAAAATCCCTGCCGGCAATACCTTCATATATTTAAAAAATAAGTCCAAAATAGGGTTACCATGTGAAGGGCAAACTGCCTATTCACTGGGGACTATGCAAGGCAGAGGCGTCCACCCCCCTGAGTCCAAGTTAGGCTAGACCGCATACCTATGTATGTATGTATTCATACATACACATACATACATACATCCCCTTTCTGTTCATTCATCTGTAAAATAAATAAATGGTATCCAGGCCTTGCTGTGAACTTTTACTCCTGTATGGTTTTAGGTTGTTTTATTAATTAATTATTTTTTTTTATATCCATTTTACCATTGGGTTTTAGAGTATGGTTTAGGTATGCGGTCTAGCTTAAACTTGGACGCCTCTGCCTTGCATAGTCTCCAGTGAATAGTCCCCAGTGTACTGCTCCCTCATACTCCCATACTTAACCTATTGTGTGGAAGTATGGGGGAACACCTATAAAACCATTATAAACCCAATTTACATGCTACAGAAAAAAGCTATAATAATTGTTAACCAAAGCGACTACCTCACACCAACCAACCCACTTTTCATGAACTAAAATACTCTCAAATTAAATGATCTAGTGGACCTAAACACTGCAGTAATCATGTACAAAGCACATAACAAATTACTCCCTCCCTGCATGCAGGAGCTATTTGAACCTAGAGAGTCTCAATATCCACTCAGGGGGGTGGCCCAATTTAAAAAAATATATGCTTCAGGACTAACATAAAACGTAGATGCCTATCTGTAACCGGGGTCAACCTGTGGAACAATTTAGATAGCGAATTAAAACTGTGCTCAACGATCACTAAATTCAAAAAGCTGTTCAAAAATATGGTACTAAAAAAATACAAATTAATATTATGAAACCTATGTATATAACTAAGTAGATATATGGGGGTATAAATAACTATATATATACCTAGAACCATGCTCTGCGGCCTAGTAGCCGCAGAGTTTGGCTGTAGGCCCCAATCATGTGTGTCCCTGTGTGGGTCTGCCTCATATCCTGTGGTCGATTAGCCGCATGGTATGAGGCAGTGAATACATATCTCCCCAGTTCCCTTGTGTCTTACCCTTGTGTTTTTTTGTTGTTTTTGTTAGGTAACCTTGTTTTTGTTTTGTCCTTCTTATTTAATAACATCTGTTTGTTTGTTTTTTGTTTGCTTTACTGTTTTGAGGGTTTTTTTGTTTGTTTTTTGTCTTCTTCCTTTTCTTCTTCTTATTATATTATTATTAATATAATTATTATTATTATTACTATTATTATTATTATTATTATTATTATTATTATTATTATTATTATTATTATTATTATTATTATTATTATTATTATTATTATTATTACATAGGCCAAATCTAAGCCCTGCTTAGATTTATCTTTCTCAGAATCTATGGCCAGAACTTTATAGTTTATTTCCATTTTTATTAATTATTTATGTAATCTAAATCTGACACTATACTCTGCTTAGTGTATTCTGAATCTTGCTCAAACAAGGGTAGGCGCAATAAGCCTCGGCTTCAGCCTTCACCTTTTCGGTACCACT
>NC_139712.1:6631877-6669377 GCF_964188405.1 Protomyctophum parallelum | reverse complement strand
CTTCCTTCCTTCCTTCCTTCCTTCCTTCCTTCCTTCCTTCCTTCCTTCCTTCCTTTCTTCCTGATCCAGATCCAGATCCAGTGTCTCTGAGAGTTGTCCCTGACCAATCAGACTTCTTCCCCAGTGAGTCCATCTCACTGAGTTGTGACAAGGATCAGAGTCCTACAGCAGGATGGACTGTGAGGAGAGAGATCAACCAGACCTCTGGGACCTGTGGCCGTGAATGGGGAGCTTTTGACGGTAAGACTGGGGAACTATTGAAGGTACTGAGTCAGGGTTAGGAGTAGGGAAGTCCTTCATACAGTCTGGAGCAACGGAAGCTCTGATCAGGAGTCAAATATAAATGCTTCCGTCATACAGTCTGGAGCAACGGAAGCTCTGATCATGAGTAAAATATAAATGCTTCTGTCGTACAGTCTGGAGCAACGGAAGCTCTGATCATGAGTAAAATATAAATGCTTCCGTCATACAGTCTGGAGCAACGGAAGCTCTGATCATGAGTAAAATATAAATGCTTCCGTCGTACAGTCTGGAGCAACGGAAGCTCTGATCAGGAGTAAAATATAAATGCTTCCGTCATACAGTCTGGAGCGACGGAAGCTCTGATCATGAGTAAAATATAAATGCTTCCGTCGTACAGTCTGGAGCAACGGAAGCTCTGATCAGGAGTAAAATATAAATGCTTCCGTCGTACAGTCTGGAGCAACGGAAGCTCTGATCATGAGTAAAATATAAATGCTTCCGTCGTACAGTCTGGAGCAACGGAAGCTCTGATCATGAGTAAAATATAAATGCTTCCGTCGTACAGTCTGGAGCTACGGAAGCTCTGATCATGAGTAAAATATAAATGCTTCCGTCGTACAGTCTGGAGCAACGGAAGCTCTGATCATGAGTAAAATATAAATGCTTCCGTCGTACAGTCTGGAGCAACGGAAGCTCTGATCATGAGTAAAATATAAATGCTTCCGTCGTACAGTCTGGAGCAACGGAAGCTCTGATCATGAGTAACATATAAATGCTTCCGTCGTACAGTCTGGAGCAACGGAAGCTCTGATCATGAGTAACATATAAATGCTTCCGTCGTACAGTCTGGAGCAACGGAAGCTCTAGCTGATCAGGAGTAAAATATTAAGCTGAAGTGGAGACTCCTCCCCACTTCCGTTTCGTCTTTACAGACATGCACATTTATCCTAATACAAATTATAAATCATCTAAACAGAGGCTTATAGCTTGCTGCTAGTAGAAATAGGCCCATAGTGAATGTGGCCCATAGTGAATGTGGCCCATAGTGAATGGGGCCCATAGTGAATGGGGCCCATAGTGAATGGGGCCCATAGTGAATGTGGCCCATAGTGAATGGGGCCCATAGTGAATGGGGCCCATAGTGAATGGGGCCCATAGTGAACGGGCCCATAGTGAACGGGCCCATAGTGAATAGTGAATGTGGCCCATAGTGAATGGGGCCCATAGTGAATGTGGCCCATAGTGAACGGGCCCATAGTGAACGGGCCCATAGTGAATGTGGCCCATAGTGAACGGGCCCATAGTGAACGGGCCCATAGTGAATGGGGCCCATAGTGAATGGGGCCCATAGTGAATGGGGCCCATAGTGAATGGGGCCCATAGTGAATGGGGCCCATAGTGAACGGGCCCATAGTGAACGGGCCCATAGTGAATAGTGAATGTGGCCCATAGTGAATGGGGCCCATAGTGAATGGGGCCCATAGTGAACGGGCCCATAGTGAACGGGCCCATAGTGAACGGGCCCATAGTGAATGTGGCCCATAGTGAACGGGCCCATAGTGAACGGGCCCATAGTGAACGGGCCCATAGTGAATGGGGCCCATAGTGAACGGGCCCATAGTGAACGGGCCCATAGTGAATGTGGCCCATAGTGAACGGGCCCATAGTGAACGGGCCCATAGTGAACGGGCCCATAGTGAATGGGGCCCATAGTGAACGGGCCCATAGTGAACGGGCCCATAGTGAACGGGGCCCATAGTGAACGGGGCCCATAGTGAACGGGCCCATAGTGAATGGGGCCCATAGTGAATGGGGCCCATAGTGAATGGGGCCCATAGTGAATGGGGCCCATAGTAAATGGGGCCCATAGTGAATGGGGCCCATAGTGAATGGGGCCCATAGTGAATGGGGCCCATAGTGAACGGGGCCCATAGTGAATGGGGCCCATAGTGAATGGGGCCCATAGTGAATGGGGCCCATAGTGAACGGGGCCCATAGTGAACGGGGCCCATAGTGAACGGGGCCCATAGTGAATGGGGCCCATAGTGAATAGTGAATGGGGCCCATAGTGAATGGGGCCCATAGTGAACGGGCCCATAGTGAACGGGGCCCATAGTGAATGGGGCCCATAGTGAACGGGGCCCATAGTGAACGGGCCCATAGTGAATGTGGCCCATAGTGAATGGGGCCCATAGTGAACGGGGCCCATAGTGAATGGGGCCCATAGTGAACGGGGCCCATAGTGAATGGGGCCCATAGTGAATGTGGCCCATAGTGAATGGGGCCCATAGTGAACGGGGCCCATAGTGAATGGGGCCCATAGTGAACGGGGCCCATAGTGAATGGGGCCCATAGTGAACGGGCCCATAGTGAATGGGGCCCATAGTGAACGGGCCCATAGTGAATGGGGCCCATAGTGAATGGGGCCCATAGTGAATGGGGCCCATGCTAACGTCTCTGTTTTCATTGTGATTCTAACAGGAGTGTTCTGCTTTGTCACTCTGTACGACGGAGACTCTGCAGTTTACTGGTGTGAGTCTGAGTCCACTGGAGAACAGAGCAAGATCTCCACCAAGACCCACATCAAGATCTCTGGTACAGTTTGTATAATTATTACACGGCCCAACCGTCCACATCAAGATCTCTGGTACAGTTTATATAATTATAACACAGCCCAACCGTCCACATCAACATCTCTGGTACAGTTTATATAATTATAACACAGCCCAACCGTCCACATCAACATCTCTGGTACAGTCATTTAAATGTCCGTCCAACATTAATATCTCTCGTACAGTATAATGATTACATTTAAATGTCCTTCCACATCATACTGGAGGTCATTGTGTTGTACTGTGTATCATTAATATGACAGAATGTCACTGTAGATAGATAATAGTAGATACACAATACTATAACCTGTTTCTAATAGAACTAATGTTGTTCTAGATGCGACCCTACAGAGTGCTGTTTCTAATAGTAGAACTATAACATGTTGTTCTAGATGTGACCCTACAGAGTCCTGTTTCTAATAGAACTAATGTTGTTCTACGTAGATGTGATCCTACAGAGTGCTGTTTCTAACAGTAGAACTACATGTTGTTCTAGATGTGATCCTAGTCCTGTCTCTAACAGTAGAACTACATGTTGTTCTAGATGTGATCCTAGTCCTGTCTCTAACAGTAGAACTACATGTTGTTCTAGATGTGATCCTAGTCCTGTCTCTAACAGTAGAATTGTTACATGTTGTTCCAGATGTGATCTAGTCCTGTCTCTAACAGTAGAATTGTAACATGTTGTTCTAGATGTGATCCTGCAGAGTCCTCTACTTCCTGTGCCAGAGGAGGTAACGCCACGTTCCGCTGCCTCTACAAACACCAGACAACAAAGGAAGCGGCGTCCGACCGGCCGGCTGACTTCTTCCGAAAAGGATCCTTCTTCAGGGCTGAGTCTGCAGGGCAGATGACCATCCTCCGCGTCAACAAGTCTGACCAAGGGTTCTACAAGTGCTCCATCTCTGTCCTCGGAGAGTCACCAGAGAAGTTGATGGAGGTGACAAGTGAGTCAGATTAATCAGACCAGTGTGTGTCCCAGTGGAAACCTCGTATGAATCTGATCTCAGGTCAGAATGGGTCAATCAGACCAGTGTGTGTCCCAGTGGAAACCTCGTATGAATCTGATCTCAGGTCAGAATGGGTTATTCGACCGTTACCACCACGAGAAGATAATCCAGTGTCCAGCGAAACTATAAACCCATTGGTTGTCTTTCACAGATTCTTCCTCTTCCTCTTCCTCCTCCGACCCGAGCGCCGAGTCAGCAGAACCTCTCATGACTCTGACCCAGCTGATCGTCAAGATACTGGTGTTCACTCCCTACGTCGTCTCTACCTTCCTCTACTTCTCCATCCAGAAGGACCGAGCCAGGAGAGCCAGAGCCAGAGGTGAGAACACACTTTCTCTATGTAGTTCTAGTTCTATCCTGAAGGACAGAGCCAGAGGTGAGAACACACTTCTCTATGTAGTTCTAGTTCTATCCTGAAGGACAGAGCCAGCGTCATATCCAGGTCCGTACGTACCCCAACGTATAATCCGTCTAAAAATGTTGAGTCCCACGGCAGCGTTAAAAAAGGCTGACTTTTAAGGTGAACGCGTATGGTGGCACCTGGAACAGGGATTCACAGCTAGCCGCAATGAATGAGTTAAACAATTGATTGATGATTGATTTAAATATTTATTAACAGTTTGCAAAATTACAGTACATTTCAAGCACAAACTCAATACAAAGACTGTTAACTGTGAGTGGACGACGCAATTAAGCATTACACTTGTTTACAAGAGGGTCCACCATGTTCAATTCATCATTCATCAATGCCTTCCATTCTGAATGTTTTTGATTGAGCAAGATTACCCCAGGTCTTGAACCTGAGCAGCTAGCATTCCAGAGCTAATCAGATGTAGCATCACATGACCCTTAAAATAAAGTGATTGATCTCTCTCTCTCTCTCTCTCTCTCTCTCTCTCTCTCTGTCTCTCTCTCTCTCTCTCTCTCTCTCTCTGTCTCTCTCTCTCTCTCTCTCTCTCTCTCTCTCTCTCTCTCTCTGTCTCTCTCTCTCTCTCTCTCTCTCTCTCCGTCTCTCTCTCTCTCTCTCTCTCTCTCTCTCTCTCTCTCTCTCTCTCTCTCTCTCTCTCTCTCTCTCAGCTGCAGCAGCCAATGAGAGGAGGAGAAGAGGCATCAATGCTGTCATCATGGAAGTGGCTGTGTAACTACGACACAGGCACACACACACGCACGCATGCAAACACACACACACACACACACACACACACACACACACACACACACACACACACACACACACACACACACACACACACACACACACACACACACACACACACGCAGGATTAGAAAGCTATAGTTGCAAACAAAGCACAAGGAAGAATGAAGAGTGTTGTCCAAGTGTCTCTGCTTTGATTGGTTGAATAGTTTATTAGACATAAATGGTAAATGTTGCATTTATATAGCGCCTTTATCCAAGGCGCTTTACAGAGATTGTGCATTACATTCATACACCGATGGCAGCGGAAACCATGCAAGGCACCAACTAGCACATCGGGAGCAATTAGGGGTTCAGTGTCTTGCTCAAGGACACTTCGACAGTAACTCTGGGGGAGCCAGGGTTCGAACTGGCAACCTTACGGTTACCATCCAGGCACTCTACCGCTGAGCCACCGCCGCCCCACAATGTATATAGGCTACAATGTATTTGCAACAGAGTACAGTCTAACACTCACTCATTGCGGTCTTGTTTCCATTTTGTGTGTGTGTGTGTGTGTGTGTGTGTGTGTGTGTGTGTGTGTGTGTGTGTGTGTGTGTTTGCGTGCATGCACGCATGCATGTGTGTGCGTGCGTGCGTGTTTGTGTGTGCGCACGCATGAGTGAGTGCAGTCTTTAAAACGTTTTAACTTTCCTTCTACATTTTATTAAGTTTGAATGTTTGTACTAAATATTCATTATTAGTCTATTGTTCTTTTCTGCGTGATGTAAAACATATTTCACTATAATCTATAATCTATTGTTGTTTTATTTTAATAAATCTTTTCTATAAAGACATTCAGTGGAACATGTTTCTTTTTAGTTGTAACAGGAAGTGATGTGTCTGTGCAGACAACAGGACGTCATGTGACAGGAAGTCACCATGAGCACGACCACGACTTAGATGTGTTGTTGTGGTTCATACACACACACACACACACACACACACACACGCACGCACGCACGCACGCACGCACACTATGGCGCTCCGTTAGTGCCAGGCTTAACACAAGACGCGTCGCTTGACCGCGTTAGATTTGCGCTGCGCTGCACTGCTCCGTGTGAACGTGTTAATTATCTCCCCATTCATTTTCAATGGGAACGCGCAACGCGCAACGCGCAACGCGGGCATGCGTAACGCATCAATCAACGCACGCATCAAGCAACGCGTGCCTTTATGCGTTTATGCGTTTTTCTCAAATATCGCGTCAATATTTTTTCAGTCAGTCGCACGCGATGCGGTCATGGGTGTGCAGAGCTGCAGTGCTTAGTATGCGTGCACGCGTGGCGCGTGACGATTGGTGTTTGTTTTTTTTGTCATGCGTCATGCGATGCGGTCATGGGTGTGCAGAGCTGCAGTGCTTAGTATGTGTAGCGTCACACGCCACACGTGGCGCGTGACGATTGGTGTTTCACAGCACACATGCATGTGTGACCGTGTGCCCGTTATGTTGCTCAGCACGTACGTGTGCGTGAGCGTGTGTGTTCGCACGCTTCACAGCACACACGCATGTGTGACCGTGTGCCCGTTATGTTGCTCAGCACGTACGTGTGCGTGAGCGTGTGTGTTCGCGCGCGCGTACGCGTGCGTGCGTAATAAATAAATAATAATAATAATAATAATAATAATGCCATATATACATATAATATAGATATCTGTATATTTTTTCTAATATTCCGAAGCATGGAATGCAGATTTAATAGTTTATTAAATGAATTTAATTAATTGTTTTTAAATTAAATTAATTTCAGTCCCATTCAGTAGGCTACCATTCACTCCCATTCAGTGTCAAATGTCTTTGTGCTCTGATATTATTTTAAAGACTCTGTGGCTGACCCTAAACCATGGTCTATTAAAAATAATAGGAATAAAACATTTTGCCTATAAAGTCACTTACTGCAGAAGTCATTTGGCCTAAATAACGTTTATAATTGCCTAAGTTAAAATGGCATGTTCAGATATTGGCCTAAGTCATTTGATTCAGATATTGGTCATTTGATCCTTACATGTTACATGATTGACATACACCTTTATTTGTATGTCAATAGTCATATTTTTTCATATTTTTTGGAATTGAAATAATTAAGAAATATAATATATTCTACATTTGGCACAGTTTTTTTCCGCTGTTCCAACACCGCAATGCCGTGCGCGCGTGCACAGACAGACAGACAGACAGACAGACAGACAGACAGACAATGTAACATTTTCAGCTCAATTCATAGTTCATTAAATGAATGTTTAGATAGCTTACCGACTAGACTTTATAAATGAGAGATTACGGGTGTCACTGTATTTTCATTACGTGAATAAATATCACTTTATACTAGTTTGATAACTTTAAACTAGTTATTCAAAAGTTAATCCAAACGTGGATGTGAAATGTCCAGCAGGTGTCACTGTTCCCCGTGTGTATTTTAATTACGTGAATAAACATCACTTTATACTAGTTGAATGAATGAATGAATGAATGCCATATAGGCATTATGAACTAGTTGAACAATGAATGCCATATAGGCATTATGAACTAGTTGAACAATGAATGGCATATAGGCATTATGAATAGGGATTATGAATATAGGCATTATGAATGCATTAAATAACTCCATTAAATAACATTATAATTATTATTGGTTATAATAATAACCAATGTAACGGTTGTGTACCCGTTCCACTGGTACACCGTTGTGTACCAGTATTCTTCTTAACATGTGATCATATAGTGGTTTTAACTGGGTTGACATTTATGCTTTACAATGATTTCAAATACAATCTGTTTTTAACTTGATTTTAACCTACAACATCCTTTTTATATTATAATGTTATTTAATGGGGCATTTAATCTCGACTGTGCCCAAAATGAAATTAACACACATTTTGCATATCCTTATTTCAGTTTAATTTTTTATATCACACATTTGACTTAAACAGGATGTAGTGGTAATCTCAGAACTAGCTGTACACCGCTTTACCTCCATCGGTACTGGGGTGTCCTATTCCTCCTAGTGTACCTCGAGTGTGGCGTCCTAAGCCTAACACTGGGGCTTCCTATGCCTTCTCCTACTGTACCTCCATCGGTACTGGGGTTTCCTATCCCTTCTCCTACTATCGGTTTAAGCTAGGCCAAAACATGGTGCTTGGACTATGCCAGAAATCATGTTTTCACTGAAATCGTCATAAACAGAATGTAGAGGCAATCTCAGAATTAGGCCACACGTGTTTGCCTCTGGAAAAATTCTTTTCTTCCAATCCACTGGGTCATGTAGGAACTCCAGTGCAGGTTGTGGGAAGAACCCTAGTGGTGGTATAGTTTCTGCCCCGGTTGCAAAACGGAGAACATCTTCCAGAGAAACGGTTACTGGCTCCTCCATGTCGACATGATGTAGGACTGCTTCCTCAGCTGTAATGTAAAGATGTGATGTATTAGTGAACTGAAGTGCCCAAGATTATAGTAAAGGTCATACAAAGTGGCACATAGACATTTCATGAAGCATTACTGCATCATTGATTGTGAATTATGTTTATCAGTAGCATACTTTCAACATCAGAGAGCCAGTCCCAGAAAAAAGCCACTGCTATCTCCTCTGTATGTCTTCTCGAGCTCCCTGCCACCGAGTAGTTTATTCGGAAGAGGTTTTTAACGGACTCTGCATCGAGCGGTGCTGGGGGGCCTCCAACGAAGAGTTTCTCTATGGCAACGCTCTGTGCCAGTGCCTGGAGCACCCCTAGGTCCTCCATGCCGTGACGCAACCTTAAAACATTATATAAGGTCATATCAGTCATTTGCTGTCATGAATACATGGGCATACAACCCAAGTGTCTACTTAGTTGTAAAAGTATTAAATCATAACCTAACTACAGTGCTACTGGATTTCTCTATTGCAGGTGTCAATTGATGTTACACAGGCACCAGTGTAACATACACTTACTCTTGTAGAGGCAAACACAGTCTGCCATTGAGGTAGAACTCCAGTGCCGATTGGATCAGCTCATCACGGTCAGCCATTTTTCTGATGACCGTTGCCTGACCACCAATATGGGACAGTTTTGCGTCCTCCACAGCAGCATGGACCTCCTGTAATGTGTCTGCTTGTTCTATCTGTAAGAAATCCAACAAGGTATTTTGAGAATTAATGTAACATTTCAATATTATGATGGCTCCTTGCAATGGAAGACAAACATTGTAATCCCATAAACAAAGTTAGCCATAGCCTTGTGACACTTTTTCCTCTGACCACAAAGTAAAAGCAGGGTTATTAACAACTTTGACATTATACAGCTCTTAATGTACGATGCAATCAACTTGGTGTCCCTCTCCAGAGGTTCCTCAAGACTGCATAGACAACCTAAATACGCTTTTCATCAGGTAACATACCAACGTGAATCAGGTTTTTGACGTCAAAAAGAGCATTGTTGATCCCTGACCGACAACAGCCTTTGCCTGTCTCACAAAGACTGACATGTCAGCAGGTAGGCCAATCCATGAGTTTCTTATTCAGCAAATGAACTAAATAAATTGCCACATGACATCTTCCCTAGTTTTATTTTTATGAAATGTGTAGTATACTTCCCTTTATCTTCTATAAGAAATGATAGAAATGTTGTTAGGAAATGCATTATGAAACTTGCCTTCTCCAAGCCAGCTTTCAGTTCTTCATCATCTACCTCAGACAAATTAACAGGTGGAGTTGGCCGTCCAGTCAGCTGGCAAAGTAGTCTTTGGGAGAACACATAGGGCCCCACTCCTCCATGCACCAGGCACACCGATAACATGGAGCCTATCGCTTTGTAGTAACCCCTTTGTAGTGCTGAAACGTGAATAGAGATTAGTTTTGGCAGGATAAAAATGAACAATACAGTACGTGGGGATGTGGGATATGCAGTTGTACTCTATGCAGTTGTATCTGCTGGCAAGTCCAGCCTACTAACTGACACTGTATATAAATGTATTTCTTATTTGTTTCAAGGTGTGTCCATGTGTACCCTAATGTACATACCTACTGCGTCCAGTCTAAGATTCCTGCTCCCTGAAGAACCCACGAATAAGTGAGAGTTGATCATTGCTTTCATTAACAAGTTGATGAACTCTCTTTTTGGTCCACCGGTGTCAACCGCGCCTTCGCCCTGACCACAGGTGTCCACAAACACAACACTTAGATTCTTCTTGGGGTCGAATTTCACTCTCTTAAAGGCTCTGAAAGCACTCCCCAAGATGTCAGCTCTGATGACATTGATACTGTTTGCAGGTGGTGCCACTGAGATCACATCAAGCTGCGATTGCAGTGTCCTCAGGGTGTCTACAAGTTCTTGGTGCTTTGTGGGTGGAGCTGGAGCAGGGAGAGGAGCAGGGAGAGAAAGAGGAGGCGATGGTGGTAAAGATGCTGTTAGAGATGCTGCCAGTGGCGGAAAATCAGGAGATGCTTGCGGAGGAGAAGATGGAGGATCCGAGCTGGCTGACGCTGTATGAAGACCATCGGGTGAATTCTGTGGGATAGATAGTTTTTGTGAATTGATGAAAAATTGAGTTTGAATGAGTGTAACATTTTGTGCAAGGGACTCAAGGGACTTAACAGACTAAACTTTTACGAACATTTAATCTTAAAAGAAAAGACCTCACATGTTATGCCAGTGATCACCCTTCCCTGTGCCAATGTAGGCACCCATGCCTAAGGTTGGCTACCCCTGCTCTACAGCACAAAGTTAACATTCTGGACTGTTAGAAAAAGAGCTACAGAAAACTCCAAATACACAAATTGTCATTAACTAATTTAAGTAAACATACGTTGTTGTCAATCCACTGTACAAACAACGTTGTTGGCAGGATTAAGCCACAGTCCTGTAAGCTTCCAACTTGGGCACTGTTGAGACGCAAAACTGGTGATGTTGCAGTCAGGAGGAATGACTCCGTTCCATCCAATACTCCTCCCGCGTAGGATATCAGACTCTGTAAATGAAGAACAAGAGTACACTGATGAAACGGCTACATTATGTTAGCAGATCAAATACCAGAACCTCAACTTCTGATATTTTATTAAAATCATGTCTTGTTAGTGATTCTTCCTATGCTGAACTAGCTTTTAGCACCTGGATATAAAGTACATAATAACACATCTCTATTCATAGAGGTCATAATGTTGAAAGGAGTTAGCATATTATTCATATTCTTTGACACCATGTGAGGCTTGTTCATTTGTTATTATAGCATACAACTGTCCTGTGCAATGTGACATGAAGGTTTCCTGCCATTTTGTGGCCAAAATCATTCAGGTATTTTAGATACCTGTACAGGACTATCGAGCCCAAATGTGCTTCTACGAACGCTCCCATTTGCATAGCGGAACTGGAATTGTGTGCCACTCCCATCATTGGTTTGGTTAGCCACTTCTGCCATTCTCCTCCTGACAACCTATAAAGTTTGACACGGATTTCAATAGGTCATTGCAGAGGCAGATTAGTCAATTCGTGAATAATGGTATTATCCCATTATGAAATGTTCATTAAGGGTATGATTAATTAATGTGTATCAAGTTAGAATTCAAGGTTTTTGAATAAATGCATCAACATGTGTGAACATAAATGCTTTGTGGCTCTTTAATACAAATACAAATACTTACAGTCAGACGCCTAGTCTCAGCCTCCTCAGCAATTCTTGCTGCCTGGAGAGATTCTGCCTCACGCCTTCTCTCTGTGGCTGCTGACAGCCTGACAGCTTCTTCCTGAACACGTGTCTATAAGCATATATTTTAAAAAAAAGTTAATGAAAAACTGTGTGTGTGTGTGTTTTATGTGTGTGTATATTAAAAACACTGAATGTTTGAGGTTCAATACCCTCTCTCTGTCAATGGCCAAGCTTCGGCTATACTCAGCGTCCTGCTCTGAGATGAGCAGACGCCGCTGTTGTAGATCGTCCTGAAATCATAATTCAATAAACATTAAACCGACCACAGTAGAATAGATATGTTTAATTTACACCCAGCAAGCACAATCTTTAATGTAGGTCATTTCTAGATTACAAAGAAAGAAAATGTAGGTGATTTTCATTGATTGATTGACACGATTCAACTATGCTTTTGTATAGTCATAGCATATACATCTAAACAGTGCCAGCAAGAGCATACATTATTTAAGGATACAGATGATCAGCCAACACCTAGCATGTACCTCCAAAAACGTTTACCAAAAGTATTTTTCAACAACATGTTGAGATTCAAACAGATTGTCCTGCGCTTACCATTATGCAATCATACTCATGGCTTCGGTTATTGTCCCCCCCACCGGTCGGGCTATCCACGGTGACCTATAAAATAACAGACAGATTGGGTGTGAGTAAATTAATCCAAAGAAGTCATACTGTAACATTAACAAGCAGATGTACTTATCATGATCGGCTGTCCAGTAACAAGTCGATTTTCATTGTAGTTGTATGGATTCTAGTCTCACCAAGTGGTCAACTGAAAGTGGGCTGTGGCTTTCCTCATCACACAGGTCGAGGTCATCCTACAAGACCCACACAGATACCGATTGTGTCATTGAACAGGACAGTACATTTATTTCATGTGCAGCAGCTCTGACATGCAGATAGAATGATATACAGAACTTGCAGTTAACAGACTGTAATCAGTCATCTGTGAAACAGTGGCTGCACCAAAGTTACAATAATTTTATCTGAAGAGTGATTTGCAGCGATAGGACAGGACACGATTCAACTATGCTTTTTTATAAACAAAGCATATAATCTAAACAGTGCCACCATGACCTAAAAAGACTCGACCAAAAGGAATTTGCAATAACATGTTCAGAGTAACAAACAAATTTTGCTGCCTCATTACTCACATCACCCCTTTGATTGTCGCCCCAGTTGTGCATCTCAACCTCGTCACCCGGTTGATCTTCAGGCTACAAATGACAGAATAAGATTGGGTCAGAGAATAAAAGGCAATGATTTTACTACATTAGGATGGCCATCTTTGAAACACAGGAGCTGCACCTCACTGTTTCTTTTGTACATAATGTATTGATCGATAATGAATGTTTTTTTGGTGATTATTATGTTGATGAATTGAATACCTAGGACACCAATGGAAACAAGACCGCAATTACTTTTTTGGCGCCATCCTTTTAGACTAAGTGTTGTACTTGTAAGTGTGTACTTGTACATTTTTACATTCCTGTCTAATAAAATATTCAATCAAACTCACTATCGTATCAGCTGACGAATCACAGTCAACCAAAGAAAAATCGTCTGTGGTTTCCTGGTCCACATCCGTTTCCATGCTTTCCTGTATGTACAGAAATTGAGATTAGGGCATAAGACAGTATGAAAGCTACGTTTAAAGAATTGTGCTTAAGTGACATGCACATTGATGGGCAGACATCGTTTTGTGCACCAACACCATCAGCAGTGCAACACAACAGCAGCAGCAGTATCTTTTGATGTCTTACAGAGTCAGTCTCAATTTCTGGCAGTTCTGGATGTCTTATTTTATCCTGTTGAGGGAGCACAAAGACAACAACCTCAGCTTCAATTGATATTCAAGTTAAATTATTCTGGCAATTCTTTTCAGTATTCCATAATCTGATGGACATGGCATGTAACATACTGTACCTTGGGTACAATGTATATGGCGGATCTTCTGTTTGTCAATGTCCGCAGTCCCTTGGGCGTCCACAGATCCCTCCTGATGAAAACAATATTCTTGCGGCCATCCACGGAGCAGAGGTCAAACAGCCCATCCCCGAGGATGGGGAAGTAGCTTCTTAAAGCTGTCATAAAATCTGACTGGTTTAGACTCAGTAAGACTGTGATCTTCTGGACTTTTAAGGCTGGAAAGTGAAACCACAGTCAAAGGGTTAGTTTCAGTTCATCCTTTAGTTGTAGAGGTAATGTGCGTGCGTGTGTGTGTGTGTGTGTGTGTGTGTGTGTGTGTGTGTGTGTGTGTGTGTGTGTGTGTGTGTGTGTGTGTGTTGAAAGAGATTAAAATACCGTGCTTATGAGAGTACACTTTCAGACTCGGTTCCAGCATCACTCCCACTCGAAATTGGACTGTGTTGCTGTCAAAACATACACAATTATCCGGGTTAAACAGCTATTTAACTCTTTGTCAACCGCAAACAAGACTTTTCGGATCAACAAATGCAGACCAAGCAGTGATTAAAAAAAAAAAAAACTTCTACAACACAGTAGCATGTTTGAGTCAGAAATCCGTAGGGCCATTTTGTCTGCTTTTATGTTAGTTACCAGCTGACTACGGCCACAGCAAATATTGAATGCTAAAGTGATGTTCATGCCAATGCAACAACATAATGTTCACTAATCTATTGGGATTAAAAAGCTCTAAAGAAACTTTAAAAAAGATTCTACCATGCCCACTGACTAGATTGTGTACCTACATAGCTGGTACAGCAGGTGGTGTCTGACATATCTCCTCTGTGTGCGCAGGTGAGCTGTACAAAAACAAACAGACAGAAATATAATTAAACATTTCTTTTCCAGCTATGGCACAGACTAAGGGCCGATTCATACTCCTATTTTAGAGCCGAATAAAAGTCGGTTCGGTGCTGAAGAGCCTACAATTTGACGTCATTTGAGGTTCGGGGGGGCGGGTACCGTCCTAAAGTCGGCTCTTCGGTGCTACTGAAAATTTCTGACGAGCCGAAATCATTTCGGCACTACAGTGCCGAAACAGCGGTAAAATAGGAGTATGAATCGGCCCTTAAGCACACAAATAAAAATAAATTACGTACCCATCAGTTCCACAGGCCACCACATGGATGTCCAAAAACTGCAGCGGGATTTGCTGTTGGCACTTCAGACACATCTCCTTCACGACCTCAGTGGAGCAGAAGTTTTATAAAACAGTCAATGAAGGTGAAATGATTAAATGATCAAACAGGTTTAGGGTCAATACAATAAGTAATCATTCCTTTTCGGCGTGTGTTTGTATGAGACTTGGTGCACTAGAAAAAAACTTTGGGAGACAACATTAAGAATTGAGGATATACTACCATTTTAGCCCAATTGTGACCAGAATTTAAATTATTGTTCATCATTGACATTTCTTATATGAAGTCATTATGATTTCATATCCAGTTTGTTAGAGTTGTATGCGTTCGACCACATGTAAACAATAAGCAATTACCTGATCCCCAGCAACCACAGGCACCTGTATCACCTCCGCCTCAAGCCTCTGTTGAATTGGGACTATGTATGCGACAGACCGATTTAGCTCACTATCGCAACGCAGGAAAGAGACACTGTAACCTCCCGGTGGCATTTGAATGTCTACCAATTCACCGGCTCTGTTGGCTTTGTATAACTTGAACCCCCCCCCAAACTCTAGTGGGGGGAAGGATGAATACAGAACACGGACGAACTCCATGTGTGAACTGTCTCCTGTGAACGTGATTTTTTTTTTCCCAAGACCTCGTCGTTTCAGCCATTCAGATTCCACTGGTGTCGGCTTGGTCTTCTGTCCTGGCTGCATGAGGCAGCAGAATTCGTGGGCCCATGCAACTGATATTTGGCTGCGAGCTGCAAGGGTTTGCAGCCGTCGGTTCTTGCGTGCGGGTTCGAACAGTCTGGACAAACTGAGTTGGGTGGTTGTACTCGAGCTGGGCTGCTGATGCCTTAACAACCCAGCAATTTCTCCAAGTAGGTTGGCTGCCTGCATTTCTGGAAGAGAGAGAGACATATTAGCAGTGTTGGGCATCGTTAATTTCTGAAGTTTTGGATGATGAAACTTTGATGAAACCTGTTGATGATGAATGAATGATACTATGAAACTTAACCATTCATTTACTAGTACTCACCTAATGACGCCGCCACGGAGGATATACCATGTTTAACGTAATTCCAAAGTTTTTAGCCTACATTGTTTAAGTCATAGACGCATGCGGTTTTCGTGAACTTTGGCTAAAAGCATGTTGTTTTTATTATTACAATACCACCCTGGCACCACTGTCATGGTAGCTGGCTACAACCGAAACAACTTCCTCTTCCTCTTCAAAATAAAAGCTGCTTGTAACAATACTGTTATTTCTTAAGTGAACTACAGGATGTAGTAGACGCAGGATGTATAGTGGGCTTGGAAGCTACATCACACAGAAGGCAGGAGAAATAAACTCTGCAGGCAGTCGGGGCTTTATTATTTTTTATATCTTGCCAACAGAATGAACAGGGACACATTATAATAACGGCTATCAATTCAATTCAAAGGGCTTTATTGGCATGAGAAAACATACGTTTACATTGCCAAGTAACTAACTACTAAATTGCAAAACTAAATAGTTAGTTTTGCATATTAGGGGGCTGTACTAAAATAAACTATGAGTTATACCACATTCTGAATCCATTGCAAGCATTTGTCTGTCACCATAAACATAACTCTGGCTAAAAATGGCACCAGAGAAAAAATGGTTTGTGATGACCTGGAAAAATGACTATGGCTGCTAATGCTATCTGGCTATCTGTGGAAGCGAGTCAAACTAAATGTAAGCCTAATGCCTACAATTCCAGGTGCTTGTCAGGGTGGGGGTATTCTGATAATACATGAAACAAAAGGCATTTTTTTTGCATACGGTGTAGTAAATTAACATTATTGCATCAAACCAGACATACCTGCAGAAGTTTCTCTTCGAAGACCTCTGTAGTGCAATGTGCAGTGCGGGTGTGTTCGTAAGATACCAAACTGACATTCTGAGCGCTGATTGGTGTGGGAGTCAATTGGTCCAATTCAACTATTTCAAACCGTTTCAGCCGTTAGAGAACGGCTGAAATGTATACATACTTTGCATATGATATAGATGTGAGAGTTTGTTTTGGTTTTCTGCACATTTTGGATATAAGCCTCTCCCTCCAAAACAATAAACATATAGGCTGTCAGTTAGTACTATAATCATTTTCGAATTTCAATAGCTTTATTATTTATAATAATTCAAATATATTTGAATATTGTAAATAATATATAATTATATATGAAAAAACATGACTATTGACATACAAATTACAAATGAATAAACATAAACGCTATTTTCATTTTACAATATGGACTGACAGTCATATAGGCTATTATAGCTATAATGTCCATAGAGCATATATTCCCACCTGAAAGATGCTTATAAAATGTATAACTTGCCTGTGGTACCATTCCTTGCTTCATCTTGCAGTCCAAAATGATATTATGAATGTGTCCAACTTTAAATGCCCTGTTTTCAGCACTGTCACATATATACCTACTCACTTTCAAAACTGCCCTAAAGATACAGCTTCAGGAGGCTGCAATTCGAAAATGGCCCCTGTCTAACTTTTAACCCCCCCCCCCCCCCACTCCTTTTCCTTCTCTTGTATATATATTTTCTTCTCACACTTCATACCAGCAACCTGTAAGCTGATTGTATGACATTCTGTATAGTTGTACACAACTGTATAGTTGTGTATATCTGTCTGTCTCTTATATGTCATCATGATTGGTGTGCAAGGGGATGTCATCTTAAAAAAGCCAACACTTAATGAGTATAGGCCTACTCCTGGAGCCCTCGTACAAGGTTTCTTTGACTATGCATCCACCTCTTGGTACCACAGCACCTCAAAGGCCCTTAAAACAAGGCTCCAGACCTCCCAAAACAAACTGGTCAGGCTCCTTCTTGGCCTCACCCCCCTGAACCCACCTCACCCCTGCCCACTTTAACAGGCTGGGATGGCTTAGGGTCGACGACAGAGTACAGCATCTTGCAATCGGTCTGGTCCACAAGATTCGATACACCACCAAGATACCCATGTACCTGTCTAAATACTTCCTTAATGTAAACGAAGTCCACACCCACCAAAATGTGGAACGCCCTACCAACAGTCATTAAGACATGTGAATCCCTTTAACCCTTCAAAACCGCTCTCAAAGGGCAACTACGGATGGCTGCAATTCGAAACTGGCCTCTGTAAAATCTGAATCCCCCCCCACCCCCCACCCCCCTTCCCCCTCACTGTATATGTATCTTTTCCCTTTTTGCTTCCTATATGATGAATTCCTGTTCTGTTCTTTAACTACGTAGAAGTGTCTATTTGTATGTCTCTAAATGTTTTGATGAATTGAACAATGTTGACCCTGTTGTAAACAAGTGTAATGCTTAATTGGGTCGTCCACTCACAGTTAACAGTCTTTGTATTGAGTTTGTGCTTGAAATGTAGTGTAATTCTACAAACTGTTAATAAATATTTCAATCAATCAATCAATCAATCAATCAATCAATCAATCAATCAATCAATCAACAACACTGGTGACTGGTGTTGTGATGAAAAAATACATAGGCTTACTCCCGAACAGTAAGTGGCGCTATGCACCCAAGGGGAAATAGTCGTAAACGCCAGTCAGCAGGCAGGAAGTTAAAAGAGCTTTGAATATTATGCATCCATTTTTCTTCGGAGAAGCTGAGCTGAAGTTGGTGAGGTGAAACAGCCAGAGAAACGTGCGCGTGCATCATCAAACAATGGCAAGCAGGTAAAATTGATTTCTTTGTAATACAAAGACAAATTCATTCCGTGACTTAATAATGTTAAGTTTTAATAGGTCATTAAGTTGCTGATAGTCGGTGTTATTTCCGTGTTTAATGTTGTTTGTTTGGGGAATTTGGTCAATGTAATGGTGCTATGAACTTTTTTACCGCGAGTATTTTACAAATCCACAGGACACCACCATTTTGTCACCAATTTGGACACCACCATCCTACTTTATCCTACTTTATAAACAATAAAATCCACTTAGAAACCGTCTTATAAACACAAACATCTGAAACATTTTGTGAACTTACAGATCTGATATTTTGGGTTACTGTTTTACCCTGACAATATAGTTCCCAGTTGTAACTTTGTGAACCACATCCACTATTTAACACTCATGAATTAATGAGTTAGCCCGGGTTGAAGTTATGATGTGTTTTACTATATATTTTAACAATATCATTAACATCTAATCGAATAATTAACACCAGAATGGGGAAGTTATTTATTAAGGACCATAGAGAAGCATGTAATTAATCCCTTTTCCTTCCCCCCCCCCCCCCCCCTTCTTTTTGCCCCCTCCATCATTTCAGACCACTTATTCCTGATGGCCAAAACATCTTGGATATAGTGGCCGATGTACTGGACTCAGTTGGCCGAAAATTGAGTGAACAACCAGCTCCACTGGAAATGGGAAGCAACGAACAAGCCATGGACATTGTTGAAAACATTCTGAAGTTGCTGTCAGGCCTTCCAGACCTACAAAACGCTGAACAGATATTTAGAAAATTGTGTGAAGCCTTAGATCTATTGAAATACAATGCAAATGCTTTCAGATGTCTGACATTTCACACAAATGAAAACGGCGCACAGGCATTCCACATACCAGAAGAACAACTTCGGTACCTCATAGAATCTCATTTCAGTGTTCCACAAATTGCCAGTATGTTAGACGTGAGTGTCAGAACCATCAGACGACGTATGACACAGTATGGATTAAAAATCAAGAAAGATTACACAGACATTACGGACAATGATCTAAGAAGGGAAATAGCAGACTATCACGTCCATTTCCCAACTACCGGATACAGAATGACGCAAGGATATTTAATGTCCAAAGGCATAAGGTGATTGTTATTGTTATATACTTGGTAATATATTAATGTTATTATTTGTTTACACACTAACGAGTGGAGTAGGTTATTACTCTGCCGAAACAGAGTTTTTATACCATATTACAATCTGAATCAGTGCTTCTCAAACTTATTTAATGTTAATAAGCATAAACGAGTGAAGATAAATCTGATTGGCATGGGCAACATGAGTCACATGACCCACTCTGATTGGCTGAAGGCCGTAGGCTTAGAATCTTCACTTGGTGGTGCGGGCGGGACATGGGGAGACAGTCAGTCAGTCATCCATTTTGCGACCGACCGAACGACCGAACGAACGCACTTCGCCGTCAACTCCGTCTACAACCACAGAATCCGTCCGTCAGTCAGTCAGTCAGTCACAGAATTAAGCTAAGGTAAGGACGAAATGCTTTACGTTTCTAACTGTCATCTGTAATCTGAATCTAAATTTCCAATATTGTTCAAACGCAAGCAAAACATATACCAATACTAGCTATGCATTCTCTGCGTTAGGACTACAGGCCCCCAGGACAACAGCAGCCAATGCTAACACCACGCTAGCTAGCAGTTGCTATACAACAAACTATAACCTCGAGTTGCGACACACGTCCGTCGCGCATTACTCCTCGAGCTGGCGACATAAAATAATATATTAATTATATAATTATCATATGAGCATGGCGCGTCGGGGCAATAATAATTTGCTAGCTAGCAGCGCAGAGTAGGCCTAGCCATGCAACTGGCTTGCTAGGAAGGTTGTTAGCAAAAGTCATTAGCTCGGGGCATTCGCTGTGCGTGCTAGTTTACAATTAACCCTCTTATGGCTGCCCTTAATAAACTGTTATTGTGCTTTGGGCCAGCTTTGGCGACTTTTTGAATCGAAAGCTCTGCGATAGATATGCAAACTATGTTTATTTGTCGCCATGCTAGTGTAATATCCATCACTGCCACCAGCTGGCGGGAACGCACCATTATGCTGACTTTGGAACAAATAGACAAATGTGGCGAAGTCACTTCCGGTTCAAAGTCCGTAATCATCCGGTTGTAGTTTGAACCCTGAGTGAGTCAATAGCTAGCTTAGCAGTTCGGAATGCTATTTACCATCGTGTTTTTATTAAATAAGTCAAATGAAGGTCTAATCAACCCCAAAACATCCTAAAATATCGCATTTTACGCTGCGATGCATGTGGAATGCACTTCCCATTGCAGTCAGAACTGCAGCATCACTCCCAATCTTCCACGGTGGTCTGAAAACCCACCTTTTCAGACTCCATCAAGGCCCATAGCACTACCCTACCCCTTAGATAGCATTTCTGTAGACTTGGATAGCATCTGATACAAACTTATAGCATGTTATGTAGACAGCACTATAATTGCATTGTATATAGTCATAGCACGCCATAGTACATATGTATAGCATAGTAGTATATATATAGTTTATATGTATAGTCTCATAATATAGATATTCCACTGTTACTTTCTTAGCTTACGCATGTTTTATGATAAATGCTTTTTTTTTTGTGATGTATGCCCATGCTTTTTGTTCTTGCTTAATGTAAGTTGCTCTGGATTAAGAGCGTCTGCTAAATGCCTAAATTGTAATAAAGCCATCACACGTGCATGATCGCGCGTGCACGTGCAGATTTTGGCCGGTTTTTGGTACATTACATAAAAACATAAAAAAAGACTAAAAGATGCTAAATTTTGTTTGTTATAATAAGACGTACTGACAGGGCAGGGCAGTATTTCTTTTTTCAATGGGGGGGGGGTTAAAAAACACATTTATCTTTCTTTGTATATAGTTTCCTCTCCCGTAAAGTGTGTGTGTGTGTGTGTGTGTGTATGTATATATATATATATATATATATATATATATATATATTCTAATTGAGGGGGCCTGTCTAATTAATTTATAATTTCTCTCTCAGTTCTATTCTCATCTGCTGTGCGTGCTGTCCACCAGTGGTGTCCTAGCTGAGCTCCTGAACAGATGTGTGAGGCCAACCGAGGTAATTAAAAGACGTACAGGTTGTCCCGTCACAAATATACTGTTAAACCGATTGTGAATTAATACACTTAATTCTCTCTCTCTTTCTCTCTCTCTCTCTCTCTCTCTCTCTCTCTCTCAGTGGACGGAGACGCCCCCACTCTCTCTCTCTCTCTCTATTTCTGTTGGTGGATTAAGACGCCCCACGCTCTGTCTTTCTCTCTCTCTGTGTCAGTTGGTGGACTAAGACTCCCCACTGTCTCGCTCTCTCTCTCTCTCTCTGTCTCTATCAGGAGCTTAAGACGCCCAACGGCCATGAGCAGGTCTGGTGCGGTCTCAAAGGCAGCAGCCCGCCGCCTCCGTAGAGGAACTGTCAAGCTGGATCAGAGGTTGTGCGACACGCCAGGCTGTGAAAACCTGATGTCAGGAATGGACACACACAGCCAATGTGTCCATTGCCTGGGCCCGGAACACGCTTGGAAGGCAGTGCAGGACAGGCGGGCCCTCCAGAGCAACGCGGAAAGTCCGGTGGAATGGTGTGAGTTTTGCCGACAGATAGACACTTTTATGGTCAACAAAAGGTGGAAGCGCGTAGGTGGGGCTGGGGCCTCCTCACAGACTGACGGGGCGGTAGAAAGTGGGGCAGGGGCCTCCTCACAGACTGACGGGGCGGTAGAAGATGGGGCCAGGGTTCCAGAACCTGACCTCCCGCCCTCGCCGCAAAAAGGAGCCAGGCTGCCTTACATGTGCCCTTTTTCCAATCGTCGGGACAGCATGGTCTGCACGGTCAAGCCCACCATTCGCCCTCCTGTAGAGGACACCACCACCACAGATGTTTTTCACTTTTACGGTATCCCGGGCTAAGGGCCGATTCATACTCCTATTTTACCGCTGTTTCGGCGCTGTAGTGCCGAAATGATTTCGGCTCGTCAGAAATTTTCAGTAGCACCGAAGAGCCGACTTTAGGACGGTACCCGCCCCCCCGAACCTCAAATGACGTCACATTGTAGGCTCTACAACGCCGAACCGTCTTTTATTCGGCTCTAAAATAAGAGTATGAATCGGCCCTAAGACATTCCGGGCTTAAAGGTCTCCATGGACATTGGACACTGCACTTTTTTTTTTAGTGCACTTTTGTGTGTGTGTGTGTGTGTGTGTGTGTGTGTGTGTTTAAAAAGTTTGTTTGTATCTCACATGTTACAGTGAATACCAATAAAGCATTACACTTGTTTACAAGAGAGTCCACCTTGTTCAATGAATCAAAACATTTAGAGACGTACAAATAGACACTTCTATGTCCAATGAGTCCTTGTTCCAGGGACCCCCAGAAGCGAGTGCATACTTTCATCCGACGGAGCATTGGTCCGAACAACAACCTACCTCCTCCCTCACCCTAACCATAACCTCCCCCGGGGCAGACACCTAAACCTAACCGCAACCCTCTCCCGACCCGCAGCGCACCTCGGATGCCTCCCCCCAGAAGCAAATACTTGAGTTACAAACGTTCGCTTTTAAAAATATATATTTAAAGATTTGCAAATCAAGATAAAAATAAAAATAAATGGCAGACCTACAAGCTTGCAGCGCGGCACTCGGTGACGTGCTGTGAGCTTGTAGATCTGCTATTTTTCAACAGTTAAAGCATAAAATACGTTCATGTCTAAAAGGAGACTACTACACATTATATTTATGGATGTTAACTCAATGTAATATAATAATCTTGATTCCAAGTTATAAATAATATTATACAGTCAGTCTCCTCATCAAGTGTAACATAAAGAAAACACTGTAGGGCAGTAAAGAACCGAAAATTGTGAAAGAAAATATGTCATCAGACTTGACTGCTAAATTACATTGTGATTGCATTCCAGGGTACCACGGTGGAGAATTATGGATGGCCTCAGAGCTGTCGATCCTTTGGGGTCAATTGTGCGTGGACTGAAGGAACAAATCATCCCAAGACGACAATACAACGTTGCTGGTCCTCTCTCACTTTGGCATATCGATGGAAACCACAAATTAATACGGTAAGCAGGTTATAGTCTATGTTATCAAGTATCATTGAATTCAGGTGCAAACTGTCAACACCTTGAAAGCTAACAGTGAAGACTGACATTATTTTTTAAGGTACCAAGAAAAGACATGTTAGGTGAAAATACTAATGCAATTAAAAGCAACAACAATACAACCTTTAACACAGAGTCAACTCTGTATACATAGGTGGAGAATTGTCATTCATGGAGCCATAGATGGATTCAGTCGTAAGATTATGTTCCTTAAAGCCAGCACGAACAACAAGGCTTCGACGGTTTTCAGTGCCTTTTTGGCAGCTGTTCAGCAATATGGATTGCCAATTCGTACCAGGACCGACAAAGGTATGCTATGAATTGTACACAATGCAAACACGGCCATCCAGGCTTTTTGTCTGATTCCATTGAATGTGATATCTGAAGTATTGCATTTTTTATTTAAGGTGGGGAAAACGTGGATGTGGCACGGTATATGTTGGAACACCCAGACAGGGGACCAGGTAGGGCTATTATTTATGTTGTTGGTGTCTTCTAGACACTGGTTTGAGTGCAACCATCAATGTCCGTGTATACCTATGTATGTATCAGTGGTCATGAGCACGAGTATGTCACTTATTAATACCAGCAGACGTTTGTTTGACAGAATTAGTTTAATGTTTAGTGGATGACCTGATTCTTTCTGTCTTCCTACACAGAACGGCGTAGTCACATCACGGGGAAGAGTGTGCATAACCAGAGAATCGAACGTCTGTGGAGAGATTTATGGTGCATCGTCTGTGGGAATTACTACACTGCCTTCCGCCACCTGGAGGCCATTGGGGCACTAGATCCAGATAATGAAGTGGATCTGATCTGCCTTCACTACATTATGGTTTCAAGGATCAACAAACACCTTGACCTCTTCCGACGCATCTGGGACAATCACACCCTGTCATCGGAGTCAAACAGAACTCCCGAGCAGCTGTGGATTTCCGGTCTCATGAATCAAGGACACCTTCCTGATGAGGTAAATTGTCATCTCTAAAATCATGTTGTGTAACGGTGTGTAAGTATATATGGACCATGTTTTTGGAACTTTCACATGAATGCAATTGCCTGCCAAGAAAGAATTAGCTTTTTTTTTCTTATTCTGAACAACATACATACAACATATGTACTTTAGAAGAGAAGGCTATTTTGAGTAATATATTTGCTATGTTACATATTGGGCATGTGTGGTATGAAGACGAGACAAAACAAAAGCTGATGTCAGACTCATTACTCATGTCATTACAGGAAACGGGAGGGGACCACTTCGGCATCGATTATGACGGACCAGTTGGTTCAGCCGATACGTTGCATCCAGTCACTGTTCCTGAGTCGGAATTGACACTGAAGGCTGCACTAGAGGCAACACTGCAGGAGACTGTTGATCCGAATGAGCCAAGCACATGTTTTGGATGTGACTTGTACATGAATGCTAAACGACAAGTCATGTCAGTTATTGGACCTTTTCTTTAGTGACACTCGAAGACCTGAGGCCGAGTATACAAATGCATTCTAATGTATTATTAACACTGCTTGGACAAGCATCAGGAGAATAAAGATATAAGAATGTTGACTAGTGTCATATTTTTTAATGTAATGAGGTTGTACAGATTATAAAAACAGACTTTTCTTTACAACTCATTAAAATTGAGCTAATGGTGGTGTTCTCAAAAACTTATTTGCCAATTAATGTGTGGGTAAATTTACAGAATAAAGTGTACAGAGGGATTTGTCAGCATATGATTTAGATGTCAGGCCATAGGACATGTTTTTGTAGGTTAGCAATGCTTTACCCAGAACACTTAAATGGGCACCATGTTGAAACATTAGATGGATGGATGGAAAACTTGGGACCAGCGGTGTCCACATATAAACAAACAATGTCTGTATTTTTGTATAGCATAAAATGCAGTACAGAGTATGGCAGGGTTCCCCAATAGGCGGCCCACGAGCCGAATATTGGGAGCGGAGCGCCCCCTTGTGGCCCCTGGAAGAATTTCCCAGATATAAATGATAAATGGCATACATCTTGGTCAGTAGCCTATGCATGTCAAACTGGGCATGCTTTTCAAATGGGCCCTCCCAAAGGCCTCGCCGAGGGTTGTTGGGCTACCAGAGGTGGCCAGCATGTACCATATCATACCAGAGTTGCTCCTCATCTTCTGCAGCTATTATTGTACAAAAGCATTATTCAACCTGTTCTGTTGTACTATTCTGCATGTTTCTATACACCATACTGTCCATGAACAAACTTTTCAGTATCACCCGTATTGCTTCCAAAATCATCGGACTTCCTACACCCACACTTTCTGATATGAACAATAACGCCATCACACGACTAGCACTCTCGATATCAAATGACACTGACCATCCTCTGTATCGTTTCTTTAACCTCATGCCATCTGGACAAAGATACAGAACCTTGCCATGGAAAAAGGTCTGTTGTAGTAGGAGTTTTGTCCCCTCAGCCATCGCGGCATTAAACAAACTGCCCCGCCGATAGGATGGTTCTGTACACAGTGGGGACCCCATGTTTTGTTTTTTGTACTGTCTTGGTGTTATGTGCTCTGTGTTGTTTTTGATGTGGGTGTTGAACTGTTGAACAGATTGTGAAGACAAATATCCTTCGGGACAATAAATATTATTATGATTATAGGCTACTGTGATTTGATTTAGATAGGCCTATATATTTTTGTGTAAGGCCTTATAGGCCTATATTTGGCCTCAGTGCCTTGTTAGGCTACTCGCTACTGTGATTTGTTTAATTTGTTTAAATTGACCGTATAGGCCTATTTGTATTTGGCTGCTGGCTCGTGCGCTGCCTTGTTAGGCTATAATAAAAAAAGGCCAACGTTATTTCATCTGTTTGTGTGGTCACTGGTCGTGCTTTTACATTTGCTTTAGAGGAATCATTTTAAATGTTCCCGAAAGGTATAGGTTATAGCCAATGTGAATAATATGCTATGAATATTTGGCCAAATAACCACAGTTAGCGGTCAATGTGGTTGTTAACTTGTTGCTACAGTCCAGTGTCCTCCTCCATGATTGTATTGTGTATAAGCTACTGCTGTGTACAGTATAGTGATCGCGCCTTTCTTTCTCTATTAACTTGCGGCCTCGCGCCCTCAATCTGTTTCTGTGTCCCTGGCCAACACAATAGATAAACTACAAGGACATATGAATTTATATACATGGCTATATTAATTTAGCCGATCATCAAACCTGGAGAGATGGAGAGAGAGAGAGAGAGAGAGAGAGAGAGAGAAATGAGCTCCGTTCATTGGCTCTATAGACAAGGGCAGACAAGTTATATAACGACAGGTGCCCACCTTAGAGTAGCCTATATATATTAAGGCACCCGCCCCGCAACTTATTATTATTGGCTTATTACGTGCCAGGATGATTTTAAATAAATATGTCTCTGTCTCTGCGTCACATGTGCACACACACACACACACACACACACACACACACACACACACACACACACACACACACACACACACACACACACTGCTTCTGATTAGTTACTGACTTTACTAGACCAATTTAAAATAGTATTAGATGTTTTTCGTTAATAATAACTTATGCTAATTATTACTGAACCATTTTAGATGTTTATATTTCACCAACAGGCATGATATGCATTTATAGGAATAATAGGCCATCAGTGGCCACCGGTCGACTCCATTTTGCGCATTACGGCGCCTAGATTTAAATGACCACATTAATCAACAATAGACCATACTGTTAATTGAAAATAGCTGCAAAATCACTATAGTTGTGATGGGATAAAGTAGACCTTTTAAGTATAGTTACCAAGTAGGCCTACCATTAACCCCGCGATGCTGACCGTGTGTTCCAGCTAAACCTAAGGGTAGGTCTATAGATTTTTAGGGTTAATTATTAGGACCCGATTTTTAATTTCATTCAGAGGGAGAGTCAAGGTATATATTTTATATATAGTGAAACATACATTTCATCGATATCCTTCATCGTCTTCATTTCTTTCATAGTTAAAGCAATTGCTAAGTGGTCTATTGTCTAAAAAAAACACACACAAGCATGAACAGTAGACATCTATTCATCATTATTTATTTCAAATCAAAATACAAACCACTGTCACCAACTCGTCTCGAAGTTCGCGCACACACACACACACACACACACACACACACACACACACACACACACACACACACACACACACACACACACACACACATGTTATTACAATAAAAATAGCAATTCTGTTATTTGTGTAATGTGTAGGCTATATAGCCTACAAGTATGTATTTATTATATGAAGAGGGCTGCGCTATGGCGATTCACTTGTGTGAGTGGAGGCGGGGGGCTTGGAATGGATTACTGACTGTGCAGGCAGAGAGAAGTGAACGGGTCACGGTACCGCTGGCTGGCCTCTGTTTTGCGGCGCAACAAATGAGCTTCTGCTTCAGTTCATAATGCTAAATGTTTTATAAATCAATCGGATTATCAAACGATAGACTGCAACATGACAAAAACAGTTGCACTGAGCCATCTCGTTAAACCCAGCATGGCTGCGATGAATAACCTAATCATTAGACCTAATCAACGTCATATAGTCACCAACCGATCCATATAATTCTGTAGTGTAGAGCGGCGCTCCTCGTTATATGTGTCAGATTTAAAATAACAGAGCTGTCTCTAAGCTCTAAGCTCGAGACACGCCATGAGCGGGTGCATGGATATATATGTAGGCTATGTTTGTTCTTTTGGACACCGAACGGGGACGATACTTGGGGTCTTGGACATAGCTTCACTTCAGAGGAAACGGGGAGCTACTCACCAGTCACCACCACTGGAAATGGAATCCATTAGAATGATATGGAAATGGTAGGCTACATTAACAGTCTAAAGTGAGCTACAAAAAACCTATATTTCGGCGATAAGTCCATTGAACTCCGTTCTCACTCTCACACAGACACACACTGAAAGAAAAAAAAATAGATACATAGGTATAGAGAGAGAGGGGGGAGAAGTGAGACGGGTTGCTGTTCGGTGTGGAGTGAGTGATTGATTGATTGATTGATTGATTGATTGATTGATTGATTGATTGATTGATTGATTGCGCGGTTATTATTATTATTTATTATTATTAATTTAAATAATAATAATATTTTTTATTAATATTTATTATTATTATTTATTATAATTTATTATTATTATTTATTATTATTTTTATTATTATATTATTTTTATTATTATTATATATGTATATATATATATTTATTTATTCATTTTTTAAATATTTTTTATTATAATAATAATAATTAATAATTCATATTAATATTTTTTAAATATTTTTTAATATTTTTTAAATATTGTTTAGGCTACACGACGCGACAACACGACGCGATGCAGTACAGTACACAGAACGCGAACGCGAACGCGTTCTGCAACGCGGTGCAGAGCTGCAAGCCACAAAGCATGCGTCAAAGCATGCGTCAAAGCAGCGGTGCCATACTGCGCGAAACGGACGTATGCACGCACGCACGCGTGATTAAAAAAACTCAACGCGGCCATGCGCAGTGCAAATGCTGTATGGTTTTTGTGGCACTTGCGCAGAACGCACGCACGCACGCATTAAAAAAATCTAACGCGGTCACGTGTCACGTCTTGCGTTTAGGCTGGCACTAACGGAGCGCCATACGCACACACACACACACACACACACACACACACACACACACACACACACACGCATAACTAATTAGTGTAGATTCACGACCGACGCTGCCCTAAAGCCCCAAACGGACAGAACAGAACTATTATTGTTATTATTATTTATTTTTTCACGGAGCCCGAGGCCCGCCGGCCTGGCCCTAAAATGTCGGGCCGGGCCTCTAATGCCCCCCCCCCCCAAACACACACACGCACACACACACACACACACACACACACACACACACACACACACACACACACACACACACACACACACACACACACACACCTCATCCTGTGTTTATAGGCCCTCATTTATCAATTGAGTGTAAAATCTGCCCCACATTCGAGTGTAGGTTTCGTAATAATCCCTGATCGTCGCCACGGCAATCCCTGATGAAGCCACAGCGTCCCCTGGTAGAGAATAAATCTCAGAGCATAAAGTCACAGCGTCCCCTGGTGGAGAAGAAATCTCAGAGCATAAAGTCACAGCGTCCCCTGGTGGAGAAAAAACCACAGAGCATGAAGAAATCTCAGAGTCACAGCTTCCCCTGGTGGAGAAAAGACCACAGCGCAGGAAGCCTCAGCATCCCCTGGTGAAGAAAAGACCACTGCGCTCGAAGCCACAGTGTCCCCCGGTGGAGAGAAGATTACTGCGCTTGAAGCCACATCGTCTCCTGGTGGAGAAGAAATCTCAGAGCATGAAGCATCCCCTGGTGGAGAAGAAATCGCATGAAGCTACAGCGTCCCCTGGTGGAGTAAAAATCTCAAAGCATGAAGTCACAGCGCCTCCTGGTGGAGAAAAGATCACAGACCATGAAGCCACAACATCCATCAATTGGATCGGAGAAAAATTGGAAGTAGTTCGACAGGCGATGGAAGCACTGTTGATGAGGCCCCTCACCAAGGAAGATGCTCAACGGTCGATTGAATCTTTGTTGCTGAATCAAAGTGATGATGATGACTGTGTGACTGATGAAGAATTTCTAACACCCTCACCAGTACATCTCTCTTTCACCCCGGACATGGTGGAACGGATGAACATTGGATTAAAGTCGACCCCCCATACCAGACGTTGCCTCCAACTGTCACCAAACCCAGCTACCGATTTTCAGATTTCTGATTATCAATTTACACTTGACAACTGATATGAACAGGGTCCATTATGCGCAGCAACAATCATGTATGGACCCCATGCTTCTAGAAAGCCTGGTGTTTCAATCACTGTACAGGTTGAGGTGCACAACATTCCTACTGTTATTTCAAATAGATTGTCCAACACAAGGAGTGGTCTGAAGAGAGAATGCTGTTTGGTTAATGTACCTCTCAGGCATCACAGCCCCCAAAAATGTGATAACAAGCTTAATCTTGCCTTGTTTAACATCAGGTCACTAACAAATAAGTCCTCCTCTGTAAAAGATATAATCTGTAAAGAGAAGCTAGATATAATCTTTCTAACAGAGACATGGCTGGGCTCAGATGGAGCTGTTCTCCTAGCGCCAGCCTGTCCCGCAAACTACAGTTTCATTCACTCTGTTCGCGAGGCTAAGAAAGGAGGTGGACTGGCAATAATTTTTTCAGACACGTTAAAATTCAAGGCTCTGACCCTTGGCAGCTTTACATCCTTTGAATACCAGGCCACTATACTACATGGTGCCTCCATGCCAATGATTAGCATTTATCGCCCGCCAAAATGCAGTAAAGCAATATTTCTAACAGAAATATCAGAACTTCTATCTATCTGCTCCACTAACTATGACAGAACTCTTATCTCAGGTGATCTTAATCTTCACCTGGATGATGCTACAGATGCTATGGCTATGGGTTTCCTAGAGTTATTGCACTCCTTTGATTTTATCCAACATGTTGTTGGGCCTACACATAAACATGGGCACACTCTGGACCTGGTGATTTCTAGAGGGCTGAACATCACTGTGGAAAGGACTATTGAAAGGCCCGAGCTGTCAGACCACTTTCTGCTGTGTTTTAATATGACTGTCTCTGATCTAGAGAAAAACATCACTGAATATACCATAAAAAAGCGTTTTTTTAGCTCTTCTGCTGCCGACGAGTTCTCTCGTCACCTGGGTCCCCCATTGCCCGATACCCCCCCAGTGAATGATATGGTTCAAATTTTTAATCTTAAACTAGAGTCAGCTCTTGATATAGTGGCTCCCTTGAAAACAAAAAAGAAACATAATACCAGAGTAACACCCTGGATAAATGAGCTTTCACGCTCACTGAAGCAAGAATGTCGAAGAGCTGAGCGAGCTTGGAGAAAAAACAAACTCACCATCCACCTAGAGATTCTTAAAAAGTCAACAGTCGCCTATAACAAAGCCTTGCGTTTAGCAAGGCAGGCATATTTCTCTGGCATTATTAACGAGAACAAGAAAAATGCTAGAGTCCTATTCTCTACCATTGATCGACTTTTAAACCCCCCCCAGTCCTACAAGCAGTCATTCCCGGCCTCTAAAGCTAAGTGTAATGAGTTTGCATGCTTTTTTGACAACAAAATTTCAAACATTAGAGCCGATATTATGAATGGTGCTGCTGCTAGCGCAAACCGTCAAACAGCAGCAAATGGTCCCAGGGTAGATCTCTCCAGGGGGAGCCTATCATCGTTCTGCGAAATTGAGGAAGACGAACTCCGCAAAACCATATCACAGATGACATCATCCTCCATTGGATACAATTCCCACCACCTTTCTCAAAGAGGTCTTAGACAGTGTGATTGGAGATATCCTAAAAATTGTAAACAGCTCTCTACAATCAGGCGTCTTCCCAGACTCACTGAAGACTGCTGTAGTTAAGCCCCTTCTCAAGAAACACAATCTTGATCCCTCTGTTTTGGGTAACTATCGACCCATTTCAAATCTACCCTTTCTGGGCAAGGTTTTAGAAAAATGTATCTTTCATCAATTGGATGTGTTTCTACAGAACAATAATGTACACAACAAATTCCAATCTGGCTTTAGGAAAGGCCACAGCACAGAAACAGCACTTGTAAAAGTAATGAATGATCTGAGGGTGTCTGCTGACAAGAAACATGTATCCGTTCTCTTACTTCTAGATTTAACGGCTGCATTTGACACGATTGATCACTCAATTTTAATACAGCGTCTGGAGCACTGGATAGGCCTGTCTGGTACGGCCCTGTCCTGGTTTTCCTCCTACCTATCAAACAGAAGTTACTTTGTCAATCTAGCCGAGTTTGACTCAGACAAACACGACATCAGTTCTGGTATTCCACAGGGCTCGATTCTTGGCCCTCTGCTTTTCTCCTTGTACATACTGCCACTGGGCGAACTCATTGCCAATCACGGAGTCAATTTTCATTTCTATGCTGATGATACCCAATTATATCTATCTGTGGCTCCAGATGATCCCTGTGCTTTAGACCCGCTGCTTACCTGTCTGTCTAGCATCAAATGTTGGATGAGTGAGAACTTTCTCAAGCTAAATGAGGACAAGACAGAAGTTCTCATAATCGGCTCTAGTGAGCAGAAAGAATCAATATTAAGCAGACTTGGCAACCTGACTGTAGACAGTAACAGTACAGTAAAGAACCTGGGGGTTATTATTGATTCCGAATTGAATTTTAATTCACACATTAATCATGTTACCAAGATTGCCTTTTTTCACCTTAGAAATATTGCACGAATCAGAGCCTATCTGTCCTTGGACGATGCAAAAACGCTAATCCACGCCTTTGTTTTCTCTCGGCTTGATTACTGCAATGCACTTTTTTCAGGACTGCCTAAGAAAACAACTGACAGATTACAACTTGTCCAAAATGCAGCAGCCAGAGTTTTAACTAGAACTAAGATGAGAGAACATATTACTCCAGTTTTGGCATCACTGCACTGGCTTCCGGTTGTTTTTAGGATTGATTTTAAAATTATTTTACTTGTCTATAAAGCCCTCAATGGTCTCGCACCTTCCTACCTACATGACTGCTTGCCTAAATATGTCCCAAACCGCCCGCTAAGGTCTTCCACTGCTGGCCTGCTCGCTTTGCCTAAAAAAATGGCAACTAAAAAATACGGGGAAGCAGCTTTTTGCTTCTACGGGCCATCGGCATGGAACAAGCTCCCTCTGTACCTTCGTCAGGCAGCCTCTGTAGACATTTTTAAAGCTCAGCTCAAGACCCACTTCTACAACATTGCCTTTAAGTGATCTTATATTTTGTGTTATTCATGTCCTCACTGTATTGCATTACTGCTTGTTTTTTAATGTCGTTGCCTTGCTTTTCTTTTATGCTTTGCTTTTATTTTATTCTCCATTGTTCTGTAAATCACTTTGAGCTGCATTTGATGTCATGAAAGGTGCTATACAAATAAAGTTTTATTATTATTATTATTATTATTATTATTTATAAAGTGATCGCAAACAACTGATCCTTCCTTCATTTCGTTCCGACGCTAATAAATGTGACGGGCGGCTGAAATCTATCTGGAACGCCAGCAGCAGCACGGACATTTAGAGCCTTTTATTTAGGTGCTAAGTATACAAACGACCAGCGTTTCGACCTTGTGGTCTTCATCAGAGTCATATGGCCCTCATTTATCAATCGAGTGTAAAATCTGCCACCGATTCGAGTGCAGGTTTCGTAGTACACCCACGTCGCCACGGCATTTATAAAGTGATCGCAAACAGCTGATCCTTCCTTAATTTCGTTCTCACGTTAATAAATGTCACGGCTGAATTTGATCTGGCACGCCCTAAGAACTCAAGCCTCGCCCTCGTTTTTGCGACCTGAACCACTGCTATACGATCTGGAAACCATGGTTACCGTGCCTTTCTGCCCGCCTCAAGTCACCCCCCTTTCTCATACACACACACACACACACACACACACACACACACAGACGCACACACGCTGCACGCACACGCAACTTGCAAGCCCAACTAACTGGTGTGTTGTTAAATAAATAAACAACGAACACCTGCATGAATTAAATAAAGTTGTAGGCCTACCCTGTCTGTTTCCCTCTCACCTCGCTTGCCTTGCTGTCATGTCCACGCACGCATGCACCTACATGACACATCGACATCGCATCGCCATGAATGGAATACGTTTGGGCTGGCCTATATTAATTTTCCCATTCGTGCGCAGTGCACGGCGAAGGCGTGAGACTGCGCACTGCTGTGATATTAAAGTCCTGTGGGTGAGTGTCAGTGATGCCTGCATGAGAGATAGGCTATCATGTCGTCAAGGCAGTCATAATCAACGTTTATGTAGTGATTTGATCATTGATGAACGAATCATAAACATATGGATGAAGGCTTGCTTGCATGTGTGCTGGTATGTATTGGCGACGCACGCCGCGGTCCCGTCCTCCCCCGACCCCCGAAAATGATCTCGCTTTTATCTGAACTGTCAAAACTGTGAAAACCTGTCTAAGCACTTATTTAAATGGTGAATGATTAAGCCCCTTATACGCCTATAGCCTGCTAGTACTTACTACAGATAGGCAAGCTGTATGCTTGTCATTGTTACTTGGAAATAAAGGCGTGCAGTCCATTTGCCTTTTTTTTTAATAATATCATAATCACATTCACATATACCGCATCACCGCATGTGTGCGCTCGCATAACAAGGCCAGTAATGCACTGTTTGATTAAGCACAAACTAATACATTGTAAACATTTTAAAGCAGTTTTTAATTGCGCGATTTTAATTACTTGTAAAGTTGGAAATCTCTCTTTTGTTTTTTACATACACATACCGTTTTATATTAACATTTTAGGAGTGAAAACATATGTTTAAATGCCTGTGAAAGCCTCTCAGCTGGTCAAACAATGCTGCTCCGCTGTTCTAAGACAGAAAAACAGGTGAGGACAAAGCGTACGACAGCTCCCGAGCAGACGTGGGTTTTGAACGTTGTCACATTCAATTTCAAGCTTTGCCGGAAATGTTAAATGCCGAAAATGTCGGAAATTTCGGCGTGCGCCCATATTTTGTGGACCCAGCAAAATAATCATATTTGAACTGTGGACCCAGCAAAATAATCATATTTGAACTGTGGACCCAGCAAAATAATCGTATTTCGATCCAGTCTTTCCAACGTGGCAACAGATGGCGGTGCCGGAACAGGTGGCTGAGGCAACTCAGGCCACCATCACAGCACCACCGGGTCATAGCTTGTCAGACGTGCCCATGTCACAGATGGGTCATTTACTTTCTTCCAAGCCCAACGAGATTGTGGCGATTGACTTCACCATCCTGGAACCTTCCCGGTCAGGTCACGAAAACGTCTTGGTCATAACTGACGTGTTCAGCAAATACACGCTGGCCATTCCCACTAGGGACCAACGGCCATCCACGGTGGCGCAAGTACTGGTCAATGAATGGTTTTATAAATTTGGGGTCCCTGGTCGCATTCATTCGGATCAGGACCGAAACTTTGAAGCATCCCTCATCCAACAGCTCTGTAGTCTGTACGGGATTCAAAAGTCTCGGACTACACCGTACCACCCTGCTGGCAACGGACAGTGTGAACGATTCAATCGAACTCTACACAACCTCTTGCGCACACTGCCATCCTTCCGTAAGACGGATTGGGTTGACTATCTCCCGCAGATGCTATTCTGCTATAACACCACCCCCCATCAGGCCACAGGGGAGACTCCTCATTACTTACTGTTTGGTCAGGAACCACGTCTACCTGTGGACTTCCTGTTAGGGAGGGTCCCGGAACCGATAGCAGGCAGCGTAAACGCTTGGGTCACCGAGCATCAGAATCGGCTGCAGATAGCCTTTGAGGGGGCTCGGGATCGGCTGAAGATTGCGGCAGATCGGAGAGAAGCCCTTCCTGACCCAAAAGTCCGGGACCCGTCCTCAGAGGAGGGCCAGCTGGTTTATCTCCGGGACCAACAGGTAGAGCAGTCACCTCCTCAGGTGGGTGACGATGACAGCGATGGCGACTGGTTTGTTCTGACATCAGAAGTACCCCAGGCCCCTTTGGCTTTGCCCGTAGATCCATCTCCAGTGGGGGCTCCCCTGTGTCCTTCTGGCCAACCAGATTCCACGTTGGCTGAGCCGGTCAACCCAGAAGAGAGCCCTACGGGGCAGTTGGATTTAGAACCCTCCGTTCCTCGGTTAGACGAACCGCTTATTAACGAAGATAGACAGGTGAGTCCAGAGGGTGGGGAAGCTGATCCGAATCGGAAGGATTCACCCCCCACTGTGCTGGTGGCTCTCGAAACATCTGCGGTTGTGCCGGTAGACTTGCTGTCCAGCAGGTTACTTCCACTCCCTACATCTGACGAAATTGGCGAGGCAGTCCGGAGAACGGGGAGGTCTACAGCGGGCCAACATTCGAACCGTTACCATCTCCCACAGGCAGTGGATAGGGGGTTTGCATCGAATGCTGTCTCAGCTTCGTCCAGCCCTTGGCGTGGTCATCGTCGGGACGACGATGCAAATGGGTGGGACGGATTGTGGCAGGATGGACGTGCAATGACACGGCCCATCTCCCATCCTTGTTGGTGGATGGATCAGAGTCACAGCCATCCTCCGCCCACTTAGTAGTGGGCTGATTGGTATTGTGGCAGGATGGGCGTTAGCGTTCCCACGCTGTCACGGCCCGTCCTCCGCCCACTGATTAGGGCTTGATGAGTGTCCTGGCTGGCTTTATAAGGTGACGTGTCGGCAGTGTTTGTCAGCTGTCAGTCTCTCTCTGCCACACTGCTGGTGGGTTTCACGGCCCGGAGTAATTCCGCCGCATTGAGGTGATCATCCTTAACAGAGCTGTCCCGTCGGGTGACAGTGTGTTTGGTCCGCACTTCAGTGCAGGTATGTTTCTATACGTTGCTGTTACGATCGCCTGCACTTAATAGTTGACTGAACTTGACTGTGAGCACTTGTTGTTGTTTTAGCCTTGGAGCTACTCGCTCCGGCCTGTGTCCTGTTCGGCGTGTTGTGAACCAACACCACGCCACCTAGGTTGGTGTTCCTCCCTCTCCGCAGTATTTATATTAATTTGGTGTCTGTGATGCCATGGGGGTATAAACATGGGCTCTTGTTGTTTACAGTTGTATTATTTACCTGGCTACTGCT